>NC_133896.1:60410374-60736488 GCF_964199755.1 Larus michahellis | reverse complement strand
ACACACCCAGCATTTGAAATGTCACTTGTTTGTAAGTCCAATGGAAGAAGTGATAGTTGTTCTGTGAGTCTCCTCTGTGACTTGACCTCACACAGGCTTGTGAGAAATGGTTTAATTTGCCCTTCTGACACTTTGTGAGAAGGTGACCTTTATGGTTTCAAGTCTCCAAGAACCTTGGTTCCCATGATTTTTCCTTCCCTTTCTCTTCTTTCTAGATAGTTCCAGTGTTCACACACCAGGTCAATAATCTCCCAAGACAAGTGCCACCACGTCTCCTTTCTCAGTTTCTCTTGATAGGGAGAGGCAGAAATTGCATTCCTGTGGCTTCTTATTTTTAGTATTTTCTCCTGTCGTTGTTCATCCTGTGGGAATACCGGAGGTCTCCGATTCTGGGACAGAGTCTTTTGTAGGTTACCAAGTGCAATATAAACACCTTCTGCCAAGTAGAGGTGACAACTTAAGCCTGGCTCACGTGTTTCCACCATGTGATTGGTCTGCAGTCTCTGAAGTGTGCGTTCTCATGCTCAATGTACTGTAATTCACAGGTCAAATTCCTCTTCTTGGTACTAGTGGGTCTAAATAGAGTTTTCTAGAAGTTTTGCACGGATGCTTCTCTTCTGAGATCATTTAAGGCCTACACGTGTAGCTTCCTTCTCTCTATGTATATATACACTGATGATTATTATGTTGATAAACTTTCAATTCATCAGGACTGTTTGTCTTTCTCCCTTGAGAAACTGAGATTTGGTGCCTAGATAACATGCTCTCCAGACTTGCTATTAAATTAATGAATAGCAATTCCACAGATTTTAACAAGATGGGCCAAGATTGGCCTTCCTAGAGATGGAAGAAAGGTCTTGTTCTTACAGCTCTTGTATTTAAGTAACAAACTAACAATTCATTCAGTTGCTCACAGTCCTGGCTAAATTCACGGGATTGCTGATTTTGCTGCAGTTGCATTATTAACACTACTCTTTAATCATTAAAGGCATTAAATGCTGCTGTCAGCTGTTTCACACACTTAGTGTGCATGAATGTGATCTTTTAATCAGTTCTTGGAGCCATGCATATGCAATACTTATCATTAGATTATAATTAACTGTAATTATGTATGGAGATCAGCCCAAGCCATAAAATGTAAATTTAGATATTTACTATGTAAATAAGAAGATTTGGGGAAGATAAAGGGCTTGATTTTTTTAGTTTTCACTACCACAATAGTGCGACGGAGTCTTAGTGAAAGTGTGGTTAAAATTAGTATAGCTGCAGTTAACGTCCATATTACGGCTTTCTTACCGCAGATGGCTATAGATGAGATTCAGGCCCAAAAGGTCGTGTCATTCACATAACGAAACACTGCCTCAGAGAAGCTGAGGTGGTAGAAAACGGGTTACAGGAGCCTTGAAAGGCGAGTTAGTCCGCAGGCATGCCACCAAGTGTTTTGAACTGTATATAAACATTCCCGATAGTTATTCACCAAAGGACAATTTTGCAAAAGGCGCGAGTGGGATTTCTGCTGAGGAAAGGGGGGGAATTCCCCTTTATTTCGATGCTGCAGTTAAATCCCAGGGGCAAGTACTGTGTGTGTGCGCGCAGCGGTGCTGTGTACGGCTGGGGCGGGGGGCGCGGGTCCTCACACCCCTACCCAGGGAACCGATGGCTGCCTTGGGCTGCTGTGTTGCTACGCTAACTCCGCAGTCTTCTTCTAAAGGCTTTATTGAAAAAACAAACCAATTAAGTAATATTGGGAATCATAAAAAAGATTTAATGGTTTCTGTGACTGAGCTTCTGCATTAGCATTTAGCTTTTGCTGGGGAGACAGTTGCTTTGTTTGTTTGTTTGTTTGTTTGTTTACATCTGGGAATCAAGTCTTGCACATTGTGCAAATAATTTAATCTTTATGGCTGTTACTGCTGCATATAAAGTGTTGCTGTGTGATACCTGCTGGCAAAGTGAAGCAGGAAGGGATACATTAATGCACGTTACTGTTTACTGTATTTAATGGAAATGAAAAGTGAAGTAATAAATTAGGGAACAACACACTAGAATTCTTCTTAATTTTGGAACAAGGAATCAGCGTTTTAGGATCCTGGTTAATCACAGTCTAATGACCTGGATACACTGAAACGTTTCCCTCTTCCTTTCCCCCTGCTTTTGATTTTTTTAAATAGAAATGATGCGTTTTGCTGTTCACTGGAAGGCTCCATTTTGGAAAGATTTCTTGTAAAGGTGAGGGGGCTACAAAATGATTTTCAAAACACTCCTCGACACAGTTCCTACTGAAAGAGTGTGGAGGGGAATTGACAGATGGGGATGGGATGGACAGGAGCTCTGTAGTTAGAATGACTTTTGGATGTCTCACGCCCTCATTTTAGTGTTTTCTTCCTAAAACCATTTCCAGACAATGGAAGCTGACATTACTCGTGCAAAATCTTTTTAAAGTTTTGACTGTTTTAAACACTTTCTAAGCTAACTTTTTAAAAAGGTACGTTAGTGCAAAACAAAGGAATTGCAATGCTTGGCAGCGTGACTAAAAATGCTCGGAAGTTAATCAGCTATTTAAACATGTAAATTAAGATTATAGCCTCTAATAACATTGCTATCCTAATTGTGAAGAAAATCAAAACACTTAGCCAGTTTGTTTACTAAGCATATATATGTCCGACTCCTGCCACCAGACCCGTGGAATCTCTCTTTGCTCAGGCGAAAAGCGACACGGCACATTATTAGATAATTACTTTCAATTGAAAAACAGATATGAAGTGAGCGAAGGAATCTATTATGTTTCCAGACTGGAATTGTGTACAGTTTCCTGTGGTTCATGCTACTTGATGTATCAATTATGACTGCGTATTAGCCCTCTGTATTAAAACATTACTTGACTGTGTTCTCTCACTCTTGGCTTGTAGCCTGCAGTGTCATGTCTGCGAGTTGTTCAGCTCAGAACCGTCGCTATAGGACATGTCAGTAGTTTCTGGTTACAAAACGTGGCAAGGGGTGGTAAAAGCCTGCCTGACTCTGGATTCCCAGCAGGAACATCTCTTCTTTCCTTCCGGTTGTGTCTTAATTAAACCTTGACGAGACAAATCTCCCCTCGCTGCGATGGCGGATGTGGGCATCCCATTGCCTGATGCTCCTTCCATCGCTGGCAGAGCAAGCTGGGGCAGGGGAGTGTTTGCAGAGGAGGATGTGGGCCACGTGAGATTACAAGGACAGGCAAGCTCTTGTTTTCCTCATGACTACAGAGGGTGGTTGGAACCGAATGGCTTCTTATGTAGACTTTTACGGCCACAAAAGTTGAAACTTGAAACTGATGATCTCTGTGCCTGCTGGGGCTCAGATCAATGTCTCTCCTGAAAATGCTTTATCATCCAAAATGCTCCTTGAGCAGACCTTTGACAAAGCCTTTGGTTTGAAAACCTGCTGGTCTCCAACTGGGATAACATAGCATGTGTTGGTTTTCGAATCAGTCAAATATTCAGTTGCAATATGTAAAGCAAAATACAGTTTGGAGGCAAGAAGTGCAGCAGTGATGCGCTTGCATCACTTGACTGTATGTGCATCATGTACCATGGAGTGTTTGTTCTAGGAAAAAAAAAAAAGTCATAGGCAGAAAGCTTAAAAATCAGATGGTTTAGTATTAAGATCATGTGTAATTCTGTATTTAGGCTGAGAGAGGCTCAAACGTTCCCTCTCAGACATGCTCCTTATAAGAATCCATCCAACTCCTCTGTGATGATTAGAGAAGCGGGTACCTAGCACTACTGAAAAGCGTGTTGCTTTGTCCCCTATACTTGAATTTTGGGGCACCCAAGCTGGAAGTTGTTGGATAAGAGCTTTTAGAAGAGGGGAACCAGAAAGCGTTTTGGCTTTTTTCCCCAGTAACTTCCAAAATAGATAAAGAATTTAGCTCGTAGACAATTTATAGGGAAAGTAAAATTAGGAATTAAGACACAACAGTGTCTCTAGTATCCCTTGATCTGTCAGAAAATCTCTTCTTGCTGTAGGTATTGCAGTAGGTTACTGCTAACCAATGTTTCTAACCTGTATTAATTTCAATTTCCCTTTGCAGTAATGCGTAGAAATCCATTTGGGATGGACATTTGTTGCCGGAAAGGATCCAGAAGCCCACTTCAGGAACTGTATAATCCCACCCAGGTGAGTGTCTTGTGGCTATGATCAAACTTCCCAGCCCAGCATACAAATACAGTCTCTCCTGAAGATATTTTGGTCTGCTTTTCTCATTTGTATGCAGTAGCTGTCTTCAGCTTGGAGGAGTGATCCTGGACCTGCAGAGTTGAGCCATAAAGTTCTACAGTTTGAGCTAAGGGCCTGATTTTTAAAGGTTTTTAGTTGTCTAATGATGCAGACTCCTCTAAAATTTTTTTTTAGGTATCTAAAAGCCTTAAAAGAGTACCTTTTAGATCTCCTAGGTAGAAGCTGAGGCACTCAATAACACACAGAATGGCAGGGTGGGGTGAGAGAACGTGACACGATATACGTGAAACAGAGAGTGTGGTAAGACCGTAAGTTGCAATAGTAATACATGAATGTCATTCATGTGGCTTTCAAGTAGCCAGCTGCCCTTCTTGTCCTGGTTCATTGCTTGTATGGAGTCTTGGCAAACACAGTAGCTCACACTCTTGCTTACAGCGTGTGCTGTTTAACACCTGACGGTCTTGATAGGAGCTTTGGACGATCTCAGCTGGAGTTCTTGTGACAAGCAGCACAGGAAAGCTACCTGAAATTCGTGCTCCCATTCACTCCTCTAGATCAATTTATTCCCTACACGTGGGCTGAATTGGCACATTCAGCCCAGCATTTCCTGTTGGCAGGCGAGAGGAAGTTCTGCCATTGAGAGAAAATGCCAGCTGACTATTAAACATATTTATTAAGGTTTAACAACCACCTATTATATATTTATCCATCAATGAATACATTGAGTTTTACTAAATTGGCTATTAAGGAAAGTGACTATCCCAATAAATCTAACTTGTTAGATTTAACAAGGCAGTAAATGTTTTAAATACTATTTGATTATGAAGAGACTCACTATATAGTGTGCAAAATGAAGTCTAAGTGATTTAAAGTATTTATATGAAGAACTGACAACAACTCAAAGATACGTGATATCTGTTATGTGGTGCAGTAAAGCTCCATTTGCTCAATAGTGTTGTTTTTATGAACATAGACTGACTTTCTAATTCAATTTGAATTCTGTGCATGGCTGGGAACATGAGTCTATCATACTAATATACTAGCCTTTATTGACCATTATGGGAGTTAGCATGGCGTAAATGGAAAGTGCGTGTAAAAGCCCTGAAGAGGAACAATCCAGTGCTACAAAGGAAAAATATTAGCATTTGCAGGTTCAATTTAAAGACTTTTTGCAGATACTCCAGAAGGGCAGGTAAGGGAAAAGAGGCTGGCTGACTAATTATTCTCTCTGGGGTGTGCTGTGTCAGTCAAAACCTCCTTGCCCTTTAACATCGTTAAAGGCCATCCCGTAAGAAAGAAACACCCCCATCCACTGAAGGGCCGTTAATCCCAGAGCCCTTGCAAGCTTGGTCAATCAAAAGATTTCCTAAGCTTCCTTGAGCAGGGGATGCAGCTGACAGCTCCTTCATTGCTTCTCCTTCCTTTCGGCGCACCCTGACCAAGCAAACCTTTGGCATCCCTTTCCGGGCTCGCTTACGAGGCAGCCAGAAAAGCCGATGGTTGAGGAAGTGCAGAGGTTCTTGCAGCCGATGTTGAACTAAGCAGGTGGCATTTTTTTACGCCAAAGTTGTTTCCATCAGCTTGCTGACATCCGTTCTTATCAAGCTTTTAGGTTTTGTTTCTTTTTTTGTTCTTAGTTGGTATTTGTTCGCTTTTTGCATGGGGCTTTGCGTGCTGCACTCAGTCCTAGAGGGACTGGCAATGCCAGCCAAGCAAGGGCATGCATTTTGGGAAAACATTAACAAGAAAAGGCAGTGAGTAGAGGCTGCCATAGAAGACAACAGGCTGGAAATGACCCCTAGAATATTTCTTCAGGTACATGGTTCATCATTCTTTTTCCATTTCTGCCCAAAGAGATGTCTGTCTCTTCTTTCTTAAGGTGGCAGATCAGAGGCTGGTCTGTATTCTGGCAGGAAGGTGCTTGTTCCTTAAGAATTCACCAGAACGTGTGAGGGTGGGGGGATGGAGATCGGACCCCTAATCTTTCCTTGCTGAAGCAGTTGCAATCAGCTGTTTGTAAGATCAGCTCAGAAGTCAATACATAATAAATATGCAAGAAGACATTTTTGGCCAAAATCTCTCTCTTACTAATCTAGATAATGAAAGCACCAGTTAGGTCTTTAACTATTGACCATCAGAACCTGTTGGACTCCTGTGGATGGGAACTATTGGCACTCAGTTTAGCTGCCTCGGATGAACAGTGGAGCTGATCGAGCAGGTATTTGTAGCTCTCCTTGTAGTTCAAAGGAATTTGTATAATTCAAACACCAAAATTAAGCCACTGAAAGATGCCCTGCAGCTATGGTTTTGGATTACTATAAGCTAGGTGCAGTTGTGGTTTTTTAAGGGTAGGAAACTTCAAATACTTAATGTGTCCATGTGCATGTTTTTTACATGATACGGTATAACAGGAGAACCCAACTACTGCTCACCATTTTCTACTGTGGACTGCACTGTACATTTCACATGCTTCAGGTTTCCTTATGCAGGCAGCAGTGTGCAACCATGAAGGCTGCTGCTGCTGCTGTTCCTGGGAATGCCTCCAGGACCCCTAAAAGAGGTGGGCAAGGGAGGGGGCTGTATGGGGCTCCCTGCTTTGAGATGGTATTAAGGGTCCATACGTCCTCCCATGGAGCGTGCTCCTGGCTGTTCCCTGTCAGGGGAGATGAGTTTAGATGTTGATCGAAATAGGTGTCAGATAGGGTCAATACTCTCTCAGATTTAAGTGTTGCAGTTTAATATGAATAAGTTTTTTCTACTGTGTGTTCAGCATCAGGTTGCACTGCCCTCGTAAACCCAGATGGAGACAGGTTGATTTACACCAGCTGAGAGTTTGACTGTGGGTTTTTACTGTGTTGACGTATAACAGCCTCTCTGATCCTGCCCTGTTTTGTTTCCTTCTATGGAGTTGTTTGAGTTGTTTGCAGACGCCATCATTTGTCTCTTGAATCTCTTTTGGCTTGCTAAATGATTGTGAAAAGGAAGGGAAAGGAAGAGAGAAAAGAAGAAAAGAGAAAAGAAGAAGGAAAAAGAGAAAACCCATGAAAAACAGAAAGGAAGATTCAGATTGAGTAAATTAACATGTAGCAATGACCTGGAGGTGTCTGAAAGAGTGGACTGGTAGCTTGTAGGAGCTGAATGTTAGAATTACAGTCTAATTTTCAGTGGACTGATCATAATTGTTCACGTATTTGGTGGAGGAAGAGGATAAATGGGTGGAGATAGCACTGAACTAGGGCCAGAGAAAGTGTCCATGACAAAGCCCATCTGTTATTGATGTCTTAGTTGAGTGTCTGGCCTTGTGATTATTGTAAAAGTAGGAACAACGCTTTTGCTCTTTTGCCTGTTGTAATAGAGCAGGATGTGGGAAGTGCATTTGTCTGTGGACAAAAGATTTCTTCTCTAGGGCTTTCACTGCAAGATTTTTCATGAGCACTAATATACCGTGAGGGAAAGAAAAGTCAATATAACTGAACTGGATTTACACTGAGTAAGTGGATTTCCAGGCTGTGGTCTCCACATACATGGGAGGCAGCGCGCAGCATGTCTTTGAGATCCTATTATAATTTTTTTTCCCTTTCATTTTCAGGTAGAGGTTTAGTAGTAACGTGCAGAGATACCTGCAGAAAATTTTGAGGTCTGAAATGGACCATTTGTTTAATGAGTTTATTAAAAAGCCAGTTTGGATCTGTATTAAGCAGGATTAATTTCCTTCACACATAGTTGTAAATGGAAAGAGAAAGAGGATTCAACACACAGCAAGTAGAAAAGGGGAAAATCTAGATGTAACTGAACACAGATGAAGAGCCTTGCAGGAATGTGACATAAGCTTGCATTGTATCTTGGGTGTTATGTTTTGGTGGTTTGGTTTTTTTTTTATCTGAAACCCCAGGAATTTAAGAATATGGGTAAATAAATATTTGCAAGACATATTCTTAGAAGACAACATATACAATCATGTCTTGTAATTTGCATGACTGTGTACAGCCCCACTGCTCCAAAAATAACAGATAATTGTGTATCTGGAGTCACCAGAAGTTCAGTGGCAACATCATACTTGAAGCTTGCACACTTTAGTGGTTATCATGGATCTGTTTGGTGCAATGAGTGTGCTACTGAATTACAAGAAATTGCAAACCAAAATAGACCAAATGTTAAAGGAATGGGAAATAATTGCATCTTTAAAGTTAGAATTTGTCTTCTGGTTGTCAAGATTAACACATAATTCTCATTGAATACAGGCTGCATCTTTGTTTGATCTAACTGTGTCTAGACTGCTGAGAGGAACACAGCAGAGATCCAGTCCTGTAGCCATTAGGGTTCAAATCCAGGCATGAGCTTGTTTCAGTTTCCAGTTTGACATTGCCTGACTTTAATTCCTGAGTCCACATGACCATTTCACTAAAGGTCATGCTGTTTGCCACTTATTACTTGCCTTTTCGAACACGTTTCTTTTTGTCGGGGAGATGTATTTCTAGGTGGCTGCTTTTGGTGTAGCTGGAGCCAGGAAGTCTTGTGATAACACTAAACGTGGTGAGTCAGAGCTGTGGACCTTGCATTGCCTTTGTGTTATGGAATGGTATTGGACTGGTTTAGAGCAATTGTTCCGAAATTACCCACTTCTTTTATTACTTATGCTTTTTTTCCTCCCCTCCTTCCCACCAAGTGAAAGGAAGAAAATGAGCTATTGCCTTGCAGACAGTGTTTATACATCCTCAGTCACCTCAGGCCACAGATATTCCTTACTGGGAGCTGCCGTGTCGTTATCTGTGGCTCAGGCTGCCTGGAAGGCATCAGCAAACATCAACCTCGCTCAGCCCACATCACTCAGCTTTCATCTGAGTTGGTAGTTTCCTATCTCCAGTTGATTTCCACTCACTAGGATGACCCTGTGGACAACTGCACTGGTTCCTGGACAGAGGTTTGTGGTGAACTTTGTGATATGAGCTCTATGTACACATTGTCCACAGCACTTTGAATCAAAGGTTCAAATGCTTGAAACCGGGTATTTCTGCCGTTGGTGATCCTGAGGCGCTGAGCACTGTGCAGTTTGTTTCTCTGTGCTATGGCTTCTCCTTCTTAGAAACACAAAAACCAAAGGGCAGGTCATTGAGTAGGATGAAAGGTCCAGTTTACCTGATGTTTTGTCTCTGGCAGCAGCTGGCCAGGACAGACTACAAGAAGGATACTCTGACAACACACAATAGCCTGTGGGTCATGAGCTTCCTGAGCCGACATGTGTCTTCATCAGCTGCATCATGCCAGAAGAGCTTGAGATGCCAGACAATTACTATATCAATCAAAAGGGGGAAAAACCATAGGTCTCTGAAGTTACTTGCCAATTTCATTAAGACAAAAAGATTACGCCAGCACTATACACCAGTATACACTAGTTTTTCTCCCGTTTTCACATATATATGTTCTGGGTGCTGAATTTCCTCCTAGGGACAGCAACACAGATATCCCGATGTGAACTTTAGAGTATGAAAAATAGTGAAGTTTATCTAAAGAACTGTATCTTAGAATTTATTGATGCTTTGTGGCTGAGATGAACAGTCATAAATATGTATGTGTTCTTCTTGAAGGCAAGAAGTGGCTCAAAAGTTTTACCAATACTGCAAACACATGTTGTGTGGTTGATGCT
The DNA here is from genome assembly GCF_964199755.1 of Larus michahellis. NCBI lineage: Eukaryota > Metazoa > Chordata > Aves > Charadriiformes > Laridae > Larus > Larus michahellis. The sequence continues at coordinate 60,726,626 of NC_133896.1, read as the reverse complement.
GATCTTTGTAGGCAAATCTGTGCAGATAATAAGAGCGTGGTAAGTACAGCTCGTAATCACAGTATTTGATTGATGATAGATTAAAAACTCCTTAATGGAAAAGATGCAGAATGGAGACATGGGGAAGAAAAGTCAATGTACAATACCAAACTTTGGGTATATACTCCTGTTGGTAAGCAACAACTTTATATATAATTAGCCTCCCTTGCTGCAGTAAAATGCCTGCTGATGAAAGAGGAGCTAATTGATTTATTCCATAGATGACTTCTTATGCAAAGACATTACTTACTGTCATGCTTGGAAGTCGTAAAACAGCAGCTGGCCTGGGATGAAATAGTGCATTAACCTTAGCAGGAAGATTGCACTAGTGAGAATGCTTTGTTATTAATTACTGATTACAAATGATAAGAGCCTGTTTTAGATGCTGGGAAAATGACTTGGGGAGGGGAGGGTTTCGGGTACAGTGTGCTTCATAGATCATTCGTTGTGACACGATGGATGCCTTTGTAAGTCAAGAGGAATGAATCAGACAAGTATGTACAGTAACTACCAGCGCTTAAGGCCAGAATTATCCCCAGGACATGCTCATTCAAGTTACTGCAGTGCATTGGGATGAATTTTTGGGCACCTGCGTTTAATAAAAGACTTGTTACCTGCATGAAATGAAAAAATACAGTCGTCACTCAAAATAGCTCAGATTTCCCTGACAGAAAAAGAAGCAGTAGAGACACCTCTTTTTAATTTCTCCAGTCCTTGACTCGTATTTTATTATTTTGAGAGTTTTAATATAAAGGCTTACTGGAGGCATAAAAGTATGAGAAGAAAGATTTTATAAGGCAGGAGCCAAAAACCAAAAGGGTTGTGTGTGTTGGAGGAGAAAGAGGAGAACACAGCTTTCAAAACCGGCTCTCTGTGTGTGGTGTGTGGGCTCCCTGTTAGACAAGCACTTGGGCAGCTGCGTGGAGAGGAGACCTGGGCTCCAGCACTCTGGCCTGGTGCCGTTCGGCATCAGTGGGCCTTTTTGTGTTTAGTTGTCTCCAAATCAGGCCTCTGGTGACCTGAACCATGTTGGTTCAGTCAGATGCTTGCTCTGAACTGAGTAATGTTCGAATGGGGCACCTGCCTCTTTCTCTGCATTAAGTTCCTTTTTTATTTTCCTCCCGACTTGAAAGCTATATAGCAAAAAACCTTGATAATCATACCTCAAAATGCAGGGGGATGTGGCGGTTTGGAGGATTAGGAAGCAAAGGGCAGCGGGAGAATATCAGTGTTTGCAAAGAGGTGTAATGATGACTGATTTCTGCCACCGGCTCCTGCAGAGGCAGAGTGCATCCTTTCTCTCTGTGCTTTAACAAGAGCTCCAGCATCACCGGCTCGGTAGCTGCATCCCAGTATTCTCAGCCTAGACCTTGTGAACTGTAGCCTCTCTTGCTTATTTCTGTTGCAAGTAGTTTTTAGGCAGCTTTCTCCATTGCATGAAGGGTAGCAACTGTGTTTGTTTAAAGCTCTACCTTTTTTTTCCTGTGGTTTTTGTTATCAAAGAGGTTTTTTAACTCTACGCAGCAGAATCGTAGCCCACTTGCAGGGCCAGATGATCTCTTTAAATCCAAAGAGCCCAGCTGACACCCCTCTCTCCCTGAGGGACTGTAATGTATCCCGATAGATGTAATTATGAAAATGAGAAAATACAGACATAAAAGCTATCTACTGGTCCTTGCAATTCTCATTTACTATCTAACTTTAATATTAAGGAGGGGCAGAAGGAGTCGTTAAATTTGCAATTATTTTCAAGAGATTAGATTCCCCAAGTCCCATTTTTACAGACTTATTGTATCTGATGTAGCACCTCAAATCTTACAAACTGACGTGTAATATTCATTGATATTGTACGTAGTATTGATATGTATTATTCATAGACAAAGCAAGATTAAAATACTGCCCCTTGAAAGATGTGGCTGCAGAAGCCAGCGTGCCTTTTGGAAATTCATGGTACTGCGGAGAGGCACCCTGTAGAGTTTTTGTACAAGTGTGTAAATCATTAAATCCAGCACAGATTATTTAAGGATGCTTTCCAAGCAGGTTTTCTCTTTGCTGAAGTTTGCGGGGAGGTGTAGGATGGGTCGAGGTGGGTGCTGCAGTCCGATCCGTACCACTCGCATCCCCTCCCACGGGGCCGCACCACTTGGTTACGGACAGGGCTGAGCAAAAAGGTCGGCTGGAAAATATGCAGTTTGGGGATGACTGAAACTACCTGTGAATTTGGGCTGAGTTCTTCCAGACGCAGTAGCTGGGAAGCACTTGGGTTGACTTGGGGTTAATCTCACAGGTGTGTGTCGGGGGTAGTGATGGATTTGAGGTGATCTGACCATGCATCCCACACTTGGGAGCGGGGTGCTCAAATCGTGTGCACGGGTGACACAGAGCAGCGAGCGTCTTCAGTCTCTCCTGTTGATGCTCTCTTGCCTTCTGAAATTAAATAGAAGAAATAAGCAGGATTTTAGGCTAACAGGCTCTTTATTAAGCCTCTCATCATGATGATCTGAGGCTATAATAGGGTAAGAGCCACGGTTGTTTTAAGACCTTGTGTGCTCATCTGTTGGTCTACTAAAACAAGGAGAAAAATTGTGCCTTGCTCTGTCAATCCTGTTTGTCTGATATCATCAGACCCTCGTGACGGCAGTAATTAACAGTTCACTGAAGCCAAAGTATGAACTGGAGGGGCCTGGGCTGTCGCTGCTTGTGGTCAGGGTGCTCTCCCAGAACCAGGGAACCAGGATCCAAATCCCTGCAAGCAGAGGACGCCTGTCCCACGCACAGGAAGCATCCTGACTGCTTGATTGTTGGAGTTGTTCTTACATTTGCTCGTTCAGTCATCAGACTGGAAGATGGGTTGTTTCAGTAATCGTTCACACTTAAACTGCTTTTATTCACTAGTTTTCAGACCTTGCTTCTTACTCATATGGAAGAGGTGCAGAAAGAAAAGGGAAAAACGTATTTTAACAAGGTAATACCTATACAGCATTTGAACACAGCAAAAGCAGTATTTATGTTGTGTATGCCTTTTTTTCCTCTATGAAAATTACACAGTAGCAGTCATATTGGGGCCACTCAAGTAGATCTTTGTTGCCTAACCAGCCTGCAGCAGTTTTATACCCTGATGTGGATGGGGTCTTACGTTTGAACCATTCCTACATATGTGGGGCAACGGCAAAATGTGGGGGCTAGAATAAAAACAATATTTTATTTCCTTCCACACTGAGACTATTGTGCGGTTGCACTGGAGGCGGACAGTGGCTTTGTATTCTAGGATTTCCAGCGTGCTGTCAGCGTAGATGTTTCTGTCCATTCATAACCTTGGGAGAAACTTGAAACCTGATCTCTTGAAAATTGGTAGCAAAACTCCTAAGCTCTAAAGCAGCCAAACTTTTAGTTCAGAGATCTGATCCAAGGGATCAGAATGGAGCTATAATTGCAACCGTTGTTTTTTCTCTCTTTTAACCATTCCACACATTCTGTTGCACTAGAAAATGCTGAAATGTGTAAGCCTGATGCTGAAAAGATTTCCCTTTTTTCTTCTAGTAGTGACATAATAACTATAGCCCAACCAAAGAGAGTTGGCAAACTTACAGTGCACTGAAGTTTATATGTATTTCTGGTGCCTGGAAAATCCAGGAAGGAGTGTTCCTTCCTTTTCGATCTTAAATCACATCTGAACAGTATTCTGCGTGCGGTTCCAGCACAGGGCTAAAAGCAAAACATTATATCCAAGCTTTAGAGGAGCAGTAAAAAATCACAGTATTCCTGTAGTCAGATTGCCTGGCTGCACAGCAAATTAGCAAACCGCTGTAGCTATGAAATTGATGCCCTAGTATAAATCTTTTCTCCCTGTAAACGTGGGCTGTGTCTTAGATCATTCCAGACAAGCATCTGGGGATTAGTAAGAGGAAGTGAATATTAATTCAATTAGAGGACAGAAGATGAACGTACAAGCTGGCGCGGGGAATTGACATCAGGAGCCAAAGTAACAAAGACATCTCTAGCTGGGAGAGGACAGTTTCATCTATTCAAGTCAGGCTTGGCTTTTGCCGTGCATACATTTTACTTATGAAATGGTAGTTGAAGGAGTTGTATTTGCATAGCAATATAGTTAATGTCATATTTTGGGAACCAGGCCTTGATGTCAATAGATGGATGGAGAGCTGAAGAGCAGATGCACAGTGGTAGCTTTCAGTTCATTTTGATACATTAAATATTCATAATAAGCTCAGCTGAAGGAGAAAAGAAATGTTTCATTGAACTGGTAAGGAGAAGCTGAAATCGTTGGTACTTCTCCAAAGCGTAATGTCTTACTTAATGTAAATTGAACGAAGGTTCCTGTGGTGAAGGTGAGACGCAATATTAGGTACTTCCACAATTGCTGCTTTCTTTCTATGAGAGATTGTTGTGCCAGTTACATCACTCTATAAGGTAATAGCCAAGAATGACTATTCTGAGCAGTTTGTTTAGGCACAGCAGAGGCTTTTTCCCTTCTTTTTTTCCATAGCTTTGGACCTACAAAAACCTGTGTATGGACTTTCTTACATTTAAATGCCACATACTTACAGCCTGGAAACAAATCCTTCCACACTGCAGTTTCTGGGCATGGACGCACTAAGTGGATAAATCTTATATCTGTAGGCTTTTCTCACCCCATTTGTGCATGGTTTGCTGCCAGTTTGAGTCTCCATCTGAAGAGTGCAGGTGCTCTGCTCTGCTCTTTACCTGATATACGGATGTGAGTCTGCAGAGATGCTTTTGCCTCTCTCTTTCAGCACAGTTTCTAGCCCAGGTAGAGCTTGGCCTCTGACTCTGGGGTAACACTAAAAACTAATGCAATGTGCATATACAAATACATGGTTGTATATGTTTGAGAGAGCTTTAGAAAGCTGTGCATTGACGGTATGATGGTGGAGCACGATACACAGCTAAATCATGTGCAGCTCCCAAACAGCCTCGTAGGGCTCAGTTATGCCGCACACAGGCTGTCTAGCTGTAGGGGTAGGAGTGATTCCACTACTTTCTCTGCAGCTGTTCTTATTTTCTTTATCTCGTGTAAACTCAGGTTAATAAACTGTTGCTGAATTTGCAGCTGTGTGCAGGGGGGTAAGGTTGTCTCCTTGCCAAGCCTACTTCTCTGTTCTTGGCGTTCCTCCTCCCCATTTCCTCCAGCTCTGAAGTCTCCTTCTTAGCCTGGTGTCCTCAGCTCTGCTTAGTCTCCCTCTCTCATTCCTACCTTTTATCTTACAAAGATGAGAATATTTTTACATGAGTTACAGCACATGTTTATGGTCATGGCTTTATCAGAAAGTGGTGGAGCCAACCAGCAAGAGAACAAGGGTGGACAGTTGATGGCAAAGCAGATAGACAAGAGAGTGTTGTCCCTCTGAAAATTATGCTCTTATTTATTTGTTTATTTTCAGTCAACTAGTGCAAAAATAAACCAGGCAAAAGAAAAGAATCTTTTCTGTCTGCTGGTAAAGAGAGCTCAGGGTCTTCTTTTGAGTTTATAAAAAGCAGTATTACTTTTAATGGGAACATAGAAAAACTTTTGTGTCAAGAAAGTAATGGCAGACCAGGTCTTGTGTTTATTAAAAGTGGACAGAGCTAAAAACCAGGCAGCTCAAGATCTGTGGTTTCACCTCCAACAACCTTTAAAGAAGTCATGGGAGGCTGAGATATAAATGTATCGAAGGGCTTTGTTTTCAAAAGGGATGTAGCAGATCACTCCGCATCCTGCTTACTATCCCTGAATTACACGGCTGCTGATATGTAAGAGACAGATTAGTGGAGTTTTAAAGCATCACCTTCATGCCTTGTGCAGCGTATTGTGTCCTGGTCCTCTTTGACAGACCCACTTCAGTTTTCACTTGGGCTGTTAAGCGAGTTCCTGTATGAAATATTGATGCTGAAGGAAGAAAACTGCCTTTTTACCCAAGTGTAAACGATCTTGAAACAAAATACATGGGATAAAAGAATCATTTCTTAGACAGGTTTAATGAATAATTGATTTCTGCTTCTCATGACGTTATCAATGTAATTAAATCGGTGGCTAAAGAAGTAAGACAGAAGGTATCATCTGCTAGGACAATGAACCTCTCCATCTGACTATTGGCAAAGTACTGCCCTCTGTTATTAAAGGCTGTCCTGCAGTCGTGCAGGTTCAAGATCTGTCTTGTCACTAAGAAGTCAGACTTGTGTAAGTACCAACATGATAAAAATCCGTGTATTCAGTCAGTTTTCTGCATCCAAAAATAACCTAAATAAGCTCCTTTCCTTCCTTGCTAAACCTGCTCCTGTCTTTGGTGGTTGTACATTGAAATGATTCTTATGTTGTGCGGATCAGCTTTGCACAGCGTATGTGGGCATTGGCCTGTGTTTCCAGTGGTTCTGGCACAGAACTGCTGGTGGTCACTGACTTAGGTCACTCACCAAGCCCCAGAAGATGGTTGCTGTTGTGATTCCTTTTGCCCCGTTAAGAAGTATGTTGAAAAATTAGAGAGGTCTGAGGAATAAGAATAGGGGATAGGAAAGCAGAGTGGATGCAACTGGGCTTGGCCAGCGTGCGTATCTTTAGAAAGCATACTTGTATGGGACTGTTGTTTCTTCACATGGGTTCTCTGTTGGAGAAATAGGGCATGGAGGGCAATTGCAGAGGCCAAGCAAAGATAAAACTAAAGGGGAGACCTCAGCCTGCAGCTGCAAGGGCTGTAAATAAACCACTCATTTGGAAATTAGAGTTACAGGTTTATTACCATTAACAGCTACTGTTGCTTTATTCTGCGAAATTAATTCTGAGAAGCAGTTTCTGACTTTCCTCTAAGTAACATCTCCTGGATACCGCAAGAGTCTCTTGGAATAACGCTCTCCCTTGTGCGTCCTCACTGTCGCACACATCAGCCTTGGATCCCTCATACGGTAAAGTGCTAGAGTACGTTTCGCTGCAAAGCTACAACTCCACATGGAGTAGGAAATCTAAATACTCTACTGTTTGATAGGTCAGTGTGTAGGTGATGAAAGGGTCCAATGTCTTTTGAAAGTCAAGGAGGATCTTTTTGCCGGCTCTTGCAGCTGTTGGAGGAGCACCTTGTATCACACGTAAGAGGAATTCCATCTAGCGGCTACTGAAGTCAGCAGAAAGACTCCCCCAGAGTTGCTTACTTTGCCATGGGGTCAGTCCCTTAGTTGCGTGGACCTAAGAAAATGCTCCGTTCATGTTGTTAGCTGCTCTGATTGTGTCATAAATACTACATTAAACAACCGGTCCCAGAGAACTAACGTCTGTTCAGTGATACTCAGTCATGCGTACTGTAGTCTGTGTCGCAAAGTGTGGGAACATCAGTGCTTTCCTTGGGTCCCCATGATGATAACACAGTAATCGTCACCACGTCAAAGTAGCAGCAGTGGTAGCCTGGCAAGGCGCAGTTCTGGCTCCTGCTGTGCTGCAGCTATGTATGTCACCCGCTGCTGTTGTCCGAGCCAGTTTGCACAGTGAGCACGCTCTACATTTTAATACTGGTTTTGCCATTAGTATTTTTTGCGCTCAGATCATTATGTCTCTCATTCCACACTTGTAGAATGAGTTATGCCTGTTTATCTATTTCTCAGGGGCGTATTGGGAGTATAATTATTGTCTGCATAGTGTTTTGATTGTAGAAAATGACAAGAATAATTACCAGTTACAAGTTAAATTGTGCATGTACCAAAACTACACAGCTGCCATGAGATGTATCTCTTAAATTCCTGACTTACTTGAAGGCAAGCCAAGTATTTGGTCCTAACTGTAACGAATCTAAATCAGATGTACCCATTTGATTTTCTGACATACAACGTTGTCACTGCAGCATCCACCAATATATACCGAGTCTGAAATGTTTGTCTAAATGACATTAGGGAGAGCCAGTGTTTGCGTGGAGGCCTTTATAGACCAAGGGCAAACTGCTTTCTCATGCACAAATACGAACACGCGTCTGTGTATGGCCCAGCTGCTGCTGAAATCTATGAATTTGTGATGTGCGCAGTCCTGCCAACAGATTTTGTACCAGTCTAGAAAAAGCGATGTTTTTGTATGCCCGGTGCTTTATTATGCATACAAAGTACCTATTAGTAAACCTGAGTTTTGATTCCTCAAGAGGTACTTGCATGACTGGGTGTGGTTGGCTTTCTGTGCTCCAGCTGCCGAGCTTTCAGCTGAAACAAGTAATTCTCAGTGGGAAGAGTAATCGTTTCAGCTCAGAATTAAGTGGCTAATCATTAGGAATTCAATTGGCATGAAGCGCACAACATTAATCATGATACGCTAATGTGTCATCCATGTGGATGTAGTGTGTACTCCATGGAAATTTGCTAATTACTATATGTGGTTTTTATCAGAAAGGGTTAATCCCTGTTGTTGGGCGGGATATGGGAGTGTCAGAGGCTGAGAACCAAGGGGTTTCCAAGGGACTGCCCTGCTGTTACATAGTTCAGAGCACACATTAGTGAGGGCTGAAACCCTTAGAAAGGTACCTTTTTTTCTGAAATCTGATACTAAAGTCGATACTACAGTGGTAGCTTGAACAAAGTAGTGTACCATGCTAGATGCTAAAATCGTACGTGCCCCAAATGTCCCTATGCCATGACCAGGGAGTCCCAGCTTGCACCAAGAGTGCAGCTGGGTTGCACGCGGCTGGGACATCTCAAGCAGGGGACAGATAGGCAGGTGCTGCTTTCAAGCACGAGGTAGATCTGGTCCATTGTGGAGGGGGTGTCGTTGCCACCTGCCTGACAACGTTCGCCAGCCCCCCTCAGATCCCAGGGGCATGGACTGGCTGTCATCGCATCCCAACGGGAGCTCTGCATCACGGTCCCAACGCTAGAGAGCCAGAGTCCTGCACCTGGGGCTGTCTCTGCGCAGTCCTGCGACTGCCTGTGTTACCCTGAGATGTTTTTGATCTCTGTTCTGAAACTACTCAAAATATGATACTGTAACATAATGAATGATGATGAATATTAAACTGAATAGCATCTGGCTTATTCTAAATAACTTCAGATAAAATGTACTGCGGAAAATTCCCTACTTGCTAACCGGCATTTACTGCATGTCTCTGAAACAAAATTATTCATTGTATTCATTTGCTTTGCAGCAATGGGAAGTCCCGTGTTGAGAATTAAAAATAGTCTCCTATGTTTAACGCCTGAGGGCACAAATGTAACCTGTTTAAATATCATTCTTCAATTATCCTTTGAATCATCTGCCTTCCAACTCTTCCCAGACTCCGTAAAATACCCTTCTGACTACCTATCAAAAAAATAGTACATCTGTTCTTTCAGTTCATTTCCCTAAACTGTAATCAAGCACTGTCTGTGTAATAAAAATGAAAAGAAATGTCTAGTTGGAACAGCATTCTTCACTTTTATTATTGAAAAATGCATTAATGCCCCCTTATCAAATATATCCATTTAACGAATCATTCCATTTCCTTCCATCTTCAGCTTTTTTTTTTTTTTTTAAAAAAGGCACAGAGCGCCATTCTTCCCTGATCATAAAGGCCAGGCTTGATTTGTTTCTTATGCTATATTTTCATGAAACCTAAAAATGGATTATGGTAAATAATAGCCTGTTGACCTCTCTTTTGTTTAAACGTAGCTAAAAGATTATAGACCCTTACTATGTCTGGTCTAAATTACCATTTACATTAAAGCAGCGTAGCACAGGCTGTTAGTGGAAATTACATTTAGGCGTAGGGTAAAAGCTTGTGTGTCTTAGGTTGAAGTCTATTTCCAGCCTGGCTTCGGCAGTTAGAGAAGTGAGTGATTCATTCAGGTTTCTGGTGGTTAAGTCTCAGGGACGGGCACTCAAGCACTTTTGAAAGTGCTTCCTTTTCTGTCTCTACTCAGAGGAAAAGAAACGGAGGGAGCACTTTAACTGCTCAACTTCGGAAGGCTTATATTTTTTCCTGGTTGCTGTAGAGGCTTTATGAAGTTCCTGGAGTCGGCAAAGGGACATAGACCAGGTGTCTTTAGTTTGCTAAATGTGAACAGTGTCATTCTGCATCCACTCTTTGCTCACTTTCCACTGGCGTAAGGGTTACACCAGGTTCAGGGCACTGGAGGGTTGGCCTGAAACAGCCACGGCCGGGTGCCTTCTTGCAGGTCCTCACAAGGCAGCAGCAATATCAAGACATACATCAGAGTGAGGTTTGCTTTTGGGCAAATTCCAGCCGCATCTTCCTAGATGGGATCTATCCAGCTGCAGGAAACGGCACTCTGTGGTCCGGCTCTCTAAAGTATGAAGAGAAATGGTGACCACCCAACTTCCTACAGGTTCCCCAGTGCTCCGTCCCGATGCTGGGTGAGCTGGTGCTTGGGAGTTGCTGGTGTGCTGCACTGAAGGGAGCTGAAGAGACCAAATGGACCAGAGGATCTTCTTCAGTGGTGGCCAAGCACCATTAAAAACCATGTTAATAAAAGCTGCATATATTCCTTGCTGTTTAGCTCAGGAAGAGGGGAAATATGTATTGGGCTTAAGAAGTGTAATTAGAGATAGCAGCTTGGTGGTAGGTTCCCCAAAAGACTGACATACCATGGATTTTCTGAGATTCCCAAGTGTCTAGGATGTAGACACTTTGAAAATCTCACTTGGGGTCTCTACAAGGCAGTTACATCACGCCTGAAAGGAAGTTGTAGGGAGGTAGTGGTCAGTCTCCCAAGTAACGAGCGATAGGACAAAAGGAAGCGGCCTCAAGTTGCACCAGGGGAGGTTTAGACTGGATATTAAGAAAAATTTCTACACCAAAAGGGTTATCAAACATTGGAACAGACTACCCAGGGAAATGGTGTAATTGACATCCCTGGAGGTATTCAAAAGACGGGTAGACGTGGTGCTGCAGGATATGGTTTAGTGACATTTTGTCAGAGTTAGGTTGATGGTTGGACTCAATGATCCGAAACGTCTCTTCCAACCTAGACAATTCTATGGTTCTATGATTAACATCAGGCTTGGTGGGCAATGTCAAAAGTGTGGCCCCGGCATTGCGAGCAAGCAGCAGCTTTTGGGTAGAAAAGGGCCATGAGCAGCAGAGCTGTTGGGTGCACGTGAGATGCTTCATCAGGTCTGTGCGGAAGTGAAGCACTTGGTTCCAGCTCATTTATAGCGTACATACTTTCAATAAAGTGGAGGCAATTGTATGTGCGAATTCAAGGCAGTGTTCATCTTCATGCAGTGTTTGACTCCAGTAATTATCAGCATTTGGCTGTTCTTACAAGCGCTGAAGTCCTGAGGAAAACACATTGTCCATTAAGACTCGCTGCTTCCCCAGGCGTACAGATAGCACACAATGTGCAAGCGCCAGGATTTCCAAGCTGCTTTTTTAAGCTTGAAACATCACATGTGTACTTATTTTAATGTGTCTGTTAAAAAATAATCACGCAAGAACACAACAGTTGTGGCAAAAATAATATTGTGAGGAAATTAATAGGTGTTTTGGACCACGAGCTTCTGATAAAATGAAAAATCCTTGATATTCAGTAGCTAAGGAAAATAAAGACAGGGCAGGAAAAAAAAATAAATCTGCTGATAAGCCCTTTTAGAACAGAGCTAACATCAATAATTCTTGCTTTGTGCATTAAGTTTTAATGTGTAGACAGGCACTCCGTGCATAGCGGGGTGTCTGTGGAGTCATCAGTGAGAGCTAATAAATGCCTGTCATATGAAGAATACATTACAGAGAGCGCCAAGTTAAGTGAATCATTTAGTTACCATTAGTCATTTTTCATTAATATTTTTTAACTGTAGTATTATCCACTACGCATTAGGTAGGATAGAGGGGATAATGCCCGTGATGTGCTTTATCCTGTAAACAAAGGTTTCTTCCAAAATACGTGGTGGTGGTGGTGGTGATGTGGATGAGGATGAATGTTTCATCTCTCATCTCACCAGTGTCCTTTTTTTTTCAATTTAAGACTACAGAAACCCAGATGGGAAAGGAAATAATTTAATCACATGGCTTGGCATTAATCAGCACCCACCATTTACATTAATGGCAATTGAATAGTAATAACTGTGCTGGAAATGGAATATCCATAAGCATGTTTAATACTGGGTATTAAAAATAGCATCTAGAAAGGAATTTCCACAGTACCAAATGCGTTATTCCAGTCCGGCGTGTCCCGTTCTGGTATATGTGTCTGCTGCTGCGATCCCGTTCAGTTGTAACCTTTGGAGCACAACCAAACTGGGACCAGTGGGGATGGAGGTGGGAGAGCGCCAGGGAATTGGTCGTGACCCTGCAGGTCCCGCTCCGGTCCGGAGGCGCCGCTCGGCAGGACTCCCTCTTCTGACACATCGCTCGCTTGAGGGCTGGATGAAGCTGGGTTCCTGCCCATCTGTCATCATGAAAGTGTTACAAGAATAGATATGTTTGATCTTACTTAGGCTTATAGATTTTTCCCCAGAATAATGTACCTCTGCCAGCATACACTTTTTCCTTTTAATCTGTTATTTTTCATCGCTCTCTGTTCTAAACTCCCAGATTCTGAATTATGTATGCCAAAATAATAACGCGGTTGGGCATATATGTGAAGATGTATCCTTCCCAAGATGCTGAGCAGTTAGCAGACAGAGTAAGTGGTGCACACTTCGTTTGTATGATATAAAGGCTTATCAGCATGGATTTAGGATTACTCTCAATTTCGCATCATTCTTGACTTACATCAATACTGTTCCACTTGTAAAACTACTGTCTGGTAACCACAGAGGCTCCCAGGAGAGAGGGAAGAAATTAAAGCAAAATTTTAGAAACTCTTACAAATTACTTTACACTGTTTTTTCTCAATTGTAACAAAATTGAAAATGAAGTTTGATGGTTCAGTATCTCTGGAAACTAGAAAGTGAGATTGTAATTCTCTTTGGAAAAATGAGGCATTGCCTTTTAAAGCATCAAAAGCTTCGGTCTCTGCTTTTGATGAGTTGTGAAATATCGGCTCCAAAACATGTAATTGTCTTGGAACTAAAATTTGCACATATTCCAACTCAGGCTAATATTATCCAGCGGGAAATGAATTCACGCTGTAGGAGGAAATATATACAATTTTATTTTTTTCTGTGAAGCAAATTACCCTCGCTACTATTATCTATGTAAAGTGTCCCAAATTATTTTATTATGTATATTCCAAAAGTAATTTGTGTGTATGTATGGACATGAATTTTTTTATTTTCTGAAGGATGCTGAATGTGTCAGATGTGGATTTAACCACAAATCAGATACATTACAACTTCTGCTGCTGTTCTCTGGGGACAGTCACCTAGGCGAAAAGAACAGTATCCAACCATCGGTTCCTTGCAGCATTTTCTGTGACTGCCAGGTAATGCTGTGCCTTGAGGATCAGGATGTGAGTCCGTGGTGTGTGGGATGGCAACCACAACCTTTGTTTCTACGCGCCACTAAATGACTCCTAAATTTTAACACCGTATCTGGTGCAGAAATAGCCTTTGCGTTTACCGCATGATTTTAGAGTAAGGTTCATGGGGGTGACCCAGAGAGCCCCAGTTGTATGAGCGCAGTGACCCTATGGTGCAGGGCAGTGATTAGGCCGTGCCTGTAAATCTTTGGGGGAAGCAAATTTGAGGGATGCTGTCAAGCTGTAGACAATTTGCATATCAGATGAATCTCAGGGAAACTGATTGGGGCACATAAATATTCCACCTTTCTGGGCTGTGTCTGTATGCTGATTATCTAGCACCAATAGCTTCTTTAATGAGTGGAAATATTTCACTGTTTCACATTCTCCAGGGCTTAATTTTTGTAAGTGAACTGCTGATTCAGTCCTACCTCACAAAATAACTCAGTTTGGCAATAATTCAAGGCTAAAAATGTGAGCTATAACTGCCAGCTATTTATCAAACAAGCAATTACACAGAACAGTGCATCGTTCCATCGAACAATGTTTAAATTCTTCTAATTGTGTTTTATAAAGTAATGTCTCCCGGTTTTGCTTTTGTTACTCAGCAGCTCTCAATACTCTGACTGTCGGCAGCCCGGGACTCTTCAGAAACTTCTGGCAGCCCACTGCGATGCCTCTTCGTGGCAGCGTTTTCTCCTGGCCTCTGCAGGTTTTGAAGGGTCAGGGTTGGTGAAGAAATGCTAATGTGTTTTTGTTGCCACTGAGCTTATCGATCCTGTAGCGAGATTGAATCATCCGGCTGGGTCTTGATCTGCTGTCTGTGTCCCTTCCCTCGCTCAGCAGCCACTTGGCACCGAGTGTTTTACCGGAGTATTGCTAGCACAAGGTCCCTTGTATATCATATTCAGACATCATCTATATATCATCTGTACTTCTTCAGATCTTAGAGAGAGAGCTGCAGAGATTTACACTTAGAACTTAGATTTTGACCTTAAGGCTCAGATGGACCGCTTGGTCCTCAAAGACCACCTTAGCATCTGTACACCTTCAATTTGAAGGCCAGCATATGTCTTCCTTCGACCCCATCTTTCAGTGGCGCTGGTGGTACCACTATATTCACGTAGCCAAGCCTGTCCTCTTGTCTCTGATAAGGTAATTGGGCCGTTGAGTTAATCAGTGTTTGGATGGGAGTGTCGTGCTGTGGAGGTGGCGAGAGGAGCCCATGCTTCCCTCGTCTGCGCGTTTCTGAAGCCGTGGTCCCAGGACAGAGGTGGAGGTGTGTTTTTTCGGATTGCTATAAATAGCGCCCCAGGCAGACAGCACTGTGGGGAATTTGAAAGCACAAGTCTGGCATAAAATAGCTGCTGTATAAAAATATTAAATATGCGGGTTTTGTGCTCTCAGCTGACGCCGGGAAGGGCTTCTCGAGCTTCTCCTTTTGAAGCTCGCTTTGGGCTCTGAAAATTGGACAAATTTTTATCTCTTCTTCTCCTCTCCCTCGCCATGTAATCAGAAGCAAATGTTCAGCAGCCCAAATAACTTCCCCAGGGAGGCTGGTGCAGGCACTGTATTTTCCAGTTTGGCCTCTTTTGCCCCCGTTGCCATTGTCTCAGGGGATGAACGCAGTAGCTTTGCTGAACTCCTTGTCTTTGGTGTGGCGATAATTGTCTGAGCCTGAAATACTCTCAGCAGGATTGTTTGATGGTGGAAAAGGAGAAACAGGATGTAAACTGGGAAACTGGGCTTTTTTTTTTTTTTTTTTTTTAATCAGGCCTGATTCTGAAGGGTTGAGAACAGCAAACGCCTGCAGAAATTTAGGTGGTGTGACTTGGAGTTTCTTTTTAATCACTTCAAATTGTGTATAAATAATAAGCAGGTTTGAGGAGTAGCGAGCTGCTGGTTTTGCATTAATGCTTTTCAGAGCTAAGGCATGTTTTGAAGGAGGGAAACTCTCCTCATTTTTAGTTTCTGTAATGCTTCAAGGTGGTTTCATGATTTAGGTGGGTATACAGTGATCACCATTAAAAAATTCAATATTTACTACCAATTTAAGGCTAAACCTGGAACAACGCAGGATTTCCCTGAATTTGGAATACATAATGCTACTGTCAGTTGAGACACTGTGATCTGATAAATAATGATCTCTTCAGATAGCCATATAAATTAATATCTAAGCTCAAGTGGAAAACATGTTGTCGTGGTTTAGCCACTTTTTGGACATTGTTGCCGTCTGAGGCTAAACCACGACACATGTCCTTCATACATAATACTCTATCTTTTGATAAAAGCCTTGAAAAACACTGGCAGGATACCGTTTCTCTTCCTCGGTTATTTTTCTTCAGTATCACAGGCATCTGAGCAAACCCAAAATTGAAGTCCTAAAAATTGCATTATGCTGTCAACCCCTGTCACGAGAGTACAATAGTTGTTTTGTCATTGGCAGCTGCTACTGTAAGTAATGACTTCTAAGCTATACCCCTAAACTTGAGCAGTATGCAGTAAGTCATATATCCTAAATCAGTTTAAAATGGAACAGAGATGAGATTTTTGCCTGTTAACATGAGACTAGAAAAGGATTAATAAAACCTAAAAAAAGAAGTCCATTATGGCCGCTGCAGTCATAAATAAGCTTTATAGTTATATCTCACCACCAAATGTCAAGGAACCTCTGGTACTGCAATGTAGTAATTTTCAGTCTTGTTCCTTCGCATTATAGAGATGGGATTGGATTTGCCAGGTGTTGTTTCTGCTGTCTGCTTCCTGAACTCTCTCTTTTGACCCTTTTTTGGATGAGTTGACTGCTTGTGAGACACCTGGCAATTACTGTTCTTTAAAGAGCCTGGGCTCCTATTAGCAGGTTAAGAGCCGTGGTGACATGCCGCGAGCTGATTAGGTGTGTGCACTAAATAAATGTTGGGATATAAGCAACGCTCAAGGGAAAACCAGCAGAGAAACCCCTGCTACCTTCTATCAACATGGAGCACATTTTAATGTATTCTTCAACACATGAAAGGGCTGGGCTTATCACCAGGGTGCTGTTCACCTGTGAAGCTCTTCATGCGGTATCGAGTGAGGCTCCCAGTCAGTGTTTTAAGGGGTTTTATTGCACCCCTCACCGTAATGTCTGGGCTTTGCTGGCTTCTGCGTTCCCCTGGCTTCATGTGCTGCTGGATGCCGAGACCTTCATTCAGCAGCATTCTTAGGCAAGTGCCGAGCTTCAAGAGCGAACTTGAATAAATGGCCAAATTGAGGCTTGTATGCAGAATGCTGTATTACTAAATCTCTGTCATTTTTACGTAAGATACTAGCTGCGATTGCCGTCTGCCAATCTGACTGTGCGGGTGAATACTGAAGAGGCAGTGATCGGGGAAACTGAACTATGTGGTTGCTCTTCCTTTGCTTTCTTCATTATTCATAAATTCAGTTAGTGTCTCTGTAGTTAATAATGCTCTATACTTCTGTACAGCCTTCAATCAGAGGATCTCTAGTACTGTGGGAACATCAATGAATTAGCATCCTTTCACCTTGCTGTGGGCACTTTTAATACTGGTGTAATTTCTTGCCCAGTGTGCAAGTGTGCTCTGTGTTCGCCTCAGAGCACTCAGCTTTTATTTTTTAAGGTTATTATTCCAGTGTACTTAAAGTCAAACTCATGAGCTAAAGTATAATTTAGACTTGTTTCATATTACTTTATGGGCCCATTTAATAATCAAATCCAATGGAATATACGTGTGTGTATTTCACAGACATATATTCACAGACATATATTCAAAGAGGGGAATAGCAGAAAAAGTGATTAACTCTCAAGTTCTTAATAGATGCAAAACCATAGAAGGAAATTTTGTGTTAAATCTGTGATGTCCTCTCTCTCTCTCTCTCTCTGTCTCCCCCACTCAACATCTAAATTACACCAATTCACAGAATCATAGAATGGTTCGTGTTAGAAAGGACTGTAAAGATCATCTAGCTCCTACGCCCCTGCTATGGGCAGGGACACCTCCCACTAGACCAGGTTGCTCCAAGCCCCATCCAGCCTGGCCTTGAACACTTCCAGGGATGGGGCATCCACAACTTCCCTGGGAAACCTGTTCCAGTGCCTCACTGCCCTCACAGTAAAGAATTTCTTCCCAATATCTAATCTAAATCTCCCCTCTTTCAGTTTAAAACCATTACCCCTCATCCTGTCTCTCCACTCAGGCTATCAAAGATGATTTATTAGAAGAGATACTCTGTTTTGTAGGATACTGTTTGAGACTAGTAAGGACTCTGCCTGTTGTTGTCCCCTGCTTTTCCTCAATCCAGCCGGCAAAAGGGATTATGTGAGTGCTCGCTAATCTGCTGCAGACAGCGTTAGCTGGGGTTTAGGTTAACGTGGTGATGGAGGTAGGGGAAGAATGCCTTCTCACCTTGCCTGAAATGGCTCAGAGAGACCAGCCCACCAGAGCTGCCAGAGCTTCTGGCTGGTGCAGGTGGGAGCAAATGAAGGGTGCTGGTCGCTGTGTCTGTGCTTTGGAAGTAAAACCCAGTGACTTTTTGTTCTGTATGGTACATGGTGCATTTACCAACAAAACTTGGTTTTTGGGGTTAGATTCACTGCACTGGCAGAAGGAGAGTTACTGGTGGGTTTCTCTTATCTGATAGCTTGGTGGATGTAGCTATTGTCTCTCAAAATGAAGGGTGTAGCATCAGGTGTGTGACTTAGAACACTTGTTTTTGGAGTCAAGGCACCTTAGATCTTCTTTCCACTAGAATGGATGTTAATTACTTGTACAAAATGATAGTGACAACAAAGAATGAGCAGGCTAGAACCATACTGCCTGATAGCTAAGCAGTGAGTGGATCGTCCCACATATTGCTCTCTGCCCTTTGGAATGAAAGGACAACCTTCATTTTCCTTACTGCTTTGATTTCCTCACTCATGGCCAAAATTTGTGTTGGAAAAAAAAAAGAAAAAGAGATCTGCTTTGGTTGAAAACATCAGATTTTGCACTGGGCAATAATTTGCATATTTCTACAGATGTGTTACAACAGCTCTGGGTGTTTGTTATTAATGTAGTGTTATAAATAAAGCAAAGGGTGTTTGTAAGAAATATAGCAGAGAAGTTTTGGTCTAAGAGATTGAAATAAATGAAGTATTATTAAGAGAGAATGAACAGATTAGGCCAACCGAGTATCCTTAAGTTCATTGAAACCTTCATTCTGGGTTTGACTCCGGTCTCCTGATTTGATAAGTATCCCAGCAGCCTTCCTAATGAAGTTATGTCTTATCTAATAAGCTTTCTAGGCTTATTAGGCAATGTGTAAGTTTTGAGATAAGATTTGCAGTTAAGAAGGAGAAAACTTTAAGCATTAGATACCTCTCTAATGAAGTGGGTAAGTTTTCCGTAGCGCAGAGCAGACTCAGAGTTGGCAGGATTTGAAGCAGTCACAGTATTAAACACTGAAAGTTGTAGTTTGCAAGGGAGGATCAGTTTAGTCACTGCTTAGAGAGGAGCTACGGTGATAGTTTTGGCTGTCAGTACAAAGGCTTAATTTCCAGCTTCAGCATTAGAGGACTTTCACTTCTCCCTCATGTTTGATTTTCTTCATCAGCCTCTGCCCGGTGCCCTTTTGTGGGATTGTTTAAATGCTGCTCTAACATGAACCTACGCATGCCTTCATCAAGTAAGGTGTTTCTGATGTCATGTTCATTGAAATCTGTCCCCATTTGCCTGATCTTGATTGCACTCAGTTCACGAGGTGATGTGTTGCGTGATTCATTAAATGCTTGATACATGCTAGGCCTTTTCAAGATTGACAAAATAGGCATGGTGAAAATGTCAGTAATCTTCCCCATAAATGCCAGTCATTTTCTTATCAGCACGCTTCTGTACAGCTATTGTGTGTCAGTTTTTTCACTTTCTTCCTGCTCAGCTTTCATAACAGAAAAAAAAAGTTGCAGCGGTAGCTGGAGTGAAGTCTCCTGTTTCCACCCTGGAAATTACAGTGTCACGGCATCTTTTCTCTCCTCTGCTTCTTGCTCCCTCTTTCCTCTTTCTCTCTCTCTTTCGGTGCAGCTGAGAGCTTGATGCTAACAGGGTTTTTGTAAACAGAGATGGAAGGATGGGGCTGGTGGGGTCAAAATCTCTTCTGTACTGAAACGTGCTTGCTGAAGTTTGCCGGGTGGCTCAGCTGGTACCCTCTGCCTCCAGACCATGGCGTTTACCAGCCGCAGTCAACTGTGGCAGCAGTTCCAGCACAGAAGACGTGAGTGCTGCAGAACCTGCGCACCGCGGTTTGCTGTCTCCTAAGCAGTTCTTTCTGTAAAGGAAAAATTCATTTATCAGCCTAACAGCTGAAACAAAACGTATTTGTAACCTACACGGAGTTCTGGAAGAAACAGCAATAACATTTGATGACAAACCTTAATGTAAAATATACCGTTCACCAGAGTCCTCCTTTCAAATCATCAGCTTTGCGTAAGTCTCTTACTAAGAAAAACATGCAGGTGGAATAAAATGACTATTAATAAAAGCTCCGAAGGCAGTGTGTAGATTTTTACAGCAAAAGCAGACAGTGCCTGGAGGGATGTAATTCTTCCTTTTGTACATACACATTGTTTCTCTTTAAAACAGAGTTTATATTCTAATGGAAACAGAGCTAATCCTGCCTTTGCATGGGCTTTATAGGCTCCTTAAAGTCAGTGGAAGCATTTATGGGAGAGCAGAACCAGCCCTCCTGTGTTTCCTGCTTCTTCAGCATCTAGACTTACATGTATTTGTCCAGAGATAAGTATTAAAGGTACCGATTCTTCCAGAAATGGGAGAAAAAATAGAGAGCATGCTGCTGTACCTGTAATGTATGTTGGTGACACCTGCAAAGTTTGATGTCGTATTATCTGTCATCAATACGTGGCAACCTGGAAGCTTAAGGATGTGGAAACCTTTTACGACAAAGTAAATTTCTTGTTATTGTATTTGTGTCGTGTTCACTCTGTTAATGCCTCCAGCAGTTCGGAGAGCAGAGGGGAGACGCGGCTGCCAGGCTGAGGCACAGGGACTCCTTCCACGCTCCCCTTCGGCATCCTATCAACCTACCATATTTTCCTGGTGTTTCAGGTTGGGGAAGGGAAAAAAAAGCTGCTTTCTAAGAAAGGATCCAGAATATGTTGTCAGACTGGGTTTATCTGAAGGATGGTAATGTTTTTAGTTCTTACCCCAGGCACAGCTTTGGAGCAGGCAGGTTGCATGGAAGGGACATTGGAGCTGAAGGCTCCTCCCTTGAGCTGTAGCTGAAGCCAGTGAGGCTGCTCCTGGTTGGACACAGGCAGAGTAAGTTGGTATTATTCAGGGATGAAGCATAGGGGAAAAAAGACAGCTTGAGGGGAAAAAAAACCCAACACCCTACCTTATTAGGCTAGGTTGAATGTAGCAGCTCATTCTGGCTGGAGTGCTTTACCTGTAACAGCCACAGTCTCTGGGTTGCTCCAGGGGACTCCCGATTCCCCATCGGTCAGGACTGTGGATGTCCTGCTTGGAAACACCATTACTGAGTGTGCTTCCCTCTTTGGCTTATTAGGAGCTGCAAAAGCTCTTCCCAACATGCTCCCCATGTAGTTTCATACTTGTTTGGTCTTTGTGCTGTCTGGATAACATATTCCATGGTTATGTTTGCCAAACTGGTACTAAAATGAGAAAAATATCAGTACGTTGTTGGGAAAATAATTTTTTTTTTCTTTTTCCTTTCTATGTCCTAATCTATTTCAGAAAAAATCATACTTTAAAGTCAGGTCCCCACTTTGTGGGGCTTGACTTTGGCTACCTCTTAATAAAGTTTAGAATAATATGCAAATCTCTGGTCAGCATTTTGCCTGTACAATGTTACTGTTCTCTTTTGCCTCATCCTACTTCAGTTTCTACTCTCTATCAACAGCATTCTTCATCTCTTCTCCAGATGAAGAGAGGATAGAGTAATTAAGACCTCCCAACTTAGCCTGTGTGCTTTAACCCTTCTCCAGCATAATCAATTCCTCTAAAATAAAGAAAATTATATTATGCAAACATTGCCAGATTATTCCAATTGGATGATAAAAGTATTAAGAACAAAAAGTCATACACTTAGCTGACATAAATAGACATAATAGTACTGAATGCTTCTACACATGATAGTTGACATAGAATTTGACCTCTGCTTTTATGTTAATATTTGCCTATCTCCTGCTGCTTCTGGGAAGACAGTTATTTTCTTCCAGCCCTGTAATTGACATATTAGCATTATCTGTCTACCCAATTATAATTATTATTGTTAATATTATGCACTGACTATAGTGCTTAAAAGATGCAGATTAGGTAAAAATTTGGCTTAGTCAAGAAAAACTCTGCATTGCTCTAATGGATCAGAGATAAAATTCCACAGCCAACAGAGAAAAGCAGTGTTAGAGGCTTCTTTAACATTTCAACTTGAACTGTTCCTCCAAACTTTATATTTGCGTGAAATATGTAACCCAAACACATGACTTTCAGTTTAAAATGACAGATGTTTCCTTTTAATGTGCACAAAGATATTGCAAAAACCACAGGAATTTCTGTAATGAACTTTTAAAGTCTCCCCTCTTTTTTTCCCCGGATCTCCTGGTGAGGATAACAGTTATTGCCCTTCAGTGTCACCATGTAAGAAAATCAGATGACAACATTACCCAGAGAGAGCTGTAGACAATTTATGATTTAGTCTGAAACAGGCGCTTGAAGAAATGATTGCTTTTAGGTCTCCACTCATGCATTTAAACACTTGCTTAGGAGCCTCTGGAGCTGATGTCTGCAGGCGTTCCTGGGCTGGAGACGCGCTGCTGGCACCCTCCTGGGCAGGGGACTGGCAGCAGCCCCCAGCCCGACAGCCAGCTGGAGTCCTCTGAGGGACTTCAGTGGGACCAAGAGAGGTGGTGGAGGCCCCATCCCTGGAGACATTCAAAGCCAGGCTTGATGAGGCTCTGAGCAACCTGATCTAGTTAAAGATGTCCCTGTTTACTGCAGGGGGGTTGGACTAGATGAACTTTTAAGGTCCCTTCCAATCCAACACATTCTATGATTCTATGAGAACGGGGCTCTGGTGATCAGGCAGCCTGGGGTTTGAATAGCCAAAGAATTGTTAATGGAGAGCTATGGAAAAGGCGGATGAAATGCATGCAGGCAAAGTCATGGGAAAAAAAAAAAAATCAACAAACTTGCTCTTTTACCCATCTTCTTTCTCCCAACAAGATTTAAACACAATAAATGAAGAGTAAAGGTTAAATCATGTCCTGGAATAAGAATTAAAATATGATCAGCCTGAGTAACTGTGGATAGCTTTTGCCATTCCATAATGAAATAAACTGGAATGGGAAAAATAAGCGAGGCCATTCCCTGAGGCGGGGAGGGAGCAGGCAAATGAGTACGAGCTTTCTCCTCCAGGAGGGAGGAGAAGAGTGACCATTGAGCCCTGCAGCCATCCTGATATTGCATCATGGAAGGGGCATGTCATGGGGGTGCGGGAGAGCCCCGCACGAGGACGCGGTGGGGCAGGAGCGTTGTCGCTGATAGCAAGCTATCATTTGAGTGTGAGCTGAGAGAAGAGGACATGCTGACCTGTGGGACGACCTGGGCTGCGGCTCAGGGAGTGACTGGATGGGTTACTTTCTTGTGGTCTGTCTTCCCGTCGCCGTGATTGTGGTCTGCTGCTCCCTGCACAGTAAATGGATTCGCGCAGTTACTGTGCAATAGCTGTGCCACTGCTGGAGGTGCCAGCAAGGAGACCCATGTTGACCTGAAGGCTTGGGTTTGCCCTCTGCCTTTCTTAAACCACACATATATTACAGGAGCACTTGGGAGTCAGTTGAAACTGTGTCCCGTTGGATGAGGATCTCATCTCCTAAGTAGGTGAGGTGGATGAGAGGTTCCCATCTCTGTTTTACAGGTGGGGAAATGAAGCGTGGAGAGTTTACATCGTGCGGTGGAGATTGCAGAGGAAGCCAAGGGGAGAATAACAATTGAGTCAAGGTCTCAGGAAGGCTGTTCTTTGCCTTTAATTAGTCTGTCAGAAACATGCCATAGTTTCTTATACAGTGTATCAGTAATTACAAAAGCATGCACAGCAGCCTGTCTTTGGAGGGATGCCCAGACAGGAAAACAAAACTGTTTGTTGAGCAAGTAATGGGATTTGTATGAAGGCATAATAAATGAAATTTATTTTAAGGTAGCTTAGTAGATAGATGTTGCTGTGGGGAAGCAAGGGCGTACTCCGTACAGTGAGAAAATGCAGTAGTTATCATTTTATTAAATTACAGTATGAACATCCCTACTAATTTATTAACAAGTCTTTTAGTGGTTTTCTACGTCTGGAAACATAATTAATGTTGCTGGCAACAAATGCCACATCTGGCAGTGGAGAAGAATGTAGCACCTCTTATTACTGTGTTCAAGCACAAACGGAACTTGCTGCATGTGGCTTTGCGGCACAGTGATGTGCAGAGTGGTAGGTCGTGTCTGTCCCTGGGAGTGTGCTCATCTCACCCTTTTGAGGGAAAAAAAAATATAAAAAAAGCAAGGAACCATTATAGATCTTGCACCTTCTGGTAAAGAGAGTGCTGAAAACTTGTACTGATACCTGGTTCTCTCGTCATCTTAGGTGCCTGAGAAGAGTTTATTTCTGTTAACCCTCTGATTGGAGCTCTCTGAATTGGCAGCATTATTTAGCACTCTGTATTTTGTGAAGAGGATCCCATAGAAGGCAAGGGAGAGCAGCTGGTGGCTTTTCGGTGTGTCTGTATGGAAAACAGTAATCATTTCAGCAGATTATTTGGCTGTCTTAATAGTTTACTAATGCTGGCTGAAGTTGTGATGGCAAGGACAGACCTCTCCAGGTGATCTGAAGGACATACTGAAGTGTGGGCAGGTGGGAGCTAGTCATGCCATGCCCATGGTAAATCTGACCATGAGGACTGTTCAGCAGTAAGAACACCGAGCTCAGTACCTGCTGTGGCTGCTCTTGGCTCTTCTGTCCTTGAACAGGGCTGTATTATAGCTCTGCTCGCTGAAATTCAAGAAACAGTCTTGCAGGACCTCTACGGAGAGCTGAGTCCTTTCTCAGCTGCCCGTAGAAGTTGACTTTGCCGCAGTCTGCTGAGGGGTTTCAGTAGAAATTTCCTCAGAGTTCTCCGAAAGCCGTTTTCCCATTCAGTGTCATTTCTGTACATGACAGCAGCCTTTTTTGAAGGAACACCCTAAATTACTAGGGAAGTTGAGTCATCTGTTGCCTTACTGAAGGATAATCTTTAATTCATGATCTGTTCACAGTGGGCTGGGCGCTACTTAGCCATGGGTTTGAGGGGGAGTTTGGCTTGTTTAAAGGCTTCAATATTAAGCCCACAGGGTTTAGTTGAGACTTTCTTGGCACATAAAAACTTGGTAGGCTGATAAGGCACAAAAGTTCTGTTATTGATTAATTATTTCTTCTAAAACTTCCTTTTGTATGTGATGCAATTGCTGAAGAATAAAAGTGTTTTAGAAGAATAACTAGGAGAAACAAAAAACTAAAGCTATGAACTGCCCCTTGCCTCTCTAGAGATTGTTGGCATTTTGCAAAGTCAGACGCTTAAAGGATTAAACAGTTAATGTGCAGCTGATGATAAGAAGAAGGACTTGATTTAAATCCCCATTAATGTCAATAGAAGTAATTCTTGTTGACTTCAGTGGTGTGGGCTTTAGATCCGGTCATGCACTCCTAATGCAAGAGCGCGTTTCTGTGTGAAATAACCGGACTGGACAGTCCTTCACACGGTTTGTCTACTGCTGACAGCAAAAGTGCTGGGGCGGCACTGGGAGAATTTCTCCGTCGTTTGGGAGAATGAGGGATACAAGCTGAAGGGCTGGAGGTGAAATGTTATTTTCTCTAATAAAAATTCTCAAAGTATTTAAAAGCATCTCTCCAGTTTGTACTGTCTAACTTCCTGGTCTTGTTTGTTTTGCAGAAAATAATATTTGGAAGTTTCTCGGGTGTGTTGCTTCGATGTATTTTTTCCTTGCCAATCTTAGAGGAAGATTGGTATTGATAATGTGTTCCAGCACCTTAGGAGACCGCACTGCAATGGGCTTACGAGAATCTTTCATGTCATTAAATCTCCATGAAAAATCACAAATTGGATTAAAAAAATCCACTTTATTCAAATGCTTACATAGTTGAAATACCTTTTTTTTTTTTTGAAAATCTGATGTAGTGTGTGGTAGTTAGGAATATCTCTCCACAGTGGACAAAAATGAACTTTACCATGAATTTCAACTAAAATATTTTAATTATTTTTCTTCCTACTTCTACATCTATTGAGAACTCTGCAGGGGGTAGGGACAACTCTCATGATCTCATCCTCTGTGGGATATCTCAGGAAGTGATGTAGCCCTGGTCTGGATAAAATGGAAAGGACAAGGGTATCTGCAAATGAGCGTATATTTGAGTCTGTGTCCTGTAACCTTATCTCGTACGTCTGGCTTGTGTAAATGCAGGGTGAATACCTGCATACAAAGCAGCTGGGAAGTTCAGACCTCTGTCCTAAAATTACATTTGGATTCATTAAGTCATTCTCCTTCTACTGTATCTCAGGGAATCGCCTAAAGTACACTGGGACTGACCCAAGCCAAAGTTAGGGTTTTTATGGTCACTGCAAGACCACGCACTGCCATGCGTGGCAGCACGGACATGAGTGGCTCTTTGTTCATCCCACAGCCTAAAAAAGGAGAAAGCAAATTCTCCTGAATGAACCCCCAAATCTCTTTTCCTCCTGAACAGCTCGACACGGGTGGGAAAATTTCCTTTTTTATTATGTCTGTGGTGAAATGTGCTGTTAAGACCAATATCCCCAGAACCAGCACAATTTAATGGTGATTTATGCGTCGAAGCAGGTCTGACATTTAGATCCCTGCTTGGTTCTTTATTATAATGTTATCACCCAGGCCACCTCTAAATTCAGGGGGAAAATGGCTTTTTGACCAAAAGTAAATTTTTGCAAAGGTGTTACATTTTTCATTAGTGATCCTTAGGATTTTGTTAAAAACAAATAGCCAATTAAAAATCCCCAGCCCAACACAGCAGTCAGCCAGTGAAAGACAGAGCTGGGTGTTTGCGAGCCTGTATGTTTTCATCCCTAGAAGGGAAAATACATACAGCAAGTAAAGCACAGCACCACGATTTGTGCAACAACTTCACATTTGGGTGATGGTAATAGTCTAATGACGGCAATGTCAATCTCAGAGCAGGTCAATGTTTTCTGCCCAGCAGCAGGGAATGTGTTGTAGGTAACCCATAACTGGCATCTATCAGAACAATTGTAATGTATGTGGGGAAGAGAAAGCTATATACCGACAAAACAAATTTCAACAGAGTATGCCAGGCACCTCTGAAATGGGCGCTGGGTGTCCAAATTGCTCATGCTATGCCTTGAAAGTTTCCCCCTTGACACGTGAGAGAGGATCTTTTAAATGAAATGGAAAAGACTGTGGAGATAGTGTTTAGTTAAGCAGCTGGATGCCATGGAAATTATTAGCATTAGTACATTCGAGTCCGAGTGTCCTTGGCAATTTTCAGTCACCCGGCGCACGACAAAGTGAAACACTGGTATAAATGTGTTAACAGCGAGAGCTGAGCATAATAGCAGGCATTGTATTCTCATCATGCATGCGGCAACACGCTGTAAAAATTATCGGAGGAATATGTCAGCAGGATGTAAGCATTTGCTAGTCATCTGTCTTTTGGGATTTCAGCCTGGCAAAGGCCCTCGGTGACATATCTTCTTACTTCCCAGTATCAATACAACAAGCATTTGAATATTTCCATATAATTTCTTCCGAGGGGAATACAGAGGATGTGAGAGAGGGAAAAGAGGCTGAGATTCCTGTTTTACTCAGAGTAGGTTTTTTTTCCCTGCCTCTCCAT
This sequence comes from Larus michahellis, assembly GCF_964199755.1. NCBI lineage: Eukaryota > Metazoa > Chordata > Aves > Charadriiformes > Laridae > Larus > Larus michahellis. The sequence continues at coordinate 60,699,272 of NC_133896.1, read as the reverse complement.
TAGTAAATTGAAAAACACCATCCATTTTGGGGAATGTTTGATACAAAACAACTGGCGGAGGTGTCATTACAGCATTTTTCTTCTTCAGAGCTCTGCCCATCAGGGCCCGTAATCCCAGCGCAGAGGGATGCGGGCTTCTTTGCTTTGCTGTCTTACATCAACCACATTTTATGGAATTTTTGATAATGGTTTCAGCACCTTTTTCACAACCCCCTGCAGAAAAATAGAGGTGAGATCCTGGTGTGTCACAAAACACCGCCTGAAGATGCGTCCCTGTCTTCTCCTGCTGAGAGGGGTTTAATACCAGTGAACACGGGGCACAGCTCCCGGCACAGACAGTCTATTGTGTGCTCTCAGGCAACGAAATCCGTCATCGGGGAGTCCATCTCCATCTTGCGCTGCTATGAACAGCATTTTAAAGGCCCCATTCATCGCTCCAGCACGGCTTTGTTGCCGCAGCGTGCAGCACACGTCGGGCTCCTCAGGGCAGCAGCGGCCGGTGATAAACACAGAGCTAATAAGGAGGTATCTCATGAAGGTCCTTAGTGATCTGCTGATGGAGGAGAGCTACCCTCAGCCCTCTTAAATAAAGAGTAGTTTTTGGTAACCCAGGACCTCTCAGGGAGAGGAAGAATAGGAGTGTTTGGGATCGGATGCTCTTTTGACCTGGTATTGTTTGCTCAAGTTTGGAAACTTGGCAGGCCCAAGCTTTCATTAAATTTTGATTTTTGTGTATTTACAAAAAGCTACAGGAAGAGATACAGCAGTTTTGGCAGAGTTTTCATGCTGATTATTAACTGTAAATTTTAATATATGCTTTATGTTTTTTGTAAGGTAGGAAAACTTAGTAGCTCTTCTTTGCCTGTAAGTCTTTTGCTTCCCATATCCTTTCCGGCTGCTGTCAAGGTTCTTCCCATTGAAGTGGTTTTTGCCTCAAAGAGACAACGCTGCAGCATTGCAAATTGCTCAAACTCTCATGGCATTTTGGGGAAGAGATAAATGTTTTAGGTTAGCTGCCACAGTCATCCTTAGCTGACTGGCCTTGTGTTGGTCCTTGTATGGAAAGAAACCTTTGCTTCACCATAAGCAACTAAGCATATACTCTGATTTTAAATACACGCACTTTCAACTCTCTTTGTGCCATCTTTCACCTTGCGAAACATCTTTTTATCTTTTCCTGGTTTCCACAGTGCCAGATCCTTGCTCACTTGGTGCGTACCTTAGCGTTTTCCTTGACTGCCAGTGAATTCCCGTGTTATGGCGAGTTGTCTTATCCTGGAAAGCTCTTGATCGTCTTCACCTCACCAGGCAGGCTTTGCAAGTCAGAAGCAGTAGATAGAGAGGAATTGAGGTGAGGTCGCTCAGCTTTGCCTTCTCATTCATTCCTTTGGTTCCCTCACACTTTTAATAGTCACAAGTGGGAACATATTTTTGTTGAGAGCAATCATAATGAGATTTTTTAGAAATCTCTGCAGCTGGATGTTTATATTGGCACCAAGGTATGCTTAATGCCTATTTTACAGACCAAAGAGCTAATTTTGAGAATCCACTAGCAGCATTTGAATGCCCCATTATAATGCCCGCATTTGTAAATTGAGGCTTTGAATAGGTTTGGTTTAAAAGGTGAGGGAATTAGATGATCTTTAGACCAGTGCTGCAAGTTTAGGCCCTAATACAAAGTCAGTGGAAAATCAATTCATCTTTCCATTTGCCTTAATGGACTTTTGGATCAAACCCATATTCTTAAAAGCATTTAAGCGCATGAATAGTGTCAGATTTTTAGACAGGTTTTTAATTTGTGAGCCTGAGTGGTTGCTAGTGGAACCCCAGGTACGCAGACATCTGCAAATGGGGACTTCTGCCTCCGACTGCCTGAATCAGTCCATGTACGCTTGTATCCAAAAAAAGGGAAGCACTCTTCAGCCCAGTCTAAAAAATCAGATGCTTTACTTTTATAAGTAGCTTATTAAAGAAATTACACTTTAGAAATAATAGTGTAAAAAGACAGTCCACCCTTCTCCTTCCTTAAGGAATGCTGTAAGGTTTTTGGGAAAAAAGGGTATTTTCCCTGTGTGGTGGTTTGGTGCTCGGAAGGTCTAGCTGTGAGATAGTGCTCGGAGCCTATCACTGCAGTCATATGGAAACTGGCTTTGCTGGAGCGCCACGGAGACACAGAGAGTATGAGCAGAGCCCTGTACAAGATAACATAAGGTTTCCCTGTGTTAAAAAAAAAAAAAAATCAACAGAAGCATTACTAATCTACATTATTATGCTATAGATCCTTCAAATGTAAATGGTTTATTACTTCACCCGTACAATAAATTCACTGCAGAAACAACTCCTCACATTCCTTATGTTTTTAACCTTGGCCTTGACTGCTGAAAATGTTCTTTATTTAATGCTTCAGCATTCCTACTGCTTGGCAAGCTCATGGTTCAGCACATAAGGGGAATTTGATTGAAAGGCTGCGCTACATTTAGGATCAAATTCTCAGTGCCCAATTCACTAAGGAGGCAGCACAGCTCAGTGAAGGAACTGCTAAGGTTTGTGGAAGCTGAGGTTTGTTCTGCCGAAAAGCAGTTGCCTTTTTAGTTGGTGCAAATTGGCAGAAGCCTTCTCCAGCGGGTGCCTTATTGATCTTGTCCCCCATTTGTGTGAAACCGTCTCCAAGAGTGTCGGTGCCTCCCAGACGTGCCGAGAAGCCTCCAGGAGCTGGGATCTGCCATAAGGTGTGGGAGGGCGGCTTTGCACGCTGCATCTTGCACCTCCTATTTATGGATCAAGGCAAATGGGAGATAATACGGCTCTGCAAAAATGTCATAGAAATTTTAATACCCTCCGTGGTGTATGTGTGCATGCCCACGATGTAAGCAACTACCAAAAAATTACTTTGTAAAGGGTTTTCTGAGTTGTGATTTTAGATGTGAGTTTGGTTGGTTTAAGTCCAGTCTGACTGCTGCTGGATGCTTGATGGTGCTTTCATTTTTTTCCCTTCCCCCCTCATTTGTATGAGCTTTATGTCAGAAATCATAAGTAATGAAACAAAGAAGATAAGATACTTGCGTGAAGAAAGTTAAGGTCATTTGAAGCTTCTTGTATGACTTTTATATCTCCTTTTGTTGCATTTCTTTGTTTGGCTTGAGGCAGGGAAGGGAAGTAGGAAATTTGCATGAAGATGGAATTACTTCTACTCTTTCCTCTTTGAATTTACATGGGCTACTCAATTTTTTACTGAGGCCTAAGGGCTAATTTCATCTGGGTCCACTTAGGCAGGAGACAGCACATGACAATCAGCCTTCCAAATGCTGCGTGTGACTTTGGTGTTGCACTGGGCAAGGACAGAAAAAAACGCCCACACTCGCCTGCACGAATGCAGGAGACGTTGTTTGTCTGGGACTTGGACAAGGTCCTGGCAAAACGTGCTTGCAGTCTGGCTGCTGAGGAGGGTCTACCCTACATGTAGCCCTTGGATAGCCTAAAGGAGGCCCGAGGAAGTCTTGGGAGTCTTCTCAGTTCTGCCATGATGAAGTATTACCTTGGCCCCTATCCTGGAGTGCTTACATGCTTTGCCAAATTTGAGCCATAAGCAAATAGTGAACCTGTATCACAGGCATGTTCCTCATCTTTAATCATTCTTGTGTATAAAGAGCTTTGATATTATTTGGATGGAAAGTTCCAGCTGCAAAGAGCAATCCTTGCTCTTATCAACAGAGTGTTTGCAAATCCTGTCAAACTTTTATTTTAGGGAAGTTTAAAACTATCTCATTGTCCTCATTTGAAGTCCAAAGAAACGAAGTGTTCCAGCACTTGTGCAAACCCCTTGCTGGACACAGAAATACTTATAAACTTCCAACTGGCTGCTTAAGTCCTTACAAAACGTTAGTGGTAGTATAAGGAATTTCACCAGGTTTTTCCCCATCCTAGATTGTGTCCCGAGACCTGCGTTACTCTGGCTGTAACTGTTCAGCCTCCAGGGAGGAAAAAGCAAGCCCTATGCTATTTTAAAAATAACTTGTATATTGTAACCTTTCACAATTATTACGTTACTTCTTTTAAAGTTAGGAAAAATCTAACTTTCAGTAAAAACAAGGGCTCAGGGAAAGCTGCACAAGGGATATTGGTGGCCAAACTACCTTGGAATTCAATAGAAATTGGGTACTTGAACTCCTTCCGTTTCTTCTGAAAATCTCAGCCTTAGTCCCTCCATTGCAGTGGGGTTTTCCGCAGTCTGGTGAAGAATTGTTCCCTTTCAGAGCTAAGTAAATCCCAGTGATTTAAATCCGTCTTTTACATGTGTTTGGGGGCAGGGGGATGTTTGTTTATTTATTATAGGATACACTAGCTAGCTGTCGGGCTTCCACTGGCACAGAGAAACGTAATGAGAGACCCTATTCAAAACCAGTATTAGTGGTGGATCAAGGCTGCAGGGAGCAGCCTGCAAATTTCATAAAATATAGAAGGGAAGGTTGCCCAAATTACCCTTCCCTCCTTTCCTGTTTTTTTCCCCATACAATTTCAATGTAATGTTTAACAATTACGTACATTTTTGGTTGGATTTTGTTCGTTTTCTCTTTTCCTGCAAGGCACTGACTTTGCTTCAGAGCAGGGATTGTGAAGTTTGCCAACACAACGTACCAGGACTGAACACTGAGGACAAATCTGGGTGTTAAACGGCTGCCTTGTGTTTCATTTTGTTGTGTCCCTGAGCCAAACTGTATCTGGATTGTTCAAGAAAAAGCCCTGCATGATCACCAGCAGCATCAATGTTAAGTTCACTTGATTTTTGCACATGTCACTTTGCAGCCCCGCTTACTTGCGATAAAGGCTTTCTAGGAAGGGTTCTGTGGCCATCCACTTGCACGGCCCGTGTCTATCTTGCATGCCTTTATATGGTTTCTCTGGAAAAGCCATGTTTTGATTAGGGGTTTTCCCCCAGTTTTTTGTTAAAAGCTATTTAATCTTGCAGACAGCTTTGGTTTTAGCGGCTGACAATTAAGACAGCTAGTTAAAAACCACTTTCTGGAGCAGCTTTTGGCTTACTTTGAGATATTACGTCTCCGCAGAGAAAGCGGGATCAGATCCTGCTGGGCACAGCACTGCTGATGGACCATTAGGATCCAGTGGCGAGGCTGCCTGTTGCGATCGAAGCACCGCAGCCCCGACCCCACGGGACTAACACGGCTTTTAGCCGTCTTTGCGTCCTGCTGTTCCCGGATTAGTTGACTACCGACCAAGCGTATGTCAGCCTTCCCAGGCTGAATTGCTGGGAGCAGCTGTAGGGCGAAGAGAGAAAATTAGGGAACGGTTTGTCTGCACGGATTAATACAGACTTGTCACGTCTCATTTCTCGCCTCGTGGTCCTTCGTGCAGTCTGGTGCCTGGCTGTGGCATCTCAGCGGCTTGGGGGCACGGGGCATCTCAGGTGGCAGAGTGATGTGCCACTGAATCCGTGCCTTCGGAGCAGGGCCCAAGGCTCAGACAAGCCAGTGTTCCCAAAACCTAGATTCCTGCCACGTGGTCCTGTGTGCAACTACAATGTGTTCTTATAGTCTTAAGGTCATTTGACTCATTGCAGGGGATTTCATTCATTTTAGTTGAGTGGGCTGTAAGTAAACTCTGCGGGGCTCCTTCCTTCACTGTCGATAGCTTTTTTTTTTTCCCTTGCCGAAATTAGAAGTAACTTTTTTCTTACCTCAGTCATTTTCTCCAGCACAAGTCAGGGGACAAGCCCTTAGGGTGGAGAAAGCAGCTCTGAGGTCCGAGAAGCCCCGGGCAGTACTTCGTGCCACCTCGTGTCTGTGAGGTCGGCTCGCCTCCCCCCTGCCCTCCGGCCCCCGGGGAGGGAACCTTTGCACCTTGGCAGTTCCCACCAAAATCTCTTTGCTTCTGCTTCCAGTTTAATCATTTATTTACAGAAATTGTCTTTTCAGAAAAATCTGCAGGATGTGCCCTGAGTGCACCTATGTATTTTTAAAGAGCTTTTAGCTGATTCCCCCGGTGTGAATGATGAGATTGATTAGGGGAATAAAGACCTGTTAAAACAGAGAAGTAAGAGGTCATTCATTACCCTATACCACCGCATACTGCTTGGTTTCCAGCTATTAAGAATACATGAGATACGGGGCTGTTTGAAGTGGACACACAATCCTTACTTTCATACCAACGTAGACTCTAGCCCATGTAATTTAACAGTGTTCTAAAAGTCCTGCTTATATTTTACAGGCTCCCGTTTTGAAGTGTGATACTGTTAGCACTCAAGATACAATGGGCATTAAATTTCAGCACTTGATAAATTACAAATAATTGTCTCCACACAGCTCAGTTTTGTGTCAGGAAAGAGCCAAGCAAGATTTCCACATTAACCATCCGAGCTCGATTGTTCCATGCCTGTCAAGTAGGGAAATGTGCTCGACTCCGCCATCACATTTCCACCCTTTTTGGGGATTTGGAGATATTTATTACCGGCTAAGGAAGTTTGAGGACTTTGGGGTAACCTGTTGGAAATATGTGGGAACGTCTCTCAATAAGCAATCTGTGACTGCTTTGGCTTAAGGTAAAATTTAGCATCCAGGCGAGCCTGTAGAGGAATAAAGACGTGCTTTCTTTCCCCCTGCGGTGCACAGAGCCGGGGCTGGGAGGTGAGGGTGGAACAACGCCGACAGTGTTCCCGGACACCCGGCTGCCTCCCCTGCCGTAGTTTTCCACAGTGGCAGAGGGAGTTTGAGCAATCTGCAGAGGCAAGGCAAGCCTTTAAAGGAAAATTATGTGCATAGAGAAAAAGAAAATAAGGCAGGGTAGTGACTCCCGAGCCGGCATCTTTGCTGTGTGCCTTCAGTCAGTCTCCAAGCAACCGGCGGCGTAACAAGGACACAATGAGTCACACTCAAACAGTGCCGTTTCTGCACCTTCATGTAGAGGTCTGTACATATTCAGTCTCTACGAGCCCAATCTTAGCTTCCTTATCCACGCTAATTTATTAAACGCCAAGAGCTGGCAGGCGCCAGGCCACCCCACACGCTCAGTGCCGGCTCCTCAGCCAGGTCTCCAGCTGGAGCGGCTGGCTGGGGGTCATCGTCCCCACTTCTTCTGCCAGGCCCCTCTGCAGCCATCCCCAAAGCCTACAGCTCATTTCCCGAAGACTCCTTTTAATTTTGCAGCTTTTGCAGGGCTTTGTGCTGAGTCCGTTCGTCTTCCCCCTGTAGATTTGCATCTTGCCTGGGCTTTGAAAGGCGAAGGTGCATGGAGGTGTGCAATGACTCGTCCGTGAAAAGAGGTCCCTGAACTTTTGAGTGCGCACGGGGAGTACAGGCGGGAGATGCACGGCATGCTTGGATTTATTGGCCCCGTCTTGGCGGCGATGTTGGCAGTACCTGTGCTTGGCACAGGTAAGCGCTTTGCTGAATGCCCGGTCTTGATGCCGCAGACAGCACAGCGTGCTGTTCGGCGCTAGGAAAACACACTGGGGTAGTTTCATCTATTTTCGGTGCGTCATTGGAACTGGCTCAACACAGATATAATAAAAGCACACTTCATAGCAGAGAGGAAACTGCTGAAAGAGAATACTGTTGCAAAAAAAGCGTGAAGGAAATTTCCACTGGTCGCAGAACCCTATCTAGGTATGGTCTCCAGCGGTACCTTCTTCAGTCCCCAGTACTACTCTCTCAGAAGACGTCAATATTTATGAATTTTCTTTACAATCAGGACACTTTGGAGGTGATTGGTAGATGTAAGAAATCAGAAGTACAGCTTACATTGGTTTCGGTCTGAAAAATGTTAACGGGAACATCAGCAGCTACTGACCGTCCCCGAGCTGGGGTCCTGCAGGGAGGCCACCAGACGTGGGGCTCTCCACATCTCCTCAGGCCTGACTGGTGGCTCGGCCACCGCTAGCTCTTGTAGCCCTGGTCCCGTCAAAAACCTCCAGCAAAAAAGAGGCAGGGGAAAGAAGAAAATTCAAAAGCAGTGTTTATTGTTTGCTTTGACTCATTAGCCCTTTTCTGTTGGCATTAATTTTGGTGGGCTGGTAACAAAAGCCAACCCAACCCAAACCAACAGCACTGTGGAACTGGTGATTTTTAATATAGATGGCAGTCCAAGCACTCGGGATCTCTGCAGTAATTTTTACTGAAAATAAAAAGGCTCCTCTTCACAATAAGTGTTGGCCCTCACCTAATGAGTGGAACCAATAAGGCTGGGGGAGGGCCCTTCCCTGCCAGCAGTATGAGGAGCACCCACTTCGTGGCACCCTCCCAAGGGCTTCTTGGTGGAAAAACCATGCGGAGACACAGACTCCCATCCCCTTGTGAGGGGAGGCGAGAATATCTAGACAAAACCTCATGATTTTGGCATGGGTAAAACCTAAGCCTGGGCTCTCTGTGGGACGCACCAGCATTGCTGTGTTAGTTTTTAATGGGAATTAATCGTCAGGCTCTCGTGGTAAACGTAGTGGTATGTGTCTTCTCCTTGAGAGTGCCGGACTGTCATGACAGTTGAAACATATCATCCCTTCTGAAGAGAAATGCCCCCTTTTTGTCAGGGGTTGTAGCAGCTGAGACACCAATCTTAATTTAGGTAGTTTCTAGGTCTGTTAGTCTCCACATATTAAGTTTTTACCTGTCTGGCCAGGATTTGTCATTTTCTTTTCTTGAATGATGCAAATGTTATTTTCCCTCATCTTGGGTATCAGTTAAAAAAAAGGCTTTTTTTTTTTTTTTAAATAAAAAGGCCTTTTGAGGAAAACAACATAAACAGAAGTTTATATATTAAAATAGAAAAATTTACTTTAAAACACCCAGCTGTGAGGTTGACTCAAAATAGATTTGTTAACCATACAGTCTTGATCCAAACCAGAAGATTACACTTCATGGATAAAGGTTCACATTTATTTTGTAAATCTGGTACACGTTCTTTTAGTCTGCTGGAAAAAAAAAAGATTTATTTTATCTTTTCACTACTTCTTTCCCCCTCCTCCATTCTTTACATTCACCTTTAGTCCATGATCTATAAAAATAGCCCTAATTCTCTTCTGCTCTGGATAAACCAGTAGCTATTATAAACTAGAAGAAAAAGCCCCTTTCATATTGTTGATATTCAGTGTTTGTTTAATTTCAGTAGGGCTTTCTAAAGGTGTAATGCAAGTAGAGTTTATTACTATTTGAGTCTTTAATTGCTGTAGTAATATTTTTTTACAGCTCCTTATTTTTATGTTTAAGGGTCCCCAGACACTTTGATTTATTGGCATTGGTGAATGATTGATAAACCATTGAGGTTAAACAGAAAAACTGAAGGCATTGTATGAAACAGAAATGGTGCCAGCATGACCAGGCAGGAGCCACCAGTATGCTTAATGTGATGCATACTACCCGGCTGCTACAAGCTACAGCCAAAGCTACCACAAATATCAACTGTTCCCTGGGAAGGGAGAAAAAAAATGTAATAACAATAAGAGCGAGGGGGTTTTCCTGCTAACCAGGAGAAGTGTGGTTTGTTCTGTTGCAGTCCAGCTTTTCATTTCAGTGTCTTGGGGTGTTTATTTCTGGAAGATCGTAACCACAAAAAAATAGAAAGGTTACAGAGAGGGTTTTCACAGGCGCCTAAAGCAGCTAGACACCTAATTTCTGTGACGTTTGGATGGGAGTTTGTTGTTCTTGTCTCTTATGCTCCTTTGAAATAGCAAACAAGGGTTTCTGTTGCTTGTTGAGCATACACAGCTCCTGCTGCCATCGGTCGCTATTCTGCTTACATGCAGATTGTGGGCTCAGGTGCCTGGCAGAACCTGTACTTTTATATTACTTGTATTTTTGTGCTAAATTACTAACACTCGACACTCAGCAGAGTAAGCAGTAATGGGCATTTATTCCTGGGTGAACGCAGAAGACACTTTGCTGAACAAAACGCTTCTGCTGGTAGCACTCTTCATGTGTAAGACAGCAAACGCTAAGTCACTTCAGGTTGCTTTTCTTTCATGACATCTTATAATATATTGAGACGTTGGTGCTGTAGGAGGAAAAAATCAGAGGGATAAGCACACAATGCCTGTGTTGGAGAGGGAACAGTCGAACACCCCAAAAGCTGAACAACGAGCATTTATTGTCAACTTTTCACATGCCCTTGGCTTGTTACTTAATTCCTAACTTTTAAAGCTCCGGTTATCCTTCCCTGCGCTGTACGTTTCGGCAGGCGATGGCTCCCAGGGCAGGCGGTGGGTGCTCCTGCGGGGCTGAGCCAGCCCCCATGGCTTGGCGTTGGTGGCAGCGTGTCGTGCAGCTGGGCGGATAACTGGGAACGGGCTGTCCCTACCGGTGCTTCTGTCCGATGGATGAGCGGGTCTGACTCAGGCAGCGCAGGGAAACCAGGACTACCTGCTTCACCAGGAGTCCCCCGTTAAACCGAATGAAGCGTGACACAGACCTGCACCCTGACAGGCGCCAGCTGACTTCAGCTGGGATCTGGAGCAAGCCCAGCTACGGCATATGTTTGCAATCAAAAAGTCATTAAAAATTCACATTGACAAGTTACTCAGCTTGGAGCCTGTCTGTGAAACTGTGCTCCGGCCGATGCAGTAGCTCAGGCTCAGTGTTACTGGTAATCTTTCCTAATCCTATGAATCTGCAGGGGCTGGGAGAAGGGTACTTGGTCTGGTTGGATTTTCATTTCCTTAATCTTTAGGGAATGACTTCCCTTCCACAAGGCTTGGCGCAGATGTCTTCTGAAGGGCTTAGCTCTGAACATCATCTTTCTTGGCACGCATTCTGATGAAACTCGGCGGGGAAAAAAAGAAAGAGTAATTAATTTTGTCCCTACATTAATTGTGTGGGCCAATGCGGTCATCTGGTTTGGACTCTGATTTCGGTTGATAAAGTCATTAAAAGGGTTGTGTGTGAGCACCCCCCCCGCCCACCTCAGGATGCAGCCATAGGAAATCCAGAGGAAACGGGTTGTCCGCAGGCACCATAGAAATGGAGTGAGGTGCATGGTAACATGTGATGAGTTAGATCAAAACAAGTTTATTATGGGTTTATACAACACTCTGAAAAATAGTTTGATACTGAAAAAGCAACAAATTAGAGGTTGCAGTAATTTGCTGTTGGCAACCACACTTGCCCTTGGGTGCGGTGTGATTGACAGGTACTGAGGGCTTTCCATGAACGCCGGTGCCACTTGAAAGCACAGTGGGCTTCGCCCTCCTCTGCGGGGAGCTCAACATTTCCCACTAAATATTTCTCTTGGTCCTGCCCTTCTCTTACAGAGCGTGTCACCAGTGCCTGCTTCCCGAGGGAATGGGCTCTCTCTGGTGGTCTCCCGTAACAAATCAGTAGGGCTTCCCTTCGGGTTTCCTACACAGCAGCTTTCAGCGAAGGTCGAGGATGTAACTGAAGTTTGTGCCGTCCTACTTAGGAAAATGCCTGGGCCACCCTCTGTCACTGCTCTTCCGAAGGTGCAGACAGCCCTTGAAGGAAGTAGAGAAGTAGGAGAAGATGATCAAGAAGTCCACTTCTTATTGCATCCCAGGGAGAAATCCAGCCCTGGAGCAATTACTTAAAAACCCAAATCCTTCGCAGCTTCTCTGTGGTGTGACAGTCTTTGGAAAAATGAAAATCATTAGGTAGTCAATCCTTGCTCAGAGTCGAGCTTTGGATAAATTAGCAACTCTTCAAGGCACAATTTTGTTAATCGCTGACAATTACATACTTTGTTTTTACATTAGGCCAGCTGTGCTGAAAGTTCCTGTGCCTCCGGTGCATTTTCCATTTTTTAATGGGCCTGGTATTAAACCTCAACAATCAGGAGCTTGTTTTTATGTTGGAAAAAGTTCTCTGTGTGATCTTTAAATTAACTGGGTAATTTTAGCTCCTCTATTATTTGCAGAATTTTGTTTGTTTATGAATCCCTTCTTCCCTCATTTTGGTTATTCAAGTACAGTCTTTTTGACTTTGAGGTTATTTTTACGTGACAAACACATATTTCATCCCAGAAAGAGACACTTCTAGTTTGGATTAATGCAGGTCTGAAAAACTTGGCTGCATACTTTTGGAATATTAAACGGTTTGATAAGGTGTGAAAATATATATTTTTTTATATTTATTTGCAGATCAGTTAAATGCAGTGTAAACCAATTTCTGAGCTTATTTCCTCTCATGCATTCGTTCCGGCATGCAGACTAACCTCACTTTTGGGATGTGGGACAAGGACAAACACGGGACTGTGTAAATGAAATGGGTGTGTTTGCCACAGCTGAACACACGGTTCCCAAAGTTCAGGACGTGTAAAAATATGCAGTAAAAACCCTGATGGCCTGTGCCAGGCAGACGGTGCCTCTGAAGGGTGGGGCTCCGAAATGCCTGTGTGGCATTTGGATTTCTTTCCGTTCTTTTTCCTCTTTAGAAAGGGGAATCGGCACAAAAGGAAAGCTCTCCCCTCCCCTGAATTAGAAAGAAGACGTGCAGCAGCCGAGGGCACCGTGGCTGTAAGGTGCCGCTTGCTCTCAGGGGACATTTGGGTAACAACCAACTCAAACTGGGCTCTGCGGGGGCAGAACAGGCAGAGAGGTCCTCAGCACCACTGAACGTCAATCCCATGGTGACCGAGCAAGGGCTTGTGGTGGCCACATCCCAAGGGGACTGAAGTCCCCAGGTGCCAGACCTGCAGTGTCTGGACAGGATTGGGGTGAGTGGATGTCCCCACACATCCCGGGCGTGCCGGGCTGTCCCTTGGACCTCAGTGAACCTCACTTGAGCCTGGCCAGCATGTCTGTGTTTCAGGAGGCGTGAAAAGTGTGGATAATTCCCCAAAGTACTGGAGTATGCAGGTCCAGGTAAGGGCATCCGGGGGCTCTCCCAGCCTAGTTTGGTAATGGGAAGTCGACCGAGGCTGGCGATGGTTGGACTGACTCATCCTTTGGAGCGGTCACCAGCAGAGATGTGGTGACCTGCATGAAGTGAGTTTGGATGCCAGTTTTTATCACAACCCTGTTAGGTGCAGGCTGGCACCTTTGGCAGCTCGGTGTGCACAGAGCTGGCTGGGGTTAGTGTCTCCTGACGGTGGCAGGGCAGAGCAGGGAGGCACGCTGCCGTGCTTACTGTCCCTGCCTCCTTACCCTAGCAGCTCTGCTAACCGCAAATACATGCAGGAGGTAAAAGAAGTGCCCTATTGAGAGGAAGGCTGACATTATTGCAGCAGTGAAGCTTTGCTCCTCAACAGAATAACTCTTCTTTCTCCTTAATACCCAGTGCAGGAAGTTACTGCTCTTATATCTGAGTGATAAATTTATGGTTTTCTGAGACCCTCCATAAAATGAAACCTGCTGTGGATCTGGTCCAAAGCCCATTTAAAGGAATCACATGGACTCCCATGGATTTGGCGGAGTTTATGAATCAAGCCCTATAGCTTTCGGTATACCGCAAACAGAAAACACTGTGTTGCTATTTTTGGTGAGTCACTTGCTCTTAGATAGCTCTTAATGGGGGAGCGGCGCGTTCAGCCAGCGCTCTTCTCCAAGGAATTACCTCTCCGCCCCTTCAGGAAAGCAACTTCTGTTCTTTGGAGCAGATTTCCATTTTTGTCGTTTCCCTAGTTAACCATTTAGTGGACAAACTCTGGTGCCTTTTTCTCTCTTCTTGCCCCAGTCCTTATTGTCTAATACAGCAAATCTCTACCACGTGATGAAATCCAGAAGAGTGAACATGTGTTTGCGTATGTGTGCGAGAGAGAGAAAGATGATCTCTCTTTCAATTTAGCAGCGTGGCAGGTGGCCTAGTATTAGCTCTCCAGTTAAAGCACTAAATCATGTTAATATTGCAATCTGAAATTTTGTTCATGGTGCATCTGTTAAATCACCCCTTCAATCTCTTTTACTTCCACCAAGTAATTTGGCCAAGAAAAACGTGTGCAACTTCTTTCCCTATAATTGTCTTCACCAGTTTAATTACAGCGTATTTTAAAGTTGTGTATTTTAAAGTCATGTATTTTACACATAGCCTCAATGTAGTTTTGAGATCCTCTACTTGTTTTTAATTTGCACTGTAGTGTGCATCAGGTCTCTGCTCTAACTGGAATATAGCTTTACTTTGATTTTCCCTCTGCTAAATACTGTTGTTAAGTTACAGACCTGAACTGAAATGTGGTGGCATTAACGCAGGTTTTTTCCTGACTTAAATGGGCCTTGGAGATGCTGCTCCACTTCTAGGGGTCTGCATGCAGTCAGTGCTGAGTTTTTCCTGAGTTTCATGTTAACTTAAGCTTAACTGATGCTAACAAAAGCTTTATTCTACTGACTCCAGTTGATATTTGAGGCTGGATAGATATTTGCAAGGGGAAAAGCTTCTACCTGCAAAAAACTCGTGCTTTAACTATCCTGCTTTGACTATTCCCTGCAATATTCCTTCAGGCCTTTCTGGCATCGTCTCATCCTGAATTGCTGACACACTCCATGAAATTATGTTCAGATCAGGGAGTCTTTCCGCAGGTCCCAGTGGAGGTGTCTGACCCCTCTCACCCTCGAGCGGGAACATTGCCAGACCTCTGTAAGGAAAATGCATTCCCACTCTACAGAAGAAAAAGAAAAGGTGCTCATCGCATCATGGTATTTTTGGTACACTTTAAAACCTGTCAGTTGATTAGGTGTAGGTCTCCTCTTGCCCTGTGCTTGTATAGCTCCTGACTCAGTGAGAGTTTGATGAAAATTTGGGGCATCATTGAGCGTCATGAGTCTTGATGTCTTTCCCAAATCATGGAATGCCATAGCCTGCATCTTCCACACTCAAAAATCAGGTAGCTTTACAAATTGCCAGAATGTAAAGAGGTCTAACGGTTGTTTTCTGTATGCCGTCCCCTTGTTCTTTTTGCACACTGGTCCTTATTTGCTCTGCGGTAGCATCTGTGTGCCACAGATCTGGGCCCATCACCCTGGATCCTGTGCATAATTATACAGAATGAAAAAATTGTTCTGCCCTAGAAAAAAGAATCATTTTCATATGATTTTACTTAGTATTTCCAACAATTGGGGGGTTTTGTGGTGGTTTTTTTTTTCCTTTCTAAAATGATAATGAGTTTCTGGTTTTGTTTCGGAAGGGCTTTCCTCCTCTCTTTCAGCTCCGAGTGTAAGTAAGCGTCCCTTCGGCTGCTCTCTACACTATCCATTTCCCCACTTAAACTGTCGAACTGAGAAGTTACTGCTTCATATTTGCATTCTGGAAATGTCACCGGAGCCCGCAAGGCATTAGATTTTGTGAGGATTTGTTCAAACGTTTATCGCTGACTGCTGCTCTAGGGGTATCAGAGTTTTAGCTGCTGCTGGCAGAGGAGAGGCCGACGGGCTGCCCGCATCTGCAGGAGGCTGCAGCTTGAAAATGTCCTCTGTTGCCTTTGCTTTTGGGTTTCGGCATGCTTACAGCTGATTAAGCAGACCCCAGCCAGTGAGTATTTGTATTCTCCAAGCTCCGCGTCCTTCCCTTTGTGCCAGCGGTGTGGTTGGAGGCACGCTGCCTCACAAGCAGGTCTTGAAAGGCAACTTCTTTGTTAGAGACAAAAGCATCACCTGTGGTAGGCGGCGTGTTGAGGCTGAAAGGTCCCATAATGCGAGGGCTGTGTGGTGAGGCAGGCTGGCAGGTCTCGCCTTGCACAAGGCGCCGCTGTTTGGCCTCATGACAGGGCAGATTCGGGCACTTCTCTCTGCTTGCCGGGGCACCTCAGTCATCTCAGCACCTCGGTTCCCTCACCTGTTAAGTGTGGATAGTGGTATCTGCTCAGATCGGAGAGGCTTTGTGAGAACGAACAATGGGTTTGTGGTGAATGATAGGAATGTTTAGGTAGGTATTACTTTCATGACTCCTAAGGATCTAAGCAGCGATTCTCTGTGTGCGCAAAACGCTGTCATCACGTAAGTGGAAGTGAACTTTCCAACGTGCTGTCAGACTGGAGGGGCTGCTAAGTAGCATTCCCCCGCATTTTAGCTTTGAAAGGCAGCTTGCTTGTCCTTGCTGCCCATCAGGAATACCTTGGGACCGGGTAAAGCACTCACTGGATTCTTAATCAGTCAGTAGCAATAACACTATTTTTCTTTTATATGGCATTATAATGCAAGGATCTGAACAAAGCGCTCCTGCTATTAATTAATAACGCTTAATAAACCCTATGGGGTAGGTGGTAATTATTATACTCATGTACAGGCAGGGAGGTGGAGATTTAGAAGGGTTTGGTGACTGTGCAGTGTCACACCCAGTTATTATATCCTGTGTCTTCTGGCACCCTGTCCCGACTTCCAGCAACAGACATCCCATTCCCTCACATGGAAAAAGACAAAAAGCAAGCTGCTAAACTGGTGGGCTTTTTAAAAATACAGATTTGGAGGTCTGCCTTTGCTAGCAATGATCCTGTCCCTAGTGCCTCCCTAAGAGTCGGAGGCCCCAGCGTGAAGACTACTTGTCAACTTAGGGGACCGCTGGCGCAAAGGGTTTCCAGATGCAATTACCTGCTCTTAAAGACCTTTTTTGATAACTGGTTACAGTGTTAAATGGGAAAAATTGAACCATCAGAGAAATGATGCTCAAAACTGCTCTTTGGAAAAGTGCAGCAATCTGGTCCTTCTGGTTTCATGTGGATTGGCATGGTAACAAGCGTCATTTCTCCCTTTACTACCTCCCTCTCCCCCCAACTTAAACTTTTATGTCTGCTATAAAATGTTGTTTGAGAGATGCTGTCACATCCCTGGCATGATGACATATCACAGTAGTAACACAATAGGGATTGTAAGTGTCTGGTGCGGGGGAGAGATCTCGGGAGCAAATCCAGAGGTGAAACCAAGGGAAGATTTATTTTGCTCCCGTGCTGACTTGCTGTCTGGAAGAAGGCTCTGCCGCAGCACCACTGAATCACTCCTTATAGCCAAGTTTTGTATTAATAGCTGGCTCGAGTCAAGCTTAGCACAAGCAAGCACTTCATTTCCTTCTGTCTGAGACACACATTAACCTTGTTCTTCTTTCATATTATAGGGTCAGCCCCCATTTATCCAAACAGCCCAGAAGCTCCACTCTGGGGGCCAGGACTGCGGCAAGCGCTTGCACCCCTTCCCCGTCCCATGCTGCTGCAATTTCTTTGCTGCCAGCTGCCACACAGGGTCGTTTTGCCCATATGTGCTGAAGGGACATCTCTCCTCTCCATCAATGGAAGCTGGGAATTGAGATTGTCTCCTGTTTTTCCAGAGGGAACTGTTGGCTGATGGGGCTTCTGCTTCTGCTGGCATCCAGCGGCACGGCAAGAGGGAGGGATCATCTCCCACCAGATTCATCCTCAGCCCAGCCCCATCCTCAGGTGCCACCCTGGCATGCAGAAGAGTGGGATGGATTCTCTCTTTATCCAGTGTCATATCTTGTGCTCTGGGTACAATCTTTCAAAGGGTGATAACAGGAAGGTGATTTTGCCTCTGCGGAGGCTATCTGAGGGTGATTGACAATATGTAGTTG
The DNA here is from genome assembly GCF_964199755.1 of Larus michahellis. Lineage (NCBI taxonomy): Eukaryota > Metazoa > Chordata > Aves > Charadriiformes > Laridae > Larus > Larus michahellis. The sequence continues at coordinate 60,681,813 of NC_133896.1, read as the reverse complement.
GCCACTTGGTCCCTTAAACTCTTAGTGCAGTCGTTAACTCCCAAATAATAAAAAAAATGAATGAGTCACGTGATTTAAAAACAAAACACCTGAAGATGTGTTTGCTTTTATTTCCTGTTTAGTTTTTAAGGCTGAGGAGGTTCTTTTCCCATCTGTGTGACTGCAAGCATCAGGGAAGTGTCCTGCTTTCCCCCACCTTGGGAGGCTGGTGAGAGTCTCGTTTGGGTCTGTCAGCTGGATAGGTATGGCATCTGGGTAGCCTAATCCCTTCTCCCAGCCACTAAGGCTGTAAGAATGTACTGGTGTTATGAAGCTTGCTATATAATTGAAGCAGCTGGCAGCAAGGCATTCCCAGATCCCGGGTCTTCAAAATGCAGTCTGTGTTTGAAAAACTGAAATTGATTCAACCCAAAATTTTCCTGATCTTCAAGAGCACACATAAACCCGCTCTGACAGAACCATTGGTCCTTTGTCAATTGAATTCTTGGAGGTTTGCATAGCTCTGGAGGCTGAATTATAACCAGTGCATCTCTCATGCACAGTCTAACTTCGAGAAAACCAGTACATTTATAAAGGCTAGCTAGGGTTTGTTTTTTTTTTTCTTTTATTCTTATTTTTGTCTGAATTGGCTGCAGGAAAGAGTGACCATTTTGAAATGGATGAAAGACTGAGTAGTTCCTAAGATACCAAACACAATCTGCAAACATCGATTAAATCAATGAAGCAGCACACGCTGTTGTTGTTGTTGTTGCTCCTGATGCACAGGGAAGTCTACAACAGTCAGACCTCAAGCGTACAATTTTACCTACGCAAATGGAAGCCTCCGCAGCCTTGGGATGCTCAGGCTGCGCAGGCATCGGTCCTATCAGTCCCTTAATAGGCTGCAAACTGTTTTGCGGTGGGATGTTGGAGCATGACTGCTCTGCAAGAGGGCTTGGAGCTCAACTCCCCAGAGCAGCATTTGGCTGGTCATTTGGATTGAAACAAATGACACATTGAAATTACCCCTCCCCGCTCCTGCGAGATTTCAGGCAGTCTTGCTTTTAATTTTGTTTGTTTGTTTATTCATGTATTTAAAAGAGGAAGGTATTTCAGTGCTCATGAAAAGCCAGTACCCAGCAGGACTGAGAACAGCCTGAAATGATGCTGGCAAGCGCCGGGCATTTCCTTCACCCCGCCAAAGCACCCCCGGCTTTCCTGACAATAGTCCCATTCCTCTCCCATGCCCCTCCAGAGCAAGGATTGAAAATTGCACCTCTGTGTTGATTTCTTGTTGTTGTTTTTTAACTATATAGCATGTATGTGTTTTAGCCTTTATTAGCCACCATTAAAAAGTAAACGAAACAAGAAACAAAAAATGAAGCTTTTATTTCAAGCAGAGCTAGGTTAAACAAATGATCAGGCCTTCAGCTGGAGGAGTGAATACAGTGGTTACAAAAAGCAGACCAGAAAACATACAGAACGGCTTTAGAAAAAGGGAAAAAAAAAGAAAGCCCGAGACGGTGGGAAACAAAGAGTTATTCAGTTGATCAAGTGATAGACGCAAATGAAGGGGACACGGGGTGCAAGACCTTGTGTCGAACAGCATTTCATTTTAAATACCCCAGCTTAAGCCTGTTCATTGGAAGGGAGTTTATATTGGGAAAGGCAGGATATATTACTGTGCCTATCAGCAGTGACAGGGCATAAAGAGCAGCAGTGTTTGATCAGGCTTTCACAGGTAATGTAATGTTTCCACTAGGAATTAAGCATAAAACTTTTTTAGGTTTTATAATGCAGAGGAGGGGGAGACTTGTAACAAACAATAGTTTAGTGGATGTTTGCAGCTTGAAACAGCACACTAAAAAGATACATAACAGTCTTATTGCTTTATAGAGGCAAGGCAAAACCCCGTCTGCACACAGGTCTGCATGATCTGCGCCAATGTGCAGCAGCCCAGGACACGGGGCTGTAATAATTTTTAAAGCTTAAAATACAACTGTAAATGTTTAAATGAAGACCATAACAATGGTATTATTAATATGACTCCACAGTTTGTATTAGTGTGCCCGAATGAAGATAAGGGCATACACCATACACGTTCAGGATGAGGAGCCGCCTCTCCCGTGGATGGTACGTGCTGGAGGCTGATCAGGGTCTGAACAAAGGCACCACGCTGGTAGCCGCCTGATGGAGATGCAGGACTGAGGCAGGAGCTCCCGGCGTGGTCTGGAGTGATGCACTGCTGACTAGCTCCTGTGCTCCGGGCTGTAGCTAAACTTCCAGAAATCCAAGCAATGGCCACGGGGAAGGCTGAAGATTTGCAGAACCCAGCCTTTCTGCCTTGGCATTGCCTCCCCTGTAAACGCAGAAAAAAAGCAAGCACCTGAAAAGCGTTTTTTTTTAAAACACATGAATGATTTAAGACTTGCAAAACGAAGCTTCAGACTTTCAAGGGTGATGTGCGGCAAGAGTACACAGGATGAATTTTGTTTAATTAAAATGTTGTTAACATAGCCTATATCAAGTCAGTGGCAGGTTGGCTTCAATGTGTCACAGATTTTAGAGTTGGTTGAATGCCCCTTTAAACCAAAATTTCTTCTCCAGTGGGGATTGCATGGTAACAGACAGAGGCGAGTGATGTGCAGGAGAGGAGGAATGCTGAGCCCATCCCTTCCATCGACTCCTTTCCTCCCTGCAGGTTAGGAAACAGCTGAACCGCGTGGCTTAGCCTCTCCCAAGGTTTTGCTAAGCAGCAGGGTGCTGGGATCTCTAGAGATATCCCAGCTAGCTCTGAAAGGGCTGAATGAAGTCCAGGAGTCATGTCATGACATGTAAGATAATTGGGATAAGGTTTTTGCACAGGTATCATTGTTTCTAGTGCCCAGGTTGTCACTACAGGCATCTCTGCGTGGCACCGTGTTATATTATGGAGGGGCACCATGTCTTTAGAGATCCTGGAGATGGAGATGTGCTAGGGGATATGGCCTTTCTAAGACTGGATTTGGGTATCCACAGTTGTCCCTCCCTGCACTGGGAATCTCGGCCCTTAGTAGCCACCCAGTTTGCTGTGTGAGCTTTTTGTTCAAGCATGGGAGGATGCATAGAGCATCTTCTCCTTCTGCCCTGACTATCACAAGGCACAAAATAAGCCTCAACACCATGGTTTTAGATCTGTCAGGGAACAGCAGAAGCCAGAATCACGGTGACCACAGAAAAGGAGCCTCCACCTCAAACATGGATTGTAACGTCCAGCTGTAGTAGTTCTGAGAAACGATGTGAGGACCAAGGAAGAAATGCCAGGAGAACCTGGCCACTTTGGGTTTTGGTTTTTTTTCCATGATTGCTCCGCTAGCTTCTGAAACGCCATAAGTGTTTTCTGGCACTCATGTGTTAAACTTTCTAAGTTTAATGCTGAATTATTTGAGCTGGCATTTGACTTCCCACTGAAGTATTTTTAAAGAACTTCTTTGGCTAATCCAAATCACATGCTAAAAAAAAAGAAAAAAGCTAAAATACACAGTGAGGGCTGGAGGATAGCACGTCAGACCAAAACAGAGTGAAATCCAACAAACAGCATTTAAGCTTGGTTTTAGGCATGTAAATAGTAATACTGACTTCAGCGGAGCTGTTGTCCTGATGACAGCTAGCTCACACTGGGGCTTAATGGGTTTGTCCTCCACATGGAGAGAGAAGAGATCCCAAAGGTGGGTATGTCTTGTGGCAGCAAAGAAGTTAAAAGTTTCCTGCTCCAAAATGGAGGCAGAACTGTGTGATAGGCATATATAAAAATTAGGGTAAAATTCTACCCCAGAAGAAGTCATCAGCAACCCTTAAAATTATGAGGTACAAGTCATGTTTCTTTAGAAGACTCAACTTGCATTTCTCTTTGCCTGTTTAAATAAGGTGCAGGCTATTTCTTTTCTAGTCCAAAAAAGACCAGTGTATTTCCCTAGGTATGTCCTTACTTTCCTCTCTAAAGATTTCCGTTCATAGTTTTTGAAATATTGGCAAGTATGCAGAAGATGTAGGCTGTGCTATTGCAAAACCCAGCACATGTCATCACCATGCAATTGCCATACAGGAACCTTAAATTAGAATTATAACTGGCTTGGTAGTAGTTGAGCTGAATACTTGATTTCTTCAGCTGGTTGGCCAGTCCAACAAAGGATCAGAAAATGTATCTGAGGTGAAGAAAAGAAAGGGGTTTCCCAACTGAAATGAAATGCAAAATGAAGGGGGGTTAATTATTTTTTTTGTTCCTCAGCCCAAACTGAATGGTTTTTTATGGGATAGAAAAATAATTTTTTGCATCCTAGTTTTCTTTCTCCCACCAGTGACTTTAAAATGTTTTTATTGTTTAAAAATTTTGACTTTTCCCCCACTAAAAATTTGCCCTTTTTGATTGAAATCTTGTGTTGAATTTGTGGACAGATTTGTTTGGCTTGAGGTATATTTTCAAGGGAAAAGAATTGCCGCAGGAAATGTGCCCTCCTCACTAGCATTTCTGCGGTCCTTTCTGCTTCCCTGGTCACCAGTTATTTGTTTCCACTTTACTTTGTTTTCTTCAGGGAGAAGATGGAGGTGATTCGAGTCTTCTTTAATACAATAGTTATAATTTTAAGCAATGAGCAAAATTATTTGGTGTGTCACTATGTTTGGGGCCTTATACTCTCATCCGTATTGCTGGACTGGCTGGGCCCTGGCATTAGCTTCTGGACCCACCATCTATAAAATCAGGCCAAGTTTCAATCAGATCATCTTAAGGCTGTTAAGATTTCCAACCTGTGCTATCAGATGATGAACCTGCAGTACTTCAGGCACTCATTTAATGAAATTAGAAACTTTCGCACGGCAGCACATCCCCATCACCAAACAAAATGTTGATACTTTGATAAGCTGGTGTTCTAATGAGTCGTTCTCATCTGTGCAGGCTACACATGGAGAAGGAGGGAGTTTGTGCAGGTACATAATAGCAGCTCTCGGAGAAGATAATTTCTAGAAAAGCCCGTTTGTTACTGCTTTCACAACTTGAAAGCAGAATGAGGGCATTCAATTTATTATGAAAATAAAACCTAACAGGAGGTGCCCTAAGTAAGAAGGCGCGGCAGGTGAAAGAACTGCTTGGGAGCTGTGACATTATCCTAGTTTCTTGCTTTATTACTGCTTGCCTAGACATAATTAAGGTTGAAAAGTGCTTGGTGTTCTTCTTCTAAAATATAAAATGTCTAACAGAAGTGGAAGATGGAATTTTTGTGAGAAGTATGGTCCTTTTTTCAGTGCTGTCTCAATGGAGATCTATTGTCATGTGTCAGACAAAGACTTGGGTTATTTCATTCACTTCTTGGTCAATAAATACGGTTTTGGTATGAAGAGTATGTGACATTATATAGCCTACATTTCGAAGAAATGTTTTAGCAGTTCAGGAAGCAGCAGATACTTTATTCTTGACTTCTTAATAGCACTCCACAATCTGTTTGAGTTCTTCTCCTTCACTTGTGACTATGGTTATTTAAGAAAAACAAACTTTATGCAATTTGATATGAAACCTGTGCCAGGGTAATAGGTGGATAATTCACTGGTGTTTTAAATTTGAGAGCAAAACTAGTATTTTCCGAACTCCCATTTCCATGAGTTAGGCGTCTGGTATCTTGAGACCGCGGCTCTGAGCGAAGGATGACGTTACTACGAAGGACTTGACAAGAGCTGCGGGGCTGGGACAGGGCGAGAGGCTCGGGAGCACTCCCAAATCCCGCCCAAGGATGGCTGCCGGGATGGCCGGCGCACGAGGACGGCATCTTTGCCAAGGGACTGTGCTTGGCGCAGCTCGGAGGGGCGGAGGGGGAGGAAGAGTGAAGGAAACCGTGGGACTCGGGAACTGTTTTCAGACCCCGAAAGCAGACCGTGGTTTCAGACAGTAATATTATTCAGCAACGTGAATAGGAAATTGTTCCTGCTTTTATACAGATCCGTGCCCCCACTGCACGAGGTGCTGCATGGCAGAACAAGCGATGTTTGCCCAGGTACTTAACCTGTTCACTGCTGGTTTCGTTTCATGACAACCCTGCGGTGCTGTAGAGGCGTTATGATTCAGAGGCTGAAGTTATGTCCTGATGTAAAAAAAACCCATGGAGGGCGCTCAGGGTGCCACCAGTAGACCATCACCGATGCGTGGGGCTTGCACCGTCCCCTCTCAGAGGTTTTAGCAGAGGTAATCACACATTTGTTCCTGACCGAGAGTCCCACGGACACCTTCCTCAGCAGACCTGGCTGCACTCATGGGTGCCTGGGTATCTCTGTTTGCTTGTCTTGTGGCACTGCTTTGGGGGTTGTCACCCTGTGTGACCACATGTCCCCCAAACCATTCCTCGGCCCCTCAGACCTTAGAAACCTGAGGCTTTGCTGTAGTGTAGAGATTTTACCAGCATTTTGTGTGGGAATGGAGGATTATACTGAAGTAGTTTTACCCATTCAACGTCTCGTGTGAATGTGGTTACACTCAGTAGGTGCAGAATCTATTTAACTTTATAGCAGTAGGAGCAGAGGGCTCATTTGGATCTCGCATCTGCATGTGCATAATCAGCCCCTGCTTGAAGACTGCCTGATTAGGCGTGATCTTGAGTCATTACTATGTCCATTTAGTGCTTCTGAATTGAAGCTCTATGGACATGGGCAATCTCAGTCCTGTGTATTCACTGGCTAAATATATATTTAACCTCTCCAAATGCAGCATGTGGTGTGCCGGGGACACTTGGTGCCACTTGCCCCACGGGTGGCCTTCCCAACACTCCTCTCCATCCACAGTGGCACAGGAGCAGCCCCTGGGACAGGCTGGTTGTCACGTGGTTGCACTGATGGGGCAACCTAAGCAGGAGCATCCTGGCAAGAGGGATACCTGCTGCTGAACCCCGCTGGCATAGTGTGATGGGGAAAAGGGTGAGATTTGGGAAGCTGAGAAGAACGGATGAGGCACAGGCAAAGGAGGCTACTGCAACCACCAGCTCCAGCCTTGGAGAAGGATGGGGCTTCAGCCTCCCGCAACAGTCCCTGCTTCTCCCCGTTCCTCATGCTCTGCCTGTTTTTCTGCACGCTGAAAATACATTGGTTCTTCCTTTTGCCTTTACCAGTGGTTGTTGAGGGAGAGAGGCTGGTATTTTGTTTTTAATTCCTCCAGGAGCACAGTCCTCATTGATACTTGCCAGGTCTGGGCTGTTAAAGCAGAGATGTTTTGAGCTGAGTGCAGAAATGTCTGTGGGGGGAAAACCAGAGCTGGTCGGTTCTGCTTTAAAAATAAAATAAAGGTCCTGCTAAAATTCACCCATGGGCCAAGGAACAAACATGATAAATTGCAGCCCAGAGGGTAATTCTTCTGGAAAGGTAAAATCATCTAAAAATAGCACCTTAGAATGAAAGTGCTTCATTGACAATAACTACAGTGTTGCTACGGTGATGCTGGAAAAAAATGATCGTTGATACTTAGACTGCCACAGAACTGCTCCCCCGCCCTCCCAAGGCATGAATCAACTGCTAGTATTAAAATTACAGACAAATTTTGTGTTATATTTCAATTTTTTTCCTTGCCTGAATGCTTTTCTGTTCTATTGCACGTCCCACAGACAAATGAAACACCATCAGAGAAAGGCATTGAAACAAAATTTATTGGTCAGCTCGGTGTGATCCATCTGCGTTTTGTCTTGGTTGCAACTCGGTGCTATTTCTTTTTATCAAAGTGGCTTGCTTCAAGAGCAGGGAGCCTGCGGTCAGAATGAGACCCAAAGATAATAGCTTGATGGGAGTGCTTACAGCTTTTTTCTTTTTTTTTTTCTTTTTTTCTTTTTTTTTTTTTTTTTGCCTGCAGCAAGTAAAAGACATAGCACTGGTGAAATCCGGAGCCTTTTGTTTCAACAAGTTTCAAGTCAAATACCTCCCAAGGTACACGCTATCCTGCTTTGTGAGGATTATGAGAGACGAGAAAGTTGAATCTCCAAATTTCTTTTAAGAAAACCTAGTTTGGCACTAAAGAGTTTTTCTTTCAGCGTACATACCAACAACAGAAAAGCTGGGTAATACCCTTTTGATATACTCAGCCCATTCAGGCCCAATTTGGGAGATTTGAAATGCAACACGGCTTCAAAACATTTGTGGCTCTGCGGAGACTATATTTGCAGGCAAGTAAAGCTTCACAATCTTTTGTGTAGCAGCTGAAACCTACTTAACCGCCTGCCTTAGGTAAAACTGGTAAATGGCTCTGTTTATACAGCAGCTGCATCTCAAATGTGATCCATACAGCTGGCGGCACACCAGTTGCAATGTAGATGATATTTTAATTTCCGCATCAAATGCTGTCTGTAATTTGCGGGGCTTTCCTTAGACAAGCGAAGCGATATTAAAACACACAGCGGGTACTGTGTGGTATTTTCTGCCTTCCTTGAAGAGCCTGGAGTATGCCAGTTACACTGTAGACAATGTTGTATGAAAGTGAAAGAAAAATATATCGTGCGTTCTTAAAATTAAGTTTAATTTCTAGCTGCATGTAGAGTCTCAGACTTTCTCCGTGTTGATGTTAGGCTGGAGCCATCAGTATGCAAAAAAACCACTTCTATATGGCACCTACCCTAACCTGAAGAAGATACAGCGTCAAAGTCAGTCTCATGGGTACAAGAAATGATATAATTAGGCTTCCAGAGGATTTGTAGCCCTCTGAAGCTAGGAATTAGATTTTATTAAGGGTAATTTTAAGAGTAGTTGACTGGCAGTGTGGGAAGATGGGGTGTTAGATGGCAAAGGAGCATGGTTTCGTTAGCTGGCTTTCTCTGTCTTTGCTCCAGGACAACTATTGGGCCAAATTGCATTGACTTTGGAGGAGACGGAGGCATCGGAGACTTTGTCATGTTGCATAATCTTTTCAAACAGCGACTCAAACTCTGGTTTTGCTCGCTGGAAGGTTTAGCACTCTCCTTTGTGGTTGGTATTCCAGCGGTGAGGAAGAATAAGAAAGTAGAGGAAAGTGAGGTTAGGTTTAGTTTTTCATGCTGTATGCGGGAAGATAATGATGGGTTCTTCTCGTGGTGAGGTGCTGAGCGAAAGGATTCAATTCACAAGAGCATTACAGGAAACTTACAAAGAATTTCGTAATGCTTCCATCCACATGTTTATATATAGCATATTGCTTTTGTTCAGCTTCACTCAGTGTTCCGGTATGAAAGGCTGTGTTTAGAAGGTATTGTGATTAAGGTTTAAAGCGATGCTGATCCACGCTCACTGAAAATAATGAAAGACTCCCTCTGACTTCAGCAAGCTTCAGATCAGGCTTCAGAGCTTCAGAGGCAGGAAGCTCAGACACGAGACCTCCCTCATACATCCTAATGCTCCGACACAGATTGCCCCAGCCGATAGCGCTGGTAACGGAGAGCAGAATTTGCACTTCTGAACGTCATTCGATGCAGATCTACTTTGCTGCCTGCAGGTACACGGAGAGAAACAAAATGCCAGAGGACAGCAAAATTCAGCACAGCTGCCAAGATGGGATGCAGAAGCTGGGAGCCGTGGCATCCTGTCTGAGGAAGTGGTTTCCTCTTCCGACAGGGTCTGAAATTCAGTGGGAGCCATGCACGGAGGCAGGATACCACCGGACAGCTGCTGGGTGGCATCGTGCCTCTTTGAGAGGCAGCTTCTCCCAGCCACTGCTGAGATCCCGTTGGTCTGCACCACTCCTGGTTTGGGAAGGGGGAAGGCATGTCCCATTGCTGTCCTACGCTGCACTTGCTTTGCTTACAGGCTTCTTTGTAGCTCTGAAATGGAATTGGGTCAGTAGCTTTGAGAACTGAAAACCAGCATTTTAAAGGGCTGCTAGTGCTTGAGGAGGAGCTGATCACTTACTGATGTAAGGGTGTCTGTCGTGGTGGACCAAACTACGTCCTCCATGTCAAAACTGGACAGATTATGAAATTGCAGGTTTGCTGACCGTTGTGAGTAGACCGAAAGAAACGTCACAGTGGAAACTGTTTTTCCTAACTGGAACCGTGGTTCCTATTAGAGGTTGTGTCGGTGGGAGGTAACATTTAGATGCTGGAGGAGTCAGATTGCTGAACCAGCTTCAGGTGAGGTTAACCAATCCAGCTCATTATTTGCAATTCATTTCACAGGGTCTGTCTTTTCAGCGTACAGGTAATGTAAGATGGTCTGTCATTTTGCAAAGAGGCCACAGTTACAGTTTCCTGGAATCATTGTCTTGATGTGGGTTAGAGCTGCTGAATAATTTGCCTGTGTGTGAAAAAGAGATTCTACAAATAAATCATCTGACCTTTCTGTCCTGGAAAAAGCACATGCTTAGGGAGGAGTAGGTATCTCGGATCTGCTTATTTTACCTCTGGCAGAGCAGTTGGTCTGAATACATGCTGTGTAATATTAGATCCCTTGGGGATCCCTTCGAAGTATGTTAAACACCATCCACATATTTCTCCTCCTTCCCTTAATGACCTGCTGACCTTTATCAATGTATATCGTTGCATTCTCTTCTCCTTTGATGATAAGTGAGTTTGCTTAGCAAATGACTGCCCTGTGATGGCCTCTTAGCTCTCCTTACTGGGCTTTGAAACTAAACATTTGCTCAAAAATTTGTAAAAGGTATACTGTGGTGTTAGCTCAAAGCTTGAAAAGCTTCGCCCATCGTTGGATGAATATGTCTGAAGGAAAAGTAATTCATAGAGGGCTCGATCTGTGATTGCTTCCAGGAAATGGGCAACAGAGACCCTTTGTTAATACAAGACACTGAAGAGTTAACTCCAGGCTTTCACAGGAGTACAGGAAGAGTATTTTCCTAAATAGGGCTAGAGGCTAAAAACAGGATCAGATACTTGAAGGGAAGATAGGAAATGGTATGTGAAATTAATTTCTCCGTGGAAGGCTAGCATATAATCCATGACCTCTTTTAAGACCCGGAGAAGTCCTTTTTGCTTGTAGGCTGCCTCTTCTGAAAGTTTTTCCCTCTTTTGTAGACCCAGTGATTACAGCCCTTAAAAAAGCACATGCGTATACATATAAAACATGTGCCTGACACAGAGCTGTGTGCTCACCCTGAAGTCCCAGTGTGGGGTCACGGTTTTTAGAACAAACAGCGGAGGCCCCAGTGCCTGCAGTGCGTCTTGTCAGTACATGCTCCACCAAAACACCTCCCCAGTCTCGCTCGAGAGGCACCCAGAGCTCTTTCACCCACTTCAAAGCAGCGCCTGGGCATGGGGCAGCCCTGGTGCGGGCAGGGGAACAGAAGCAAAATGGGTAAAAGTGGAGCACCTGTCACCAGGAATGATCTATCTAATGGCTCTACTTCTGCATCTACATTATTCTTCATCCCCTTTAGTTATTTCAAATAACAGCAGGTTGAGGGCAAGTGAAGGGCAACGAGGGCATGACCTAGCTTCCCCCTGCCCGGAGACTGATGGGCTTCTTCCCTGGAAAGGACCCCCACAGGCCCTGTGTTCCTGTCTCACTTCCTACAGTAATTACCATGGCTGATGTTAAGGGCCTGTAATATCCAGTGCATAAATTGCTGTGGCAGAATCATTGCATTTCACATCCACTGGGATTAAACTAATCTGTTGTGTTACTCTGAAAGCTCAAAAAGTATGAGGGACCCTTTCATACATTTCAACCTCGTTTAGTAGAGGTTATCTACAACTTGTTTTTGAGTCTTGCTGTACGCTCTTATAAAATAGCAACCATGAAGCACTGGTCTACAGTATATTCATGTGACGTACTATGCTTATACTGTGGTTAGTGGAGTATGAGGAACGTGTAAACAGATGTCCTTGAGAGTGATCTCAGCTTTGGCCTGAAAAACACTGACCTCTCATAGGGTGAGATGCGGTTATGTTAATTGCTGGTCTTTTAACAGCTCCAGCCACTGCACTAGATAATTTCCAGGTGTGTGAAATATCATCCTCATGTCTTGTGTTTCTGCAATCGAATTCGTGTAACAGAGAGCTTCAAGTGGGCTGCAGACTGAGATTTTATCTTCTCTGCAGCATCAACTCCAATGATTTTTGAGTCCTTGACCACACACAAAACCTGCCCTTCTGGATGTAGTAGTGCTTAGGAGGTGGGGCAGCAGGCCCACCTGGCAATATATTCAGATATTCCTTTGCTTCCAGATGCCTACCGGCCCTGCCTGCAACAGGAGTCCTGCAAGGACCACCCCCCTCTCAAGCAATGATCTTCTCATATTGCCTCAGGATCTTCTGCTAATCATAGTGTGCCCAGAAAGACGAACAGGACTTCATCCTGTTGACTGCTAAAGAGCTACTTGGGGAAGCCCGGGAGATTAGGTGATTTTCCCCTGCAGGGCTTTGCTATGTCTGGTGCTCGGTGTGATGTACCCATGAGGATGTACTACCTCAAGTAAAATTTTGCAGGATGGCCACTCACAACCAGCTTCAGCTGAGCAAGGCAGCCCAGTCAACCGAGTTAACTCAGCAGCAGAGGCTTGTCTTTAGCGATCAAATCCAGTGCAGTGTTTCATTGACTTGAATGTGGCTTTTGCTTAAAAAGAACACTGAATGGGAATATAGATACGGCTCAGGCTTTCAGCTGTAGCTTTGTAATTCTATGTAAATCTCTATAAATCTTAGTCTCTGTCTGAGATCCTGACAATTTGCTAAAGCTACAAGCACTTACTCTCATAGACAAGACAGAATAGTTTTTCTCTGATCCTTGTTTGGTGTATATATGTCTTTTTCTAGCTGATCGCACCAACAGCGGAGGCCGCCTGCCCTCTTGGGTTGGGCTTTAGCTCTGAGTTTGGTGTCATCCCAATATCACTGCTCTCAGCCTTGAAACTGGCTATTCCATTGGAGGCAGCTTTTCTGAATGTAATCATCTTAGCTACTTCCCAGAGAAAAAGAACAGCTTTCACCAGAGCCGCCTTTTTGTCTCGATGAAACTGACCTTATTCAAGCTTTTAGGGACCACAGATCCACGGTTCAAAGCCCCAGGGCAGATGCAGTACAGTTAAATACCTGATCATTAGGAAGAACTGCCAGTGTTGGTCTCGAGTTGGTTTCACGTCCCTCCCTTAAGTTCCAAGAGATATAGCAGTCTTCTGGTGTTGGCTTGCCAGAGGTGAACTTCATCTGAAGGGAGTCTCCCTTGAGCAGTAACTTATTTCCTACAGTTGAGCTATATCTGGGAACATGTTGATCTTCATTTGACTGACAGGTTTTTGAGTCAGTTTTGTGAGTTCAGCTTCATAAATAACTGTATTTGGTACCAGGAATAAGAGCTCTATTGTTGCTCGTGACACGAGACCTGCTGTCCCCACTCCATCAATTGACCAAAATAGTCAGCATCCTGAAGATCATGCGTTTTTGAGCCTACATTATTGTTTTTGCAGAGAGAAAGCCTCTTTGTATTCTGTAAGAATTCAGTGTGTTTGCATGTGGTCATGTTGGTAGAGTGCTTAACGGGATTAGCAAAAGATCTTTTATCATGGGTAGTTGGCTAAAGAAAACATTTCTAGGAAGTAACAGTCTCCTTAATCTTTGTCATTTTCTGTATATTGATTTTTTCCCCAAATAATTTAATTTACAATAGTTTTCTGAGGACGAGTCTGTTTTCTCTTTGGAGCCTCTCCTGTTGCCTTAACACAAATGCTCCCTTGACTCTTCTTGGTTCCATTGCTATTTAAAGTCATAGTCATCACTAACTTTAAGTTAAACAGGGCTGCATGCAAGAATTCATGAAAAAAAGTCAGTCTCTCAGAATTTAGGAAACAGTAGGATTAAAGATGCCTGGTAACCTTAACACAGTCCCTCTGGGTGTTATAAAACAGACTCTAATTGTGTAGTTTTATGTGGCCCAAGGGCTTTTCTAACTTGAGCCAAACTAATGCGTAGCTCAGGCCGATAGCCAACGTGGCGTGTGCTTCAGCTTTCCTTCCTTGTTGCTCCCAACATCCTTTCTTATGCAAGAGGTGTGAGCCCTGCTTGGCTACCGTTCTACATGCGGGAGCATTCGCTACCATGCTGGTGGCGTTCCCAGTAGGTTGTGAGGGGAGGTTTCCTCCCAGGATGCACTTTCACAGACATTAGACAGCAAATACAGAAAGCAGCATATGGGATTATAATTCCTTTTGTGTCTACCGTGTAGGCAATACGGCCTGTAATTAAAGCATGGTACAAACCTAACATTTTGGGAAAGCTGTAGCTAACTGTCCCAGTAACTGAAGCACAACTCTGTACTTATCGATCCATAGCATTATTTTTCAGGCCCTAGAAACAGGCTTTCTTTGAAGCAAAAGTTTAAGGAGACAAGCTGGCTAGCCTTAAATCCTTCTGAAATGTCTGTTTGTTTGAGGCTAATGTTTGGGTATTGATACGAATGCTTGGTCTGCACAAGTTACGAGAAGACATGATTTTGCTGTCACACCTTGCTGATGTGGAATGGACCTTGCACGAGGAAGAGGTGGGCATTGGGACTGTTCCCAGCCATGCCTTGCAGCAGATCCACTGCTGGAGCCCGGCAGCGTCGGTGGCTAGCAGGACGTTTGGCACGGGAGAAGGGCTAGTCAGATGGTGCTGGCTCTCCTTACTCTCGCATCTGGCTGTCAAAAAACACTCCATAAAGGAGCAGTAAAATACATGGACTACTGCCCAAGTATGTGATTGCTGCAGTATCACAGGATGCTGTGTTCTGTTTGCTCGTGGGAGCGAATGTGGTTGTACACGTCACAGTGTAGGAAAAGCTGGTCCACTGCACCAGAGTCTCAAGCTAAAGCCATGATGAACCTGACTAAACCAGAAAATTTGTTCTTGTCCTAAACTTCTGTTGACTTACATGATTAATTCCACTGACTTTATCACCTCAAGCAAGCCCTTTTCAAGCACGTCAGCAACCAGTTTCAATAAAACTTCCTCAATGAAGATGCATTCTTCACAAATGTGTAATTCTGCATCCCCACTGCTTAGTCTGGATAAGTGGAAGCTATGAATTTATCTCTAGTGCAGCACTATTTCTCAGTGTCCATCTCCAGTTTGTGGTGACACTTTAGATAACAAAGCTTTCCTCGATTATTTCTTCAGCTTTTAAAGGGAATAGCAATAGAGGAAGATGGTAGTCTGGGAGCTACTGCTTTTTATGTGACATCCAGTGGCACATACCACATGGCAAGATTCTCTGGAGTCACACATTTGCCCTCAAAATGTGGGGATAATTGCACTCTTGTGTATTGAGAAACTGTAGCAGTCATGTAAAGAGATGATGATGATGATTTTGTAAGGGCCTCAGAGTTTCTTAAGCACATTATATGGAATTAAGTAACTTTTTCTATTACTTTTTGTAGCTATTTCTTAAAAAGCAGAAGGCACAATTCTGCAAAGTGGCAGAACAGCTGCTTGATTTTCACAACAACTAAGCATAGGCTTAGTGTTAAACGCACACTTAAGTGCATGGCTACATCCAGATGATGAGCTAAGTTGGAGGCTGATATTTTCTCAAAAATGTGTGTAAATAAGAAGACCTTTAAGATGTGATTTGTTCAAGCCACCAACTGAATCAGCTGACTGCCACTTCTTGGATGTGTGCTCTGAAGTAGACAGTGCCTGTAATGTCCATCCATACAAACAGCTCCCTTCTCTCTCCCGAATGAAAGGAGAAGCTTATTTCAGCTTCCAGGGTGATGCCAGTTGGAGTGCTGAATGTCTAAAATGGATCTGTGTTACTGGCTATGTCTCTGATTTGCTTCTCTATTGGTTGTGATGAGAAGAATTTACCTTTATCAAAAAGACTAAATGAAAATCTGCAATTGCGCTTTGTGAGTGAGATTGAAAAGGAAGCCCAAAATAGCCAAGGACTGCATCTCTCCATGTAATGGTCTGGATAAAATGGGTACGGTTTAGTATTTAATTTAGGGGGATATGTTGGGTAGCAGTGAAAGAGCTTGTGAAATGTTTAAACTTGGTATAATCTGGTAAATGGTAATTTCCCAGCGAGGAAAAAAACGTAGCCGTGCAAAACCCAGCAGGATTTGTTGTTGTTGTTGTTGTTTCCGTGTTTTTTTTTGTTGCCAGGAGTCCAGTTTGATCAGAAACTATCTACACACACTGCTATACCAGACTCAGAGTACGGTAATATACATGGGAGTATTTTTTTTTTAAGCTTTACCCAGTGGATTTCTAATTCTCTTGTTGACCAAAGTGAGAAGAGTTTCTCTGAAGCTGCAGAGCTGCTTTAATGCAGGGCAAATAATGCTCCTCTGTTTGTAGGGAGAGGGGGACTCCATGCAGCCGTAACGTGGTGATGGGCGAGGGAAGGTCAGATGGCGGGATAGGAGGTTCATGCCATCTTATACAGAGCTCAGCTCCTCAGGGGTCCTGGCAGGAGGTTTTGAAGGGATGGAGGAATGTTCCTGGGTTCACTGGCCCTATCCTGAGCTTCTCCGGAGCCTGTCAGAAGGGACTGCTCACCCTCCACGTGTCCCCATCAGCCACCCAGGGTGCTGACAGAGGCTGACAACATTCCAGCCGGCAGGATCAGCCGTGCTGGCCCAGCCCCCTGGAGGTGGGGGCCTCTTGGCAGGGATCAGTAAGATGGCTTGTCACAGGATCCAGGATTCCACCCTCTGCAAATCCCATGGCATTCTTCAGTGGAAGGATGAGAGATCCATCCTCAGGGGACCCACCAAACCCACAAGCAATGAATAAGCCGTTACAGTAAAGCACAGAGGAGCAGGGGGTCAGGTCCTTTTTTCCTCTCTGGAGGAAGTTTTAAGAGGAGTTTTTTCCAGGAGGTTGTAGGAGTATGATCCAGTGCTTAGCAGGTTCTGGTGGTACTCACTGAATTTGCTGTGCTTTGGATGCTGTACATTGCAGCTTCTCAAACGTACCATGCCAGCGCCCTGCATTTACTCCTTCCCAATAAAGGACGATGCAGTGTGGCGGGCAGTGATAACGCCGAGCTGTAAACAGCATCCAGAAAGCAGTCAGCAGGCGCTGCATTGCTGTCATGACGTGCTAGAGATGAGCCTCTGAGACATCGGATGGTTGTTCAAGTAAGGAGAGATGACAGAGGAACGTGAGCCAGATCGAGGGCTCCTGTGGAGCCTTCGTCTGTGCATCAGTTGTCCAACGCTTCCTCTCCAGGAGTAGGGGCTAGGTAGCAACAATGGTGCTGTTGATGTCCCATCTGGGACATCAGGGAGGGGATGGTGTATGTGAGGGAGGTCATTCAAATTGCATGAGAAGTCTAGTTCAGATAAGGTATCGTTACAGCAGGCTGTTGCGACAGTGTGAAACAGGCTCTTGACTACCATGAAATAGGATCCTCTGTAAAGGTTTAGCATCTAAAACCCAATCTTGCGATGGCATCCAAGTGAGTAAATGTAGGACTGTATGTAGCGTGAAGGCTTACCTGCACTGAACTAATTACAGGATCAATATTAAAACATGAATCACGCTTTTGTGTGATTTGTATCAAGAGTAACAGAAATAAATCAAAGAGCGTGAAGTATTTAATCTTCTAAATGCTGGGAAAATGCATATTATTCTCCATGTCAAGCAGCTGTAGGAATTGCCAGCTGCATTTTGTAGGAGAAGAAAACTGTGGCTAAGAGTTAATGTTCCTTGCCCAGAGCTGCAAAAGGAATTGGTCAAAGTGGCATTATTCCCAAGAACAATTTTTTTTACAATTAAAATTCTGGCGTTTTCCTGAAATGCGCGTACCATGTGCCCATTCTGACCTTGGTGGGAGGCAGCCAGGATGGGAGACTTTCCTTTCTACGAATAGCATTGGAGTCCACTCCATCCCAATGCCTGGATGTAAATGGGGAGCATGCGTCTAGGTTATCAGTTCTGCTCATTTGGTTTCGTTATCTTTGTGCTCACCTGGTTCCCCTTACTGTGTTTTATCTATTTATTTATTTACTTGCCTTTAACTGTCCGTATTATGGTGGCTCCTGCCCACCTAGTCCTTGGCACCATGCCATGTGGCATCCCCTGCTGGAGAACCTTACCCTGGGCATTCTTTCTGCATAGGTTCTTTAAAAACATGTGGGGAGGTAAAAAAAGCTGATTTCACTTGTTTAACTTCTCATAGGGCATATTTACCAGAAACCAAGTCATTTGTTCCGTGCACCTTCAGCCTGGAGGAGAAACCTGCCTCCCAGGCGTAGTTGCATGAGGGCCTCTTTCAAGAAGCTTCATGGGAACTTTTGAAGCTCACCACGTCAGACAGTGCAGAAGGCTTAACACTGGCTCTCAACGCTAACCATGACACAACTGGGGCCTTGCTGTCCAGCACTGCCCATTCCCAGCCTCATTCTCACAAAAATTCAGGATTGTGTTTGGATTATTGAAGGAAGCACCCCCAGAATGAGTATCCTTCCTCGTGAGACTAAAAGATGGTACTGAACACTTTGCATTCAGTGTATCCAAGGGGGCTGTCAGGTAACAGAGGATAGCATTTATAAAAGTGGGCATTATTTAATAATATCAGTGGGGTCTCAGTTATCTGGTCCCCTCTGAGCAGGACTGCTTGTTGGAAGGGGTTTGCTTCCAACTGCCTGTTGGAAGGTATTTAGGACTTCTGTGCTTGTATCAAGTTGCTTCTAGTTGCATAACAAGAGTTATGACATGGAAGTTGCTGTCTTTATTGGCTAAATGAGAGTTAATTAAAACCAAACCAAAAAAAAAGTATCAATTTTTCAGGCTGAAAGGGAAAGATTTGGTGGGATGGGGTAAATCCCTAAAGCAATCCTATTTTATCTAATGCCAGCTTTGTGAACCGCATCCAAAAAGCATTGATTTTTGCATCGGAGGTTGTACTTCAATCACCTCATTTACCTAAGTACTCTTAAAGGCAAAGACTTGGTAAACTGATTTGGGATAATAAATCACTGGGATTTGTAATCTATGGTATGGCAGGGTTAACTGGCTGGAACTGGGGAAGTATCTCCATCCTGCTTCTGTGACTCACCTGTCATCATTCATAGCAGTGTGATTGGCACTGACTTACAACCTGGATTACTCATGTGGGTCTATAAATCGTGCTCTTCCTATCCTCAGTTCCTCACTGGTCTTCCAAGAATATCTCTCAGACTCCCCCTCCACCCACTTCCTCAGCTGCTGAAATACCTGGGCATAGCAGTGGAAACCACTCATGTGTTCCTGCCACGGAAAGTTCCTCCCAAGACCTCTGGGGAAACTTGCTAGATGGAGAGAGGTTATCACAGCCTGAAGACAGCCTTCAGCTTGAGTTATTGTGAGACTAAATTAATATTCTTTTTGTACGTAAGGAAGGTTTATGTGTAGTCAGCTAAAGTCTTTGAGCTCTTTCTCTGCAGGTTCCATGGGCCAGCCACGCTGCAGATCGTTTCATTGCTAATCCTAATGACTTGCCGAGAGCACTGCTTGCATTATGTTTTGTGAATACTGCTTTGGGCAAATAACTCCACCATACCAGAAAATTTAGTGCATTAGAATGCATGAGATTTATAAAGGTTTGATGAAAAGGCTAAAATGATGGGCAACATCAGCTATTTTTCTTAGTGAAAACCCAAAGACCAATAAGGCTTTTAAACTCAAATGCGTGTCAGAGTATAAACCACAACATTTTGCCTTTTAGAGCAGAGAGTGCAAAAAGCTTGGGATTTAACAGCGGGCAAAGAGAGCCAGGCTCCGCTCTCTGGCCCAGGGATGAACTGCCTTGGCGCAGATTGCTTCCCTGCAGCTCACCCACCCCACCTCCAGACCAGGACGGCTGTATCCAAACCGTCCAGATGGCCCAGGCTATCAGGGCAAACCCTTGAACCATGCCCAGGGACTGTCTGGGAGAAGGCTGCCCAGCGCTGACCCAGGGATGGACAATGCAGACCAGTGCTCAGGTGTGGGGATGAGTTTGTCCAGCCTGATCGGTATATAGAGTAACTTCGGACTTTAATTGCTTCCAGCTGAAAAAAACTGGCATATTAATGCACTGAATTAAGTAGCTTCATCAAGTCATCTCGGTATTTAACCCATTTTTACTATGACTGTACAGTATATGACATATTAGTGGCAAAGTAACATTTCCACCGCTACCTTGGAAGAAAGAGCAGGGCATCCCGATTACCCCAAGTCTTGCTCTGCTGTTGGATCATTTTAATCTAAGCAGTTTATCCTGTCAGACAGCTGAGAGCACGGGGGTAATAACAAGCAGATCATGAAGGGGCATTCGTCGCAGCTGCTAAATGGATGAAATCTAACATGGAGTCACAGTTACAAGAGGTGAAGCACAGCAAAGGTCTCTTTTAATTACAGCACTCAAATATGGTGGTAATGGACAACCTTATAAATCTCTCTTAGAGTTAGGTTTTTCATTACGTTTTTAATGAAATACTGATTACCCTGTGCTAATTGACATGAGCCCTGAGCAGACAGAAGCAAATGAAAACAATCTGGCAACTGGCTGCTACCATGCATTGGTACCTCCAGTCCTTCCTCATTGCTCATTCAGTGCAGGCTGGTGGGACGCCAGGGATGAAGCAAGGTGGTGGCGGTATTGTAGGGTCTCTTCCGTGGATTTCACTATTTAAGGTGTCTGTCATCTCTTTCCTTTCTTTCTCTTCTATTTGCAAATTAATTGAGTTCATTTCTAGTACCTGCTTCACTTACATTTTTGTTTGCTGACTTGTCTGGGCAAGCGATGGTTTTAGGCAGCCAAGTAAAATACGGTTGTCCTCAAGTCAACTGTTGGTGAATAGATTTTGTATCTGGCTTCGAGGGTTTTCATGGAAGGTTTTCAAGCTCAATTCCTGTTTATGTCTATAGGAGTTCTCTGCTTGCTTCCAGGAACAGGATTTTGTACAAACTTACCATTTTTGTTAAAGATAATCAGTATATTGTATTTATGGTATGTCTGTAGTTGAAATGCAAGTACCGGATAAAATATTTCTAATTCTGAGGGTAGGCGCCTGACAGCTTTAGCAAGATTGACCTTTCAATTGGACCCCTAGTCCTTAGGATTGATTGTCAATTAAGTGGTTGCTTTGGTTTTAAATGAAGATTTTCATCCTAGGCACATAAGCCAAAGTTTCATCTTGAATCATCTTAACCTGACTTTCAGAAAGTGAGGTTAAAAGCCCAGTGCTTGCTGAAAATTAAGCTACTTTCATTTATCTGAAGTTGATTTTTGATGGTTTGTTACCCACTTTAAAATATATAGGCCATTATCTCTTGCAGTGTAAACACTGTGGAAAATGTCACATTTAATAAAAACTGTGACCTCGTTCTCAGCCTTATTTTAAATGAGTTTCATTATTTTACTCAATATATTATTTATTCATGTATTCAAATATATTTATTCAGTGAAGGCAGAGATATTTTGATTAATTCAAAGACTAAATGCTCTGTACTTCTCATGCAAATTGCCAAAAAAAAAAAAAGAAGGTAAAACTCTCTTTGTACTCCGAGGGCTAAATGCATCATCAGAATGTAATGAATGCTGCTGCTTGTGCGCAGTCGAGTGAGGATTCATGTTATCATGAATCTCTCTCCGTGGCTTTTATTATTATAGCAAAAATAAAATTCAGCACATGGGCTATATATCAGTTCGGTGCTTATTTACAGACCCCATTTAAATGGGAAGTAGAGTAAGTGGTCAGATGAGCCATGCCAGTTATTCAGTTAAGTATGACAGGATGACTCCAGTATGTCTTTGTTATTATTTCTATAACACTACCAGCTTTGCCTTTCTCAATTATTGAAATTTAATAATTAAAAAAAAACAAACCGCAAAGCAAGAGAGATGGGACCTTCAAAAAGCACTTGCCATTGTATTAATTAAGTTCCCACTGAAGTGGGGCGTTCATCTCATTGGCCTGACTTTGGTGGGAGCAGAGCTCAGGCCGATACTCAGCGCTGTTAAACACGCAGAGCAGCAATGTGTTGTAAAGTTCGGCAGCTTGACAGTATATCCAGGCTCCGGGAATTTGGGCAGGGGAAGACTTTAAAGGGGCTTCGGACCAGGCCTAGTGTTTTCAACTCAGATCACTCATAGAATTTCCATAGACTTGATTTAGCTTAAGAAAAAAAGCCTGGTGAATTTGGTTTCCTTTGGTTTGAATACATTTTTAGGGCAATACATGGACTTTCTGTCCCCTCACGGGTCCCAAACAGGAACACGGTTTGCCGTGACCGACCTCGGCATGCCCAGTCAGGTCTGATGATGAGGGTGACAGGGTCAAGGTCTGGATACCCAGGGGCCAGGAAACCTTATTTTGCACCACCTCAATCCCGCTGCATCCCCTGTCCATCCTGCATCCCCCATCCATCGCATGCCTCCTGACGGAAAGTGAAAAGCTGGTATCCCATTGCAGAGAAATTGTGTTTTGTGATTCCCCGCATCTGGTGGACCTGACCTGCACATCACGCCTGTGAGATGTACGCTGAATACCTCCACACAGCCTGCTGTCACGCGGGTTGCCGTTCACATCTCTGGTGCGAGGCGCTGATGCGTACCGGGCTGCCTGGCTGGAAGGTGGGCAGTTTTGATCGGACCCTCTTTGCAGATATGGCAGGAAAAGGGTCCAGGGTAGTGGAAAACCTGTGCCTCTTCGCTGTGCGGTGTTGTGCAGAAAGACTGACAGGGGCAGGAGCCAGGCATTTTTCCTGAGCACATTCCGGAAAACAGCCTTTCCAACTGCGGGGCGAAAATTTCACTCTCAGATCTCTGTACCCATCTTTCTCTCTCATGTTGTATCCTGTTCCCACGGGGGATTTCCATTGACATTAACTGATCCTCTGTGCGTTATGGATCCGAAAGCAGAAATTTTGTGCTCAGGTTGCCAGACTCTCTGCAGTCACAAAAATATGACAGCCTGCTGCAACTTTGTACAGATCTCCGTAGAAACAGTGGGGTTTTTGTTCTGGGTCTCCATAGATCAGCACTTAAAACACCAGGCTGAAGCTTCCCACGTCCTTGCATGCAGCGCCAGGCAATATTCTGTCTTGTAGCAACTTTGTACCACGATATGGAAATTAATGTCACTATATAATCCGGAAATTTCCAGCAAAGATGCCTGTTCCCCTTACCTGTGATAAGGCCTCCCTAGTCATACAGCTTTACAGACAGGCTGTAGTTCATCTGAACCATGAAGTGCAAAGCCGCTGATTTTTTTGATCAAGGTCCAAATTAGAATATTGCAATGAGAGCATTTCTCTTTCACTTAAAATATGTGTATTTCTGGATTGCATTAACAAGATTCTACGTTACACTAAATAGTTTTTAACATATGAAGTGCAACAAGGCAGTAGCTCTCTATCTGTCTAATAATAGATTCTATAAGCTGTCTCAGTAAGTTGAAATATCCATCTGTCTACGAAGGCATGTCCTTCGCGTGGGATTTTCCCAAAATAAGACCTTTCTGTTCCAAAAATCTGGTTACAGAAATTGGATTGTTACAGAAAGCATGAAATACGGCCTTGACATGAACTTCCCGTTGGCTCCTGGTGACTGAAGAGGCAGAAAACATGACCTGCAGGACTGGAAAAAATGTCTTCAGGTCAGAACTTACCAAACCTCAATGTCTCTATTATGTTCTTCAAAGCGAGATAGCTTAAAACAAACACCAGCACTGCGGGAGGCACCTGCAGAGCACTGTCAGTTTGTTGATCTAGACATCAAATTCTTCTCATCTGTTTGCAGTCCTCAGTCACAACACGATGTAAACTTTCAGGCCTGGACTCATGCTTAGATATCGAAGTCATTGCCCCTGTCATTTTTTAATTCCTCCTGTGTGAGAACTTTGGTGTGAAACTTAATAATAAAACCTGTGGGCAGCTCTCCTAATAATATAAATCTCCCTCGTGTTAGCGGGTCGTCTGCTCAGCCCTCAGCAGGGCACGTTGCATCCTGCAAGAGTTCTCATAACTTTCTCAGGTGCATATTTTCGTGTATAGCTACTGGACAATTCCCATCATTTGAGGCTGATGAAACACAGCAGCCCCATAGAGGCACAGAGATTGGAAACATTTGTAGATTTATTTTTTTTTTTTAATTTTTCTTTTTACAAAAGTCTGCTCTGCATTCCCTCATTATAAAACGTGTCGCTTTTCTCTGGAACTCCTGTTGATGCACTAGCGTTTAAAAGGCATTTAAAAGAAAACCTTCTTTCATGCCTGTCTTTGCAATGGGAAAAAGATTGCCATGAAATGAAGAGGCAAAGCATTTTAATGTTATTTTGTCTGTATTCTTGCTGTTGCTCATTTTCTTTGCCTTTTAGTTTGGGTCTCCTCTGTTTCTCCATTACTTTTATTAATCATTGGAACACTGGTCTCGGCAATCAACCCTTCCCGGCTCTGGACATTGCACAAAGAGAGCAGAGGAAATTCTGAATTCCTGGAGGTCTCTGGCAAGCTTGACATTAATTTTCATAAGGCCCATGATCCGAACCACAGTCTTCTTGCAGTGAAATGTGAACACGATAAAAAATTGTGCTGTGCTTAATTCCAGCCTTGTCAATGGCAAACACATCTTTCATTGAGTGCTGAACTCAATAAGAAGATTGATAAGTGTGATGCAGAAAGGCAAACTTTGGACTAGAAACTGGGAAACCTTTATTTTGATTGTCTTGTTACTTGCAGAAGCTGGTGTTAATGACGGGAGACTGGGACACTGTTGAGTCTCAAGCTTGACTCTGCCACAGACTCACCGTGTCAGCATGGCCAAGTTTCACGTTTATTGAATGGTGATAACATTTACGTGCTTCACACTGGGAATGAGAGTTTGTAATTGTGGGGACCACGTACGCTCCTACACAGCCATGAGCTGTCTGCTTGTTCACCAATATCCCAAATGAGAGGCTGCTGCTTTATGTTTGGATGACAGATGGGTCCGATCTAGTCATGTTTTTGTTGGCATTCACCTATTCAGTGTACAGCAGTGGGAGCACTGCTGAGTGCTCTTCTTTAACCTCTAAGTAAAATATGGGTTTTCTTTATCTGCAGGTCTTGCTAGGTTAGATATAAAAGATAGGTTAGTGTGACTAACCGTGGTGTAAAATGCTGTTGTCTAGATTTAGACTTTTAAGAATTGAGTCTGGGAATAGCCTGTCGTTTCTTGACTTTGTTGAGCCGCAGAGGGAGCAAGCTTGCATCATGCCTGATGACCACAGCCAGATCTAGTTGAGTGATTTCTTTGATATAATTAGAGCTTGCTTTTAGGTTTAATCACTTGCTATTTAAAGGTCCAGGAGAGGAACTGATTTGTAAGTCCTCTCAAACTTTGCATAAGGTTCAGGAACGCCATGAAGGCATGGAAGGCAGGGCCATTAAAAAAAGCAAAATGAGGATATCGGCATGTGCATTTTAAAAACAGATCTATAAATTTTCTATCCAAAATTGTATTTGTTATTCCTTGCAGTAGCTGTATAGCTGTGAGCTGCCTGTTGAATGACTCTGGTGTCCTTGAACATAAAATTTTGTTGCATAAATAATTTCAGAAAGTGTTTTCCTACGGTGCTAGTGAATCTTTTTAATTATCACATCTCTACCCACTCCGTCTGATCTCAGATGCAGAGATTTTTAAATCTCCATGAAGTGATGTTATGTCCCTAGCTGCATTCCCACAATTTCACATATCCACGCCATTTCATTTATTTTGTTAATTTGGCACCAAACCCATCAGATTGGCCAGTTCTGGGAAACCAGATGGTTAGAAATGCTCAAGGGTCTGTGAGTCACAAAACACCAGGCCTGGTTTGCCACAGACACGTTCATGAGTTTGGCTCTTCCAGCATGGCTGAGCTCAGAGTACAGGTCACCAGCGCTGCCTCCACCAGCTTCAAGGCTTGCTGGAAGCCAGGTCAACCACAGCTTTGATCCTGCCTGCTGGCTCTCCAGGTGTTTGGGATGGCGTTGGGTGGGTGAAGGGGACCATTGGTGCTCCTTTCCGATGGCACAACAGGGAGAATTGGGCTCCTCCGTGGGCTCCTCCTTTGCTGCAGCTCCTTGCGAGGCGTGTGGGACAGCCCAGAGCCCTCTTCCAGCAGCGGCCTCTTCCATCCTGCTCCCACCGATGGCGGTGCTGGATGAGGGCATTCACCAGTCAACACCACAAAAAATAGTCAGGAGTGGAACACAGTTCGTGGATTTTCTATAAAAAACTAATTACAGACTCGATTGCCAAGTGCCAAATCCAATTTCACCTCTTCTGGGAGCCATTCAATAAACTTTATGTTCTGAGGTAGAGCAAAACCACCATAGTTTAATGCAGTGTTTTATGTGTCTTCCCTGCACTCTAACACCTGATTTTTGCTAATAGCCCAGCGTGGATTTTCTTGTTCTTTCTAAATTATATTAATAGGCCTGAAATGCCCCGTGACCTGGCATTTCCCTCTAGAGGCTCACTCCTTCTTCCCCAGGAAGAAGCCAGTATTTCCAGGAGCGGTTGCCTGTACAGAGTTGTCACCCGGTCAGCTGTGGGCACGGAGTGGGATCAGGCCAGGTGGCATCCCCGCTGCGCCATCATGCCCATGCAAACCAAAGGGACGAAGGTGGGTTAGCATCACCCTCGCTCCGCTGCCCCTGTGGGATGCTGTGTCCCCTTGCCTGACCACTCCAGATGGTAAGAAGGACCTTGTTGTGTTGGCTGAGGATAAGCATCCCTCTTCAAGTGGGTGCTGGGTGCTGAGGGCTGCTCCCATGAAGAGGGTCTGAGCAGAGGGTCTGCATGGTTTGGCTCTCTGTGCACCATGAGTACCCTGGGGTGAGGACATTTTCAATCCTTGCTGGAGCAAACGCTCTTTCAAACACGATTGCCTTGTGAGGAAGGGATGCCCCAGTTTATGTGGCATCTGTAACTGAGCCTGGGGACCTGGGCTGCAGTAGACCATCTAAAGGCCTCCATCTGGAAAGCACTATTAAAGAAAAGAACCAGTGGAGAAGGTAGGATTTTCAGATATTTAGCATCTATGTTTATACTCCTTTCACAGAACCATAGGACTCTGTTAGTGCAAGTCCTTGGGCATAAACCAGAGCAAACCGTGCCTGGAAATTAAAAACAAGCCTACCTAAAATGAAAACCCCATCCGAGAAGCAAACCCACAGAGAAACAAACTCAGAATTGAGGTTGTCACAGTGGTTTTCATTCAGCCTTTTTTAACTGACCCATTTCCACATTCACAATCTTCTGGCCATGGGTATATTTAACGGGGAAAAAAAAAAGGAAACATAAACTTTAGCAGCATATTAGAAGAAATGCTTCTCAACGGAGGGATGCACTAGGATTATATTATACATTTTCCTTCCCAAAAGCAACAGGCTTTAAAAACAAGACTAGGCAGTGTATTGAATGCGGCACACTATGATACTCCATGGCAGGAGGAGGGTCTCTGAGTGAAAACATCTTTTCTAGCTCATACCTGTGGGGGGAAAGATTTTGAAAGGCTTTGAGGGCCATTGGTGCAGTAACTCCCATAAGCAGTTTCAAAAATAATCATCTCCTTAACATTGCAGGTAACACCCACCAATGCCCCACACCAGGATTTAGGATTCACCATTGTCCTCTACTCATAAGAGAGACTGTTCAACTTCTGGCAGTAACCATATATATATACATATAAGCCCTGTAGTATTTCTGTGTGCCACTGGGTGAGCAATAGGATTTCTTTAGGAGGGTGATAGTGGTAGTTTCCAGCTCTTAAGAACATCAGAAATTCCCAAAGAGTCAAATCAAAAGCTTTTGGAAATCAAGAGGAATTTTTCCATTTACTTCACTGGCTTTTGGATCAGGCCTACGTGTGTATTTCTTTTCTTTTGACATTGCCTGATACAGAGGGGAACTGGTTTCTTGATAGTACGGCAGCAGATTGCAGGCTCTGCATCTTGGTTTTTTAATTCAGAACAACTCTGCTTTTATTAGATTTGTATTATCTCTTATTTTACTACAATCTTTTTTGCATTTCATAAATATTAATTCCCCAGACAGTCTCTTTTGTTTAGTAGTTTTCATCTATCACAGGCTTTTCTGTTTCCCTTTCCTCTCTCATCCCAGAGAGATGTCATCCTCTGCCATCAAAAGCAAGAGCTTCTCAAAGGAAGCTCTTCAGACCAGAGATGTAGGAGCAATATTTTTACTACAGATCATTTTTGTTTTCTTCTCTGTGTTCCTTCCCCTTCGTTTTCTAATGCCAGAGCCAGGCTCTGATTTCACCTGCTTCCTTGGAGGGGACTAATGCTTTGAAAACATGTTCACCAACTTTTCTCCTCCAGGCTTCCGTGGACAGACATTTTAGACCATTCACTCATCTTTGTACTGACGTTCGTGGTACCAGAGTGCGCTACCAGATGCCATTCAAACCCAGAGAGCTGTTCCCAGGCTGCCTGTGATTTTGTTATGCTTTTGTGGTTTTTTTTTTTCATGGGATCCC
Organism: Larus michahellis; assembly: GCF_964199755.1. NCBI lineage: Eukaryota > Metazoa > Chordata > Aves > Charadriiformes > Laridae > Larus > Larus michahellis. Next base: position 60,653,441 of record NC_133896.1, on the reverse strand, counting down.
TCAAATGACTTGGCCTCCTTCATGCTTTCCTTCACCTTCTCTCTTGTGTTTCTAGTTGTTCTTAATGCAGACGAGCAAGATGTGTTAGGCTAAAGCAGGTAGGCAGAGTTGTAGTACTTAAATTAAGCTGTACTCACTAACCAGCTTCTTAATGCTACTTCTCCAAATTGGACTGGTTTGGCTTAATACTGTCCACGTGTTCCAGATAAACTGTATGCTTCTCACCTCCCTGTTTCTTGCAATGAACCCAGTACTTTACTTTACTTTCCAGAAAAAGTAAAATGCTGCCTTTTACTTCTCGCCGTGACCTTTACAGATCCGTGAACTTTATGTTTTTTTCAGTAATATAGAGGTTGATTTTCAGGGGTGTTGCAAACACGTATTATCAAATTAAAAAAGAGACCAACACATTGTTTGTACTTTAAGTGATTTTTTTTTTAATCCCAGTACAACATCTTGGAGTGCTCTGACTGTACTGAACTTTGATGATTTTCTATTAGATCTCAGTGGCATATAAGATAGTTGTTTTGATAAATGGAAAATGATACGTGTTGCTGCAGTACATGCTATACATTTTCACAACAGGCAGTGCCAAATATCTGTTATTAATTTCTCATAGACACCAACTTGATATGGATTACACCCAATAGTGAATCTCACAAGTGTTGGTCAGGAAAGAAATATCAAAGAGGGAAAGGTGTAAGTCTAAACCAAACGCTTTGAATGTCTGTAATCTGCTGATATCAGCATTCTTTACTGACAAAATTTCTCAACGTGAATTTTGAGACTCCAGTTCAATCCGTTTACTTCACCTTTATGTAACTGGGAGGACTAGAAACTTCAGGGAAGACAAATATTTAAAAAGACATTCTGTTCTGAAATTCTCCCAGAGAAGATCGAGGAGCCAAGTCTGAAAAATAAAACCCCATCCCTGATCTTAAAATGTGAGCAGAAACACAGAAAAATTGGAAGTGCTGGTAGCACTGGGTTGCTTTGCCTTGAACCCAGCAGAGTTGCACTTGGGCAGGGAAGAGATGTTGGGAGAGGACGAGGTTCAGCTTGTAAAGATGGTAGAAAAAATGCAGCAACACTGGACCGGTTCTTTGTGGCTTACTTCTCACATCTGGAAAGCGTGGATGATGCATTATGCTTTGAAGTTTACAGATGAAAAAAGACCAGATAAGTACTGGGTGTTATTTTTATCCCAGACCTCAGTCTGCAATAGCAGCTCCAGATGCAGCTTCAGGAGGAATTATCCACCCTGCCAGCACCTGCAGATCCCTCTGCAGTTTATCTGAGGTTTATTTGGGAACCAGCATTTATTCCCATTCAGTGTGTACATCTGTTGCCTTCAGTCCCCAATGAGGCAGGTCATCGCTGAAATATGGCCATGTTTTAGTGGACTCAGGACCGCTCCACTACCTCGCCATAGGGAGCAGAGGGATCTCAAAGTACTTCCAACAAGCTGTAATGTTAGGCTACAGTTGAGCTCCTAAGGTTTGCTGATCTCAGTTGATCCACAAAAACTAAGAAGGGAGGGGAGGATGAGAGGGGCCCGATCCTGTCTGCAGCGTTGGGGTGGCTGAAGAGGGAACAAAAAGTATAATCAGGCTGATGCGCAGGCTCTGCATAGCCTAGCTGGCTGTTCAGCAGTTCAGTTTTTCTCAGCTAATCTTGGCAAGTGTTTTCTCCTCCTGGAAATGGTATGAGCGAACCTGCGGGTTATCTCTGCTCAGGTGGTCCTTCTCTCTCTGGAGCTGCAGAAAAGAGAACATGAATCATTAAAAGCGAAACAGGAGCAGATGTTCTGCATCAGGTTTAAACTAGTAGTGTATAGTAGCTGCTTTATCTCAATCTCCTAAGTACTATGCGTGTGTTGGAGCAGCCTCTTACCCTGTTTAACATTCATGCCTGCCTTTGAAAATGTTTGCATCTCCCCCCTCTGCTCCCAGCCCTCCCTGGGCTTGAAAGTTCAACTTGAGCTCCAGTGGTATTGAGTGCAGCTTCCAAAAGGCATGCTGGAGGGGTTAAATGAAGAGCAGCCGAGGAGAGTGAGGAAAAAGCAGTGAGAGGCACAAGTGAACAAGGAGTTCAGGCAGAATGGAGAGTTAAGGTTAACCTTAAAATAACTAGGATTGCCTTGGACCCTGTGCTGCGTTAGCCAGGGGCTGAGAGAACACAGCGGTGTTAATGAGTTAGGGGCCCTTGACCGCTTCTGAAGAGCGCTGAGGGGGGAGAGACTGAAAGTGGGGGCTTGCACTTGCACGAGCACAGAGATGATGGCGAGCTGGAAGAGGAGAGCACCGAGGAGGGCAGGACAAGTTGAATGAAATTACACTTTGTTCCCAGAAGCAGTGAATCCCACGTACTGCTTTCCCCTGGGAACAAAGCTTATTTTTAAACAGAGCCAGAGAGAAAGCCAGGTCGTGGAGCAGGAAGAGAAGGTCTCTAAAAACAGTAGGAAAAGTTGGGAAGAGGCTTTGTGAGACTTCCCTGCTCATGCTCGCTGGGGTACAGAGCAGTTGGAAAATACACATGGGGATGGATTACAGGAATGGATATGGGTTGCAGACACCTGATCAAAAGCTTTTAAGTGTGGTCCTTGCAAATGGGACCTTCACATGGTGACCTGCTCCAGCTAGGGAGCTGGAAGGGATCCAGAAGGGATTTAGAAACAACAGGATAAGCAGACTTTCACAAAATCAGTTTTATATTTGAAATGCAAAACTAAAAGGGTTGAGAGCAGTTGGATGTCGTTGTTAATCTCTAGGTCAGCTGTGCTGATGCATCTCATAAAAGGCAGGGTATGTTCAAAGAGCAAAATCCACTGTTAATTATCAGCATGTTTGTGGGAGGCATTTGTGCCATGGAAGCCCTCCCATGGGGTGAAGGGCATGGCAGCGCTTGGCAGCTCTGCCTGCCTCGTAAAGATGGGTCATGCAGCAGGCAACGCTGCAAGATGCAGGAGGAACCACTAGAACATTCATCGATCCAGTGGGTGGAAGTTGCTGCATAGAGAATCTAAAATAATAGCTCTCTTAGCTGGAAACTTTAATTTAGGTTTACTTCTCCTTCAGGAATATCAGCTATTGCAGTGCTATGAGAACTTGTCACTTTTCTCCACTCCTAAATCCTGCTGTCACCTGGCAGCTCTGGAGAAGGACAGCCTCCATTCAATAAGCCAGAAAGGTCAGCATCAGGTCCCGGTGTTTCCTGGGAGTCATCAGGTGCTTCTGCTGTCTTGATGGAAGTCATCAGAGAGGTGACAGCAGTTCCCAGGTACCGACTGGCTGTGGGGACCATGGAGGCTTCTCAGACCACCCTACTAAACAAGACCAGCAGCAGTGCATGCTTTCCCTCCACTCTGCTACTGAATTTTTCCCACCGACTTATGCATGAAATGTCTTTCAGTGCTTCAGTACGGCGTGGAAACACCCATGTGCCCTGGTCTGGAACCGAGATAGGCCATCTGGGTGCTTACCACTGGGGTGTGGGCAGGGATGCATGTGTGCATATGCGTGCTTATGTATATAGGGAGATGTATGTATTCCTGCCCAGCTTACTAGCATTATTTGCTAATCAAAGAGAAAACAAGTAGCTTATAGAAATAAAAAACCCTGAGAACGGTAACAAACTCATGTGGATGGGCAAGCAGAAGCCAGTGGTAGCAGGAGGTATTGATAGCCAAGCAGTCAGTTCCCCTGTAAGTTCCTTTCCAAGGCTGCAATACCAAAAAGCGGCACAGTGGATGTAAACTGCCCAGCGCTACATTTCACCTGTGCCGAAGGGAAGCTGCCCCAGCGAGCAGCTTAAGGCAAATCGCACCCCTCTGCCCCACGAGGACCCCTGCGGGAGGGGGATCAACGCTGGCCCTGTGCGTGGGACGGAGCCGTCCCGCTCCCCGCAGCGCAGGAGAGGGCACATTTCCATCGAGCGCACGCTCTTGGCGGCTCCCGTCGCCTGTACAGCCGAATGCCTGGACTCCCTCCTGGCTTTCAGACCGTGTCCCCTCGAGCCGCAGGCCTGGGGGGTTGGCATCTCTCCCCGCTCGCCTTGTCCTGCTGTTCAGTGGAGAGAGGAGATATCTCCCCCATCTTTCAGTGCCCTCCAGGCTCACAAATGCCGTCAGCACCTGCTTAACACTGCAGTCAACTCAGGACAGCAAGGACCCGCTTTGGGGTATTTTGCATGCAGAGCAAGGGCTAGCTGAAAACTCGGTCCTGGAGCTCCTTTTTTCTTCTGACCTTTGCTGGCATGCTCAAGCCGCAGGTGGGACAAGGCGGATGACAAGGGTACAAGAGCAAAGAAGAGGGAGCCAGCCCTTTCACCAGATAGAGAGGGAACTGATGAGGGGCTGGCGCGCATTCAGCATCCCTGAAAGGAGCCGAGAGCAAGGAGACAGAGCTTGGCTGCAGCCGGAGAAGGATCCCAAAAGCAAGAGCTCTTTCTGCTTTTTTCTGCTCGTTTTCTTTGGGAATTCTAAAAAAGAATGAGCGTTAAGAAAAAAAAAAAAAAAAAAAAAGATGATGTGCGGTTTCTTTCAGGGAAATGTTGAGGGAACAGTTTCAAAAAAATAGCTGCCATTTAAAGAAATCCTAAGAATTTGTTCTTTCATTGTAAGTTAACATTTAGTATGCGGTCCCTAAATGGATCTGTTATTAGATGAGACAGAGAACCCTTAGAAATCACAGTAAACACAGCTGTAGAGATGAGGAAAATTAACAAGACGTCACGCTAATAATTGTACCTTCCGATTGCCTTAAATCGCTGATGGAAGTTACTTTTAACATGGCCCTCATGCTTCGACATAAGAAGGCTTAATGTGGCAAGTCAGATGCTTGAAAATCCAAGACACTTTTAGGTCTGTCAGGATTTAAAGAAGATTACCTAGGCATGTTTTCTGTTCTTTTATTGCTCTGCTGAGATCTCCCCCACTGCCATTCGGAGGGACCAAGGGAGGCGCGAAGTTTCCAGCAAGGGCCTGATGGTCAGATCTGCAGAGCGTTGGATATTGTCGTCTGTGTAGAGCTGGCACAGTGGATGGAGCACGCTGGCATTTGGGAAGAGGTGTCAGTGGCCAACAGAGAGGGCAGCCTTACGCAGATGCTCTTGGCTTCCCAGAGAAGCCTGTGGTGGAGTCATTTGTGGTTGGCTACTGGCAGTGAGTTTCTTTCAGTGCACAAAGACTGAAACATCTGGGGTTTTTTTTAACAAAATCAGAAAATATTGCAAAAGCAAACAAACCACTCTCCTGTGTCACGGTACGTCTTCAGTCTTTAGCTTTGGTCCCTCTTTGGGTCTAATCCTGACAGCGTTAGGGTTGGACTACATGACTGCTGCTGGCTTGTTTGGGGCTCAGCAGCCCTCAGGGCTGGAGTCACTGGTATTTATCTCAAGGTAGAAGAAATCAGACCTAGGAAGCTATTGATGAAACAGAGCTTTCCATGTTAACCCTGAGTCTTATTTCTGTACTACTTCATTCGGCGGCAGGAAGGTTTCCTGGGAAGCCGGTTGTAATTAAAATTATAAATGGATGCTAGCATTTTAATAGAAGAGGCCTTTTGTGTTTTTAAGCAGGGGGTCATCTAATTCTTTTTGTACAGCAGCAGAAAGGTGAAAAGTTTCCGGTTAACTGTAATTAAGGCTGTGGAGAATGAGCAACCCTGGTTAGCCACCTTCTGTGAACATTAGTGAGTAGCATGGAGAAATGTGCCAGGAAAAGTGACATTGGAACAGCGAGGTTTACTCTGAGCAAACTATAACCTCACCAAGGGGAAGTAGAAGAAATTAAATGTTAATTTGTAATAGTTTAGTTGAGAAGAAAATCCATTATCCAAATGATTTGGGTATTTTGCCAGTCTGTGTCTGGATGAATTCTTTCAAATCATTACATGAAAAAAAGAGTCAGACTGAGATAGGAGATGAAATCTGTTCTTGTTTCTGCCACCGACGTGCTGGAGGGTGAGATCAGCTCTCTCCTCCCCATCCCCTCCGGGCCTTTGCACCGTCCAGTTAGAGAGCAAGCGAGCCACACCGGGGAGAGCTTACAGCAGGGTCGTACACTGTCAGGCGTGATCGCTCCTACTTCCACTGTCTGACCTTAAATAAAACAGCAAGGCCTTTCTTGGTGGGGGCCTGAGCCTGTATCCCTGGCTCTCCGGAGCAGCATTCACCCAAACTGCTCGGAGAAGTCAGAAGGGGACATCCCGCAGCATCCCACACAAAGTGCCTGCCCCGATCGTGGGAGACAGGGACTCGGCACAGCTAAACATGTAACTACGGGGTTCCCCTCTCCTCCAGCGGGTTGCTAAAGCCCACAAATTATATCTAAAGAAACCAGCCATGCAGCAACTATCTTGTGTTTTTCCTATTTGGGTTTCAAAAGGTTTGGAGCAATATTGGTGCGTTACACGCTGAGTTAAATATTGGAAACGTATTGCCCTGATTTAGCATGAGACTGAGTAAATTGTATTCAGTTAAAATAGGAGATATCCCGCTGAGAAGAAAATAAGTATTTCTACTTGACTGTGTGACGCCTAAGATGCAACCCAGAGGTACAGGAGGAGGATTTATGTTACCGAGAAAGCCATTAACATCGGCTGCCAGGTCAGAGCTGCTGGGCTGAGCAGGGCACGTGTGTCCCAGGCAGCTCCAGGCATTGATGCCTCCTGCATCTCCTCCACCATGTCCTGTGCAGGGTCTCGCACGGTGTCTGTGGTGGTGGTGTCTGAGCACCTTTCCGGTCTCTGCCTGCCCTGTGGTTTGATGTTGTTGCCTTTTCCCGAGGGAGGTTTCAGTCAAAGCAGCAACTGGTCTCTCTGCCTCTGCGGCTCGGCAGCATTTGCTGAAAGTCTTGCTCCTGAAGCATGTAAAATACCTGGGTATGCAACAGTGAGCTTAGCTTCCAGAAGCCACCGGCCCAGGTTCATGAAGCTTGAAGGACCCACAAGGAGACACCTGCCTGCATGGTAGGATCATTTGGGTCCCTCTGACACTTCTCAGGAGGTTTTTGGGGTTCCCAGTGCGGGTGATTCCTCACTCTCAGCACAGACATATCTTATTCTCTCTGTTGGAATTTTTCCTACATCTAGAGTCTCTCTTTTTTAGCTTTATTGCTACTTGTCCTAACCACAGTGAGTCCAGGCAGAAGATTATTTCCTTCCTTCTTGTGGAATTTCTTATGTATTTTTGTATTTACGTATCTACTCCATCCTGTTTCCCCCCCTCCACCCAGTTTATCTCACCCCTACTACCACAACTTCTTGCAACAGAGAAATAAATGTCAGTTTTTCCATTGTCTCCTAGATGCCAGCTATATTAAAATGCAGTTTCTTACTCTGTTTTTTAAGGGCTACTCCCAGCTCCACCCTGGCTGACTCCATGCATCCCCAGCCCAGTGCTCCTCCTGGTGCACCATTTGCAGATGTCCATGGCATGCCTTTTCCTAACCAGTTCTCAAGCCTCTCCTTGAAAACCACATCTACAGCTCCCACAGTAGAGATGTAATAGCAGCGTACTGCAGCTACGGGTCACTCCCTTGGCTTCAAGCTTTCCCACGCATGTGCTCGGGTTGTCCCAGTTTGCGATTCATCTATGGCTTGATTGCAGCTCGGGCATTGTGAGATAGACAGTGGAAGTCCCTTTGACCCTATCTACAGTCCCTGGTGACTTGGAGGCAGTTCTGTAAGCCCGGCCCTTTCCCAAGAGGCCAGCAGTAGTGTATCCTCAGCAAGGGGCTTTCCCAAGAGAGGCCAAATGGAATCGGCTCCCCCTCAGCCAAGATCAAGAGCAGCCTCGCACTCTCGGATGTTTCCCACTGCCAGGTCCCCAGTCCCTGTCCCCCACCTGCGTGAGAGCAAACTCACTCCTTGCTGCTTTATGGGTGTCAAATCCTCCATTATCGTCATTAAGTCCATCAAAGGTGATGATAGGTACGGGCTCCTTCAGGGCTACTTGAGGCAGCTTTTGAGTGATTGTAGCAGAGAGGTGAAACATCTATGCCTGGGGACCAGGAAGGGTTAGAAAGACCGTGGCAGTGCCCCTGTGTGTTACAGGTTCCACACACAGATCCAGAGAGGGTGAGCTCAGCTCCAGCCATCGCATGTGTGCACATCTGTATCCGTGTGTTGGAGGGGAAAGGCCAGAAAGTTTTCACTTGAAAATTAAATTCATAGGATAGCCAGACCTTTCAGCTTTTTAATACGCACCGTGATTTATGGCTGCACTTAAAGAATGAGCCAGGAGCGGACAAATTCATCACACACCGTCCTTTTCTGTCAAAGCGGCGGCACGTCGCTTCAGCGTTGGCGCGGGGAGATTGGGCTGCTGGGAGCAGAAGCCTCCGCTGCGGGAAGGCACCGCAGCTCTGTCACCCTCACCCCGCTGCGGCAGCCGAGGTCCCGGCCCGGGGCTTCATCCACTTCTTTTTGCTGTGAGGAGGAAAAAAAAAAAAAGGATTGGCCATCTGCCAAATTGCCCTTCTCCCCCTCCCTTCCCACAGCCAGCGTCGGCCGCTGGAAAGAGGATGCAAAGTGCTCTTTGTACACGCAACACAAGGCTCCAAACTTGTCTTCTATAAATTAAATCCCAAGAAACCCACCCACGTGAAGATTTTTTGCTTTAATTATTCCCAGCTCAAGGCTCCTCCGGCCTTCCTGATGGTTTCTTACCTCTCGTGTGTATTGCACTGAAACTTGGTCACTTCGATTTTGCCTGCCCTGTGTTTGTAAGATTCCCCCAGAGCTTCAGAACAGCAACACGCACGGTGGGATGTCCTTCACCCCCTGTGTGGCCAGGCCATAGGCCTTTCTGCCTGGACTTCCTGGGGACTTCCATCTTTTCCATCTTCAGAGTAGATATTTTACAGGACGTATACATTCATCTTATTAGCCCCAAACCCTACGTATTGTATGAATCCTGACACCAAATTCTTTCTACCAGGGAGAGGCTTCCAAAGCTGTTTGGGATTATACAGGAGAAGGTGGCATTAAAAAGGGGCTCGCTCTTTTCTTCCTGAATCCATACCTCATTGTGTGACGGAGTCTTAGGCTGATTAAAAAGCTGGTTTTAACATACAGCTGGTGTCATTTTGTGTCAGTCTGTGATTTTTCAAGCAGATTTTTGCAGCATTTAGGCTCACTGCAGTACTTTACTTTGTCTCCAAGACAAAAAGGTCGATACTTAATGACCTTGCTGTGAAGTTTACCCAGGAAAGCATCAGCATCTGCGGCTGCATGTGTGTCTGCTGCTGGATTTTGACTGGTTTAGTGTCGTTTCTTTTCTAGCACCCAGATCATGTACCTGGACAAAGAAGAGGGAATGCCAAAGTTGGTGTGGGTTTGGGGTGTGTCATTATTCAAATAATTGTAGCCTCCAGAGGCAAAGTAATGCAACTGCTGAATTATTTCACCCTTCCCTACTAGATGCGTGCGCACAGACGTGCACAAAGTTGGGGAGGTGCATAGGAAGAAGGAGGGAATGTGTGAGGCAATGTAGGATGTTTGACAATACAGTGCTAGCAGCTGGAGCGTATGACTGCTTCACTCTCCACAGCTTTGATCCTTCATAGCCCCGATGCATTCTGTGCAGTGGGAACCGAAAACGGTATGGTTATCTTGGGTTGCAATACTGAGAATTAAAAAAAAATGCATATTCGGCCTTATCTTCTCTGTGGGGCAATAAGTTCAGTGCATGAAATGGAGAAAACAAAGCAGCTTTGTAATATTTCAGGAGTTTCCTTCAGAGGATATAATTTGTCTCTCAAATTTTCTCGCTTAGTAAAAATGCTCCTAAGTTAATATTAGTTTTACTATCTTTTATTATCCAGCCACTCTCTAGAGATGTTTTCACAGCAAATTTGTATTCCAGTTTGTCTGTCCGCAAGTTGTCGGGGAAGATCTTAAGCATTTCCATCTCCAGTATATACGATGTGCTTTCTAGTCTGCTTTATTGGACTCTGAACAAATATTAGTTGAGGTTTTGGTGGGGTTCTCATTTGAGTGCTGGAAATTTTTGAAAAAATTAAGTCAAGAATAATATGTTGCGAAATGTGAAATAAAGTATGAAACATTGCGAAGCTATTACTTAAAAAAATTATTGCAGTCCAGGTCAGTTTAATAAAATCCCTGTATCTAAAACGCAATTGTTCTTTTAGATTCAGTGTTTCGATTCACATAGCTATAATTGTCTGACTGTCAACTGTAGAAATCTGCAGAGAGTAATAATGATTTGTGATGATTTGAGAAAAGCTTATGCTTGGACTGTCAAGTATGAAAAATTGCCAGTTCCCCTTTATTGTCTAATGCTGAACGTTTTTAAGAAAGCAATCTAGAATTTGGTGTATGGAATATATATACACCAACTAGGGTATTTATGGATGCAAACTGTAAAAGCCAAGTATTAAAATAGTCTAAAATATATTTGTAACTTCAAGACTGTCCATCAAGATTGCAGGAATCTTATTCACGCTTTTTTGTGTGAAAACGGGATTGGAAATGTGCTTGCACGTAACCTCATGCTCAAAGAAAAACCTTTAAGCATTTGAGAAAATGTAAATAATACCGAGAGACATTTTATATATTTGAATAACAAACACTCCTAGAACTCGGATGGTGTGGTTGATGGGCTGGGGGAAGGAGAGCTGATAATACCTGAGAGATCTTAGTCCACAGAAATACTAGTCGCTCTCGATGTCACATAACTAGGACCGTTAGTGCCACCTATAGTTAGTCTATCTGACACTTTTCACTTTAAGACCTTGAATGGATTATGAACTTGCTGCACACACCTTCTATACCGTTACACAAATACAATAATACAAATACCGTTAAGAAGAATTTGGTGGAGATGAGCTCTGAGCTCTGGTTTATGCTAAGCTTAACAGTGCTACTGGATAGACCCAACTGGGTGTTCTGCAGAGACGCAGCTGATTTTGATTGATAGCTGCTTGGACCACAGATAAGGGGAACGCCGCCGCAACTTGCCTAGTTCTAGCATAGGACAGAAACTAAACCTCCAAACACAAGTGTAACTGAAGAATTAAAGGCAGCTGCCAAGTCTTTGTTAATGCAAAACTGAAGAGAAAAAGCAATTTAGCAGGGCATGGGACTGCAAACCCCATTGACAATGTTTATCCTCTTTATTCCACACTAAACTAATTCAGATAATTTTCCCCTTTAGTCTGCCAGACCCAGGTGCTGTGTTAGCACTCCCACCATAGGTTGGTTGTGAGCCTGGCTACAGTAATGTGCAGAACCAGCAGCAGCTGCAGGCAGTGCAATAGAAATATATGAAACCCTGCCTTATAAGCGTGGACTTTGCACACTGTTTTTTTATAGTGAGACAAAATTTAATTTATTTTTTTTTTTGAGTGACACTTGGGTATTTCCGTCCTTCTGTTAAAAAGTGCTTTTGGTGCACGTACCTGTGAATTGGATTGATCTGCTTGACCTCTGCTCCTAGTTTGCAGTACACTACTATATTCAGAAAAAAATAACGAAAACATTAATTAAAAATGTCTTGTGTTTAAATCTGACTTGCTGCTCGGCTATCAAGCTTGGAAAGGCCCTCAAAGATTATTTTATCCTGCTGTGCCTAAGTAACCAGAAGAAAATACCTCCCGTCTCATTACTGTGATTTACCTTGAATAACCTTTACATGTCGTGGGTTGACAATTGTCAATTAGTTGTCATATATATTTCTGGTCAGTATATTCTCTTGTGCGCTACGCTTGTACCCTGTGCTGTACAGAAGACATCCACATGAGCAGAGTGTGCTGGACTTAGCTTTCCTCCCTCGTTGTTAGTTTGGGACTGACGGAGATGAGAAGCTTCTGGGATCAGAGTGTCCCCAGACTACTTTTTTTCTTCTTCTTCTTCTTTTTTTAAATGCCGCTGATCTTGGGAGTCTCCCGCTGCTCGTGTCGCCTCCCAGTTCAACTTGGTTGCTGTAAATGAAGAAAAACTCTGATCTTGACATGCCCTTCTTCTCTGTCCCCTGTTACAACTTCTGCAGGAAAAAAAAAATCATGATCAAGGGCATCTGTGGTGTTGTCAGTACTTTCAGGGAAGAACAGATGCTTTTATCAGATGTTTTCCCAAAACCTTTAATGCCCAGCTGAAGTCCAAGTTGAACTGTCAGAGGACAGACCTGAGCACTGGCTTTATCACCATCTCCACGCTGCTCTCAGTAATCTGCGTACATGCTTAAAATGGGGTGGATTTAGGCCATTACTTATTGTGGCGTCTTGAAGTGAGGGATCAGCAGGGACCTCTGGTAATGACCATAGATGGAGCAATCGGTGTCCAGCAGCAGCTGCGCTCTCACAACTCCACTGTAGACACATCTATAACAGCTTTGGGGTGAGACAGTCCATGGCCCTAATTGTTTGACTCGACCTTCAGCACCCAGGGATTTAAAGATATCTGTCCCTTGGATCTTACTTCTCTGGCTGCTTAAATCTGTAGGGTGTATTTTCCTCATTAGTTGTGAGCACATTTTCACTGGCCAAGTGGACCTCTAGTTTAAATGAATGTAGTTCCAGTCTCGTATAATCTTACTTTTTTCCCAATTCCCCTCACCAGCTTCGGGAATGAAATTATTATGTGTCTTAAAAGACTTGCCTGTAACTTAAAATGAGGAGGAACCATATTAGCATCAGATAACCCAGTGTTAATATATAGTTTCAAAATATCAAATTGAAAAATGCCGTTCCGATTACCTCGCCTGGTGCTGTAGGCTCTGGGGACCATGGAGCATGTGCTCTGTGGTTTGCAGCTTTCAAGGAAGAGTCTGATGGTTCTTCAGGAGCTCCGTTAAAGGCTCTCTGGTGCCCTAGCCAACTTTTCACTGGTGCAGCACGAGTGTGGCTTTCATATCGCCCACTCCTTCAGCAAGAGGGCTCTTACCATTAAACCTCAAGGAGAGCCAGCAGGACTTTCTGCTTCTCTGGGGGAAGCAGGTAGGTCAGCTCTTCCAGGGCGCATCGGGTGTGTTAGTCAGCTGCAGAAGAAAATGGGGTTTGATACAGTTGGCATTGTTCTAGGACAGTCACTAAATTGGCCTTTTTTTTCAATAAACTGAAGTCAATAGGCAAAAAAAAAAAAAAAGGAAGTAGAGCTTTCAAAACTGTATTCCTACATGGTCCTTCATCCGTCAGCCATACCAAGTGGTACTGTAATTTGTGAGAATAGGGCAGTACCCTTCTAGTGTTGCGTTGATGTTTAATGTGTGTCCTGTGTGCCACCAGACAGGCCAGAGCACGTGCAGAGCTGACCCTGGGGTGCTGGTGTGTACTTAGTAAATGTAGCTGACCAAACTTGCGTGCCATTTCTTCGTATTTCTTCCATGTTAAAAGGAGTGGGAGACAAGCACCACTTCAACATGCACAAGTATCATCTTTTACGTGAATTTAATGTAGTACAATCTCATTTGCAACTGCAAATACCAAGGCTGCATGTTTCCCCTTACTCCAAATGCCTGAAAATCTCATTAATGTTAATGTGTGGGGAAGAAGTGCTTAGCCTATTGATGTAGGAATGAAATCAGGAGCAATGCACAGCTCGACAAAGATTCATCTGCAGATTAGGGTCTGAAGCAACCATTAGATTATCAAATCTGACCTTCTATCTAATACAGACCGTAGAATCTCATCCACTTAATTCTGTATTAATCCCAAGAACAGCACCAGAAAAGCAAATACAGTACATTAACATATTATAATGTAGCAGTATATTCAGGCATTTCTTTTTTTTTTTTTTTCACTCTAAAAGCAGAGGCAAACAGCAGTGCTGTGTTGTATGATATTGATAAAAATCTGCAGGATGAAAGATTTCAGCATTTTATCTGTCTGCAGAGGAGAATTTGTATGTCTGTGTGTTTGCACAGGGTTTTGTTTAGCTCTTTGAGAAATATTCACGGGTAACTCTAACCACCATAGACCTCACCATTAGTTCTGTTCCTCTCTGAGGATGGCATAAACTGAAATAGGGATTTTATATTTTTTTTTAACAAAAAATGTAATTTTCTTCAAAAATCTGTGTGGTCCTTGACAACTTCTTTCTAACATCTTATTTTGGAAACTCCCTGCCGGTCAGATAGATTTCCTAGGAAACATAAAGCACATTTCACATCTGGCTTCTCATCTCTTCAACTATAACACAAAACGGCCCTTGAAGTGCACCTGGGAGGTTTCAGGGGAATACCACACACGCACAAAAGATGAGCCAAGCTGTCTCAAGGAGCTGCACTGGGCTACTGCGTGTTTTAACCGTTAGCCAACATTTTGCTGAACAAAAGGGCTAAGAGATGAGATGAGGGAAGTACCAAGGAATTCAGGGGAGAAGCGGTGGGTGGCACTGTACCAAATACAGAGATCTCAGGCTTGGCACATAAATGAGGGAAAAAATCCTCCAGCCCAAGTTTGAGGTGCCCCTTGGTGTTGCCCATCCCACGAGAACATTCCTCTGCAACCCACCGCAGCTCAGGGGGAGGGGGGAGTCTCTGCTGCTCATGTGTTGCAAAAGCTTTTGCTGCCCCTTGGGCCGGGGAAACCTGGGCTCTTAGGGCTTGTCTGTAACAGCACAGTTTCTATCTCCTTTCCCTCCAAAGCTCAGAAATCCTACAACTGGCTTGGTCCCGTCTTGGGGTTTGGTTTGGATTTTGCCTATAAAGTGCATTTGGATCCTGTTATTTGAGGGGTTTTTTAATATGAATCAGGGCTAACTACTATTAATGAAAGCAGAGTTTTGACCCATGACTGCAGGAACTGGAGGTTCAGTATGAAACCCCCAACCAGCGCAAAACCATTTGCCAATGGTATTATACCATCAAGGGGGAAGACCCCTATAACCACAGGCTGTGCACCCCCGTAGCAGATGTATACAGTCCACATTGCCTCAACTGCCAAGATTATCAATTCTGTAGCATAAAAGGCATCAGCAACAAGGGCACGTATTGTTCTTATTTTGACAAATTTTCTGAATCTGGTGTCCTCCGACTCCATCTCAGCAGCAAAAGGTCAGGCAGGGTCCCGCACTGTGTAGCCGTGGGATGGATTGCAGAGTGGTGGGAAGATCCATTTTCCAGGACTAAGAAAAGCAGTGACCACATCTCAGGATGAGGGTGCTGTAAGTACACTTGCCATCAGGTTGTGTGAGTGTTGGTGCTCCTTTGTGTTGGGTTTGAAGCAAAGTCCTGGACACTTTGTGAACAGCTTCTAAGCAGCATGTATCAAGAAGTTTGGAGACAAAAAAATTTTGTCTTCTAGCATTAGGAACAATTCTACTGAGCCACACAATGGACTGTTCTATATAGGCAGTAATCTACTTTTCTATAAATTTGTATAATAAGCAAAAAGGCAGTAAGAGTTTCCCGGCTATGTGACTTACTGGTGCCTGTGCTTTCTTTGCAGTTGTCCAACACAGCAATTCTTCATCAGATTAGACGAGACCAAGTGACAGACACATGCCGAGCAAACAGCGTATCTAGCAGGAAGCGCCGTGTGCTGACACCCAACGATCTCAAACACCTGGTCGTGGATGAAGATCATGAAATGATCTATTGCTATGTTCCCAAAGTGGCCTGCACAAACTGGAAGAGAGTCATGATGGTTTTGACGGGAAGAGGCAAGTACAGCGATCCAATGGAAATCCCAGCCAATGAAGCCCACGTGTCTTCGAACCTGAAGACCCTCAACCAGTACAGCATCCCAGAGATCAACCACCGCTTGAAAAACTACATGAAGTTCCTCTTTGTTCGCGAGCCTTTCGAGAGACTGGTGTCAGCCTACAGGAACAAGTTCACCCAGAAGTACAACACTTCCTTCCACAAGCGATACGGCACCAAAATCGTGAGGCGCCAGAGGAAAAACGCAACCCAGGAAGCTCTGCGTAAAGGCGATGATGTGAAATTTGAAGAGTTTGTGGCGTATCTCATCGACCCGCACACCCAACGAGAAGAGCCCTTCAATGAGCACTGGCAGACTGTGTACTCCCTCTGCCACCCTTGCCACATCCACTACGATCTCATAGGAAAATACGAAACGCTCGAAGAGGATTCAAATTACATTCTCCAGCTGGCGGGAGTAGGCAACTACCTGAAGTTCCCCACCTATGCAAAGTCTACGAGAACTACTGACGAAATGACCACAGAGTTCTTCCAGAACATCAGCTCCGAGCACCAAACGCAGCTGTATGAAGTCTACAAACTTGATTTTTTAATGTTCAATTACTCAGTGCCAAGCTACCTGAAATTGGAATGAGGGATGGGTTGGGGGGAGAGAGGGGAGAGAAAGCCTGTTTTATTTAAGATTTTTATTTGTCATAATAAATATGGAGAATGGGTTATTTTGTAAATTAATATTTTCTTTTTTTGAATGATGCTGCGAGCAGCACAGTCAAAATTATTTAAATCAACTGTAAGAAAGGACAGCTCTCTTTGCAGGGTAACAGGATTGTGACGATCTAGTTGTAGTAATGAATAATACTGCTACACTGTTTAAAAAAAATGTTAATTGTGTTCTGGTGAATTTCATTGATCTTGCATTCCTCCAATTCTAATTAATGTTATTTATACTTATTTAAAACATGGTCTCTTGGTAGGTGTCACTTCAGCAGCAGAGATAAGATAACGTTTGGACAAAAGGAGTCTGGTTTTGTGCTTTCCTCAGTTGAGTTTGTCTCTTGGGTAATAATACTCTTCCGTTAGCCGTTGATGCAGGTAAATACGGGAATGGGTCTTGATACCACATGCTTTGAGAAGAGCGGTGGAAGTAATTTCTTCAGAAAGTGATATTGCACTTAAGTGTACTAAAAAATTCTGTCTTTCTAGCCCTGAAAGGGAAAAGTAAAACAGATTTTGATAGATTCATGATATCTAAAACCCATGACTGAAAGAAATGTGAATGTATTCCTTGGGAAGAGAAACCATGAACTTTTTATAAGTCTGGACTTAAAGAGTTTATCAAGAATATGACCAGTCCCATTGTCTCTTAATTTGAAGCCTGCCAGCCCAAACAAATGCGGATTTGCAGGTGGTCATCAAAAAAAAATCAGCGTTTTGAAAGTGACTGTAAAGATTTTTGAATGCCCAAAGCAATTGGCATTGACTTAATTTATGTCCAGGCTGGGGCTTGGGGGAGCTCTGTCCTCTGCAAGTCCTGCCTCCCTAACTGATCTTAAGACAGACAACCAAAATTGGCTCAAAAGACACCAGTCATGATACGATAGGATACGGGCGTGTCATTTGAAAAGTCAGAAGGTCATCTTCGTGTTGATCTCTAAGCATGCAAGGCAATAAAAAAGGTCTCATCTTCCTACATGCTGGTTTCATGGCTTTTTCCCAGGGGGAAGGGGGAGTCTTTTTTCAGTTGATGCCTAAATACCATTGACAGGGATGTTTCTAATTTCCAGTGGGTTGGTATTTCATCTAAGTCAGCTCCAGTGTGAGACCATCACCTTTTTAGCTAAGGTGAATCTCGATAGCGGTTTTTTTGTGTATAACAGCTTGTTGGGATGGTGGATTGTACCAGGGGTAGCACACCAAGCAATTTGGGCGAGCAAGTAATAATCTATTCACGGCAAATAAGTGTGAATAGTGAAAAAGGGGATTTCAGCGTGGCTCTGTAAGCAAGCTAGTGAGCAGAAGCACAGACTTCTCCAAATGGTTGCTTTAATTCGATGCGGGTGAGGTGGACGGCCAAGCGGGCAGCAGGCGCCAGCCTGGGGAATGGTCTGTAGCCACCCCAAGCTGTCCCATCCTGGGCTGGCAGCCGGCTGGTGGGCAGGAGGCAGCAGAGGCTTAAGTGGAGGCATTTGTGGGAACCTAAAATCTGTTTCAAAGTTGATTGATTGTTGAAATGGGGCTTTGTCTCGCCTGCGTGTCGGTCTTACGATCAAACCAAACCCTTCCAAAACTTAGTGAAGATTTAAATAAACTCAGCTAAAGGCAGAGCTGTTTTAACAGTATCAGAGCCAGATCCCGAAAATGTACAGTACGGTACAGTACTGCAGTACAGTAGCTGAATTGCATCCACTGAATTATATTAGTCTCCAGGATACGTATGTGGTTAAAGAAGAAAAATAGGTTCTGTCGTATTTTATAAAAATAAGTCACTGAATAAATCTCAGCGAAGAACAAATTAACATAACAAACAGCAGCTGAAGTCCTTTCACAATTGGATTCATTCTTAGCCCGGCTTCGGGTGGTTATTTTTTTTATCATACCCTACAAATAAATCTCTCGTCCCTTCTGGAACGGCCACGGTTTTCATAACCCAGGTCCTATTGATAACCGGTAGCGCTGACCCAGTGGCTGGCTGCGCCTGACGGCTCTGAATTCCTGAGCGGTTGCTGGTCGCTGGCTGGTGTTTTACTTGAAAGCGGTTTTGTCTCATTTATAGATTATGCAGAGCTGTTGCAAGTGCCTATCACAGTGTGCCCTGGCTTTCTTTTGTTCGTAGGTCAATGATTATATGGGTGTTAAAAAGAAATAAAACCTATCTGAGGGCAGATTCCCCCTCTCCCTCCCCTGATATTTCCCACAACCTATTTGTGTGCTTGGTTGGTCTTGTATCCAACAGTGCTCATATTTTGGTCCAATTTTCTCTTCAGTTATCTGTTCATTCACCCAACAGAATGTGATGTGATTTTTTTTTTTTATTTAAGAAAAAAGTTGCTTCAGAAAGTAAGTGTTTTAAAAACGGGGTGTGCTTTCCCCTTTCTTTTTGTACCTCTCCCGGTCATCACCGCGTTTTTATCTGTTCTGAAATACTCTCTTCAGTTTCACTGCTTTGGAGACACAAAAACCCTATTTGACAGATGCGATAGAATAGCTGTAGGTGAAAAATGATGTTCAGGAGATCTGAGGGGTGAGCGCTGCTCAGAGCCGGAATTTTTAGCAGCAGCTTTGGGTTTGATTACCCAAATTCTGCCTCCCCACAGAGGGCTGCCTTACAGGCAGATTCTCAGCACTGAGATGGCTTTTAGGTGGACTTAAGTGGGTACTTAAAAGTCACTTTTTAAAAACGTTGATCCCAGCCTACTACAAACTGTCTATTTAGTGTGTTATATCTCTTTTGGGGTGTTGTGAACGGGCTGCAGATCTGTGTTTAAAATGAACAGCTGACATGATGGATATGGCCGTGTCCTGCATGGTGAGCACAAAGGCCTCACCAGGGCAGAGGAGGACGACAAATGCCTTTTTTTTGGGTCTACTGGGTGTGTTGACTGAGCCAAAAAATACCTCTTTCACTGCACCCCCACCGGAGGATGTTCAGGGTTGTTCCTCCTTATCTCAGCGAGCTGGTGGCCACCACCCGCAGCGCGGGGGCAGCTGGGGGACCGGGTTCATTTTACCCCCACCTCTCTACTGGGTTTCCCAGCCAGAGGAGAAGAGGGGCTGGTCTGCTCCCAAGCTCTGGCTCCCTCCTGGGTTCATTTCTGCTGTGGCCACAGCTGGTCCCGGGAGACGAATGGGCAAAACTGCAGCCACAGCAAAATGCAAAATACAAAATACAAATATGCCCCTGGGGCCGCGAGGGCCACCCGGAGAGCAGCCGTTTTAGGAGGACGTGCATTAGTTATGGTCGAGCAGCGGTTGAGCACAGAGAGAGGGCCCAGTGGGGAAGGTCCTGCTCCCCACCTCTGCCCCCCGCCCCCTCAAAGCCGCTGGGCTCGAGGAGCGGTGATCCCCATCTCTGAGCAGACGGTGCCTCTCTGTCATTCGGCAGGGCCAGCGATACCCGCAGCCGGGGGTTTGTTCCCCCTGATGGCCCCAAGCACCTTAACCTGGAGCCCAGGCTGGATTTGGCCCATCTGAACATGGTGGTGACTCCTGGGCGGTGGGAAGCTCCCCTCCCCGGCCCCAGCTCCAAACCTGACTTGGTCCATGCTTCAGCCTCTTCGTTAACCATGACCATTATCACAGAAACTTGCAAACTGCCTGAACCATGCGCTGCGTAAGACAAATGAAACAAATAATTCACAAGCAGAAGTGCTTTTAGGAGTAAGTTGACCCCAGATGTTTTAGGGTTTCACTGTAGTCTGCTGCACTTTTCAGGTACAAAAAGGGACTGTCCTTACTATTACTCTTGTTACAGAGAGTGTTATTTTCTTACATGCATGCACAATACAATGTGTACGAATAATTTAACATCGATGTGGGGTTGGATTTTTTTTTTAACCTATTTGTATGCAGTAGAAGGCTTGTTGTAGAAGAGTATCTCCTCATACCTAAATATACTGTTAATAAAGAAAAAAGCTAAATTATACATTGCCAACACAAGTGTGAACTGCTCATGAATCTTTCCTTAAAAAAGCCATTCAAGCCTGATTATTTTTCTAAGTAACTTCAATTAAATTGAAGAAAGAAAGTTCCTCTCTGTGTGCTTTATTTCTGGCTCTTGCTTTCAGGGTGGATTTTTAAGGGTGGGATTTTTTGACTGCATAGCTTTGCTTTCTCACAAGGGTTATTGTGGCAAGGCAGGCAGGAGACTCAAAATAATCTACTGTAATGCATCAGGAAAGCTAAAGTTATCTGGCAGCATGCCTCTTGCTCCCTTCCTTCCCGAGTTCCCAGCCAGCAAGGATGAGGGTTGTCAATTTAAGACCTGTCATATGCCCAGAAGCAGTCCCACCTCAAGCAAGGGTGTTTTAGAGTCGGATGACATAAACTCCAGCTATCTGATGCGCCCACCTTCCTGTAAATTCACTAACAATAGCTTTGAGTTAAACATTTCCAGCAGTCCCCAAACCTGCTTGGTCTCATCGGTGGTTTTCACTGAGGCCACGTCTAACTCCAAAACACAAAATTCCAACTTGGGCTTTCAAGACAAACTTGGTGAGCAAGTCAGCACCATAAATTACACTTAGGAAAAACATACATTTAGAAAATAACTGCTCACCATTGGGACCGTGTTGTTGCAAGGGACCCTGGAGGTCAGCTGGGCCACGCTAACCGCTGAAGGTCACCAAAACGATGTTGGCAGTGGTTTTGGCTATCCAAGGCTTCAATACCTCCAGGGACGGAGGGCTCAGAGCCTCTCTGGGTCACCTGTTCCAGTGCCATACTACCGTCACAGCAGAGGTGTTTTTTTCCTAGTGGCCATGGTGAGACTCTTGGCCTTCAAGATGTGTCCCTCATCTACCACTACTGGAGGAACAGTTTGGATTCGCTTTCTATGTAAGTCCCCTTCAAGTAGTTGTAGACTGCTATTGGATTCCCAGTTAGCCCTGTTGTCACCAGACTAAATAAGGCCAGATCCCTCAAAGTGCCCTTTTTGGTTATATGCTTTACGTTACTGAACATCTTGGTAGCCTGTCACTGTATCCTCTTCTGCATCTCAACATCCTTCTTGAATTTGAGGAGCCCAAAACTGGATACCATATTCTGGGTGCAGCACTGACAGTAGCAAACAGATGACTTAAATCTGCCAGCCCCACTCCTCACGAGGTGGACATTCTTCACAATGAGAGCAGAGGCAACACAAAAATAGGAAATGTGCTGAGTAGGTGTCATAGCACATGGTGGGGCACTGGCTATCTTTAGACCCCAAGCCCATTCCCACCTCAAATGCCCCACCATCCTGCACTTCCTAATTAAAAGGCAGAACTGCAGCACCGCTTCCTGAAATCACAGCCTGGCTCTGCAGTATTAAGACAACAACCTTCACATTTCAAAACATCGGTGATTTGTTTCCTCTACAATCTCAATCAGAGAGGGAGCTAATTAAGAAGGTCTCGAGAAGGACTCGATCTAAGTGAGCGATTAGCCCGGCTTCAGCCACTGTGCTGATTGCTCTGCCTCCCTTGGCAGCTTGGCAGGGCACGGATTACACACGCCTCGAAGGGATGCAGTCCTCTTCTTGGCAGTACATGGGTCTAAGCAAACCACTACCCTGCCCTGGGAGACTCCATCAGCTTCAACAACATCTGCGTTCACACAGATGAAGTGCGGCGTCACGCGGAAATGAGGGCCAGGAGACGTCCTCTGGCTGCGTGGGGGCAGGTGGGGCAGGAGACGCCAGGGGACGGAACCCAGGCAAGTGGGGACCAGCAGCTGCAGAGTTCGGACACGGACGGGGGAGCTGGGGGGCTTTAGGTAATTGAAATCACATGCACACAAAAATGGAAACTTTCATTTTTGGGGTGATGGGAGAGGAAATGGTCTCTCCTCACAGCTCTTGGGCATGCAGCTTTTGGGTGGATTTCTTTGTTGCTTGCAAGATAGCAGAGAAGAGCCCAATCCCTGATACCACCACAGAGACTGGCAAAATTGGATTTGCTCCAGTGGAAGGAAGCGTGAGGATTTGTCTTTTGGGCAAGCCTCAATTTTTACATTAAATAATTACAAATTTACAAAAATACCTTCCCATTGGTACTCAGCATACAGCTTCTGCCCCGCGGCTGCCTCCTGGTATGGACCACCAGCTGCTGCTGAATGACAGGAGAGCTGGTGGCAGCTGGTGGCACCTGCGGGCACTGGGGAGAGGAGTGTGGAGCACTGGGGGATGTGATGAAGCAGCAGGATCCCGCACAGTTGAGGTGGCCTCTCACCTGGGGACGTGACAAAATCGTGCAAATAACCCCAGTGGAGATGATGCAAAGTTTGAAGAAAGCCTGTCCCTGTGGTCGTAACACTCTCCGTGCAGGCACGAGTTCTGACAATACTTCCCAACCTTTGTCTGGATGAAAATACATTTCATTTAATTCTACCATAATTACAAAAAAGTAAATAAATCTGGGAAACTGGAAGGAAGAGAGAAAAAGAAATTAAACAAATGCAGCCAAGTGGAAAATAGAGCATATGCTTCCTGACCGGCAGTGCCGTGCTTTTCTCACTAGCTGTGTTACACATCATCACGTACAAGATGCCTGATGCCACGCAAAAATATCTTGCTTTTCCACTTGCACTTACAGCTTTGCCAAAGGTTGAAAATTTTGAAAAATTACAGTCTGGTTTTACTCTCCGATGCACTAAAGGACAGCGTATCTGTCGTGGTTTAACCCCAGATGGCAACTAAGCAACACGCAGCCACCCCCTCACTCTCCCCCAGCAGGATGGAGTGGGATAAATGGAAGAGTAAAAGTCAGAAAACTTGGGGGTTGAGAGAAAGACAGTGTAATAGGTAAAGCAAAAGCTGTGCACGCAAGCAAGGCAAAACAAGGAATTCATTCACTGCTTCCCATCATCAGACAGGTGTTCAGCCATCCCCAGGAAAGCCGGGCTCCATCATGCGTAACAGTTACTTGGGAAGACCAACGACATCACTCCAAACGTTGTCCCCCTTCCTTCTTCTTCCCGCAGCTTTATATGCTGAGCGTGACACCATATGGTATGGGATATCCCTTTGATCAGTTGGGGTCCTGTGTCCCCTCCCAATAGATTGTGCCCCCCCAGCCTACTTGTTGGCGGGGTGGTGTGAGGACCAGAAAAGGCCTTGACTCTGTGTAAGCACTGCTCAGCAATAACGAAAGCATCCCTCTGTTATCAACGCCGTTTCCAGCACAGATCCAAAACACAGCCTCAAACTAGCTACTGTGAAAAAAATTAATCAAAACCAGCGCAACAGCCAAAAGCCACCTCCTCAAATTGCACGCAAATCATTTTTTTCTTTTTAAATCTGTGTTAAAAGAAAAAAGAAATCAACTTTATTTTCTGTATTCGAATGATGAAGAGCAGACCTGTACCCCCATTACTTGAACCGTCAATCTACTGGCGTGCTCAAGCCTCTCAGCGCTGAGATTCAACTCACTGTCATTTAAATGGCTGCTGTTGGCTAAGTCAGAGAGAGGCATTTAGGACTGGAAATAGTGACTTATTCACGGAGGGAAAAATATAGAAGATATTTTCATTCATTTGTAAGTTGTTAAAAATATATTTTGCCAATATTTTAGGAATGTTAACTGACTTTGACATTGAAATTGTTTCTTCAGACCCTATTTTTTGAGTCAATGCGGACCTGAGGTAACATTTCGTTAGGTTTTTAGTAGTATACGTCCTCTCAGTATGCAACAAAGATGCAGGGTATTTTGGAAAAGGAGACACGGCATTTCAAGTAAAATTATGTGGCTTTGAAAATCTCATTTCAGTCAGAGTTTTTAATTAAAAAACAAACAACCAGCAAAGCTGTTTTCCTCAGTAAGAGAAAAATCAATCCAAAGTTTATGCCCTCGTTTCTATGTTTTTCACTAATACATAAAGCTGTCAGGGTGACATACAGCTGAATAATAACAGTTAAGCTATTAAGCCTCGGCTTATTCTTAAAACTAGAATTATACTGTGGCAATTCATGACTTCTTAGCTAGCAAGAGGTCTCCGTGCTGTCAGCAGGTATTCGCAGCCCTACGTCAAGCCAAAGCCTGCAACCCCCAACAGGCCCCAGTTTTCTGTTAAAGCTTTTCCAAAGACAGGGTTTGGGCATCGCCTAAACCTTCCTTAGCCTCAATTCAATCAGACTTAGCTTAGCAGATAACTATTCCAGTTAAAACAGGTTTAGCTTTATATCTAAAGTTGAGGTGCTGGGTTGTTTTGTTGTTTTGGGTTTTTTTAAAAAATGATTGTTTGCTCCATCAATGCAATCAGTCACTGCCTATTTTTTTTTTTTACCATTTTTTGAACTCGAAAGAGATGGATGGGGAAAAAGAAGGTCAAATCAAAGCAAGTAGTGATGCTATGAAGAAGCAAGTGCTGTTTGCAGAGGCAGCCAAGTAAATGCTGAGACACTCACTCAAGAAAAACAAAATATTTTCCTTCCTGGAATTATAGCTGTACGTGATTTATTAAGAAATTTGCCTTCAGTTATATGGAAAGACATAACAATTCAGCTGTTTTGTATTAATTTTACAATGTACTTCGCTATTTTATCATTAAAATGTTACTGCTGTGTATGCAATTTTACGTGCAATATATATCATTCCTACAGCAGATGCTTTTAAGCTTCCGTTTTTCACTTAGGAAAATTTTAAAAATTAAATCCACAACTGTTTTTTTTTTTTTACGAAAAAAGCCCTTGAAGTCAGCGGTGCAAGAATTAGAAGGAGGAACAACAGAGTGCAATTCAGGTGAGAAATTAAGGCTGTATAACCGTGGAAAAGGAATGGGATGCAAAGTCTCAGTTTGGGGAAACTCCTTGTGAGATATTGAGAATTAAATTAGAGGAAAGAGTTCAAGAACAGAGTGAGGTGAGTCATCTTGCTTTGCTTATTCTAGCGTGTTTCAGATTACCTGGCAAATCTTTGACAGAGCTATTGGAAGCAAAATAAAAACTATGGATGTCTCACATATAACGTTATAACATTAATGAGTATTTCCATGCTGGGAAATGTCGCTGGAGGAGAGTACATAAGCTTCACCCCAGTTCCTAAGCAAGGAGTTACACACTTAGTTTGCCTTATCTGGATTTCAGTCTTACTTTTCACAAGTGCAAAGATGTCAGATGGGAAGTGGGTGAACACTCCTGAAATAATAAACTGTTTTCAGGTTTAAGATGTTTTGTGCTTGGTTTTGAACAGGAGAGGCTCCATGTAAAGCCCTTCAGAATAGCGTGTCCTCCACACCTTAAACCAGGATACGGCTGCAGTCAGCCTTTTGCTCCCGGGTGCTGTCATAGTCATTGTGGTAAGTGTTATTCTTAACTCCTCCTTTATTACTAAATTACCATTCAAAGTGAGCTTTTGAGGGGTGCGCAGATTTCCATCTGCAGGCAGCGATGTTCGCTTTCCCTCTAGGAAGACATTTCAGTAGATGTATTCACCCAGGTGTGCTCCTGCTTCCGAGCAAAATAACGTGCTCTCATTTTTCCTTTGATCAAGCAAAAAGCCTCAGGATAATTAGCTGAAGAGATGATGCTGATAGCTAATGGCTTCCGTCTGCATCGGAGATCTTGCTGATGTGATCTGGATGTACGTCATGGCAGACGTGAACTGAATGCTGCTACACACTGCATCTCCAGAAGCTTCCCGCCTTGCTGGTGGATGCCAGACAGCGGAGAAGAATCCAAAACCTGGGCATCCTGCCTCCCCCCCCGTCACTCACAGCGGTTCATTTCTATCAAGTGACCATCAGTCTGCCACACAGAGCAATTGTGGCTCCCTGTTATTTTTTGGCTCGAACTTGAAAAATCTTACATGATGACAAATTTGCTGTGGGTTGTTGACTAAGGATTCCGGGCCAGATCTCCCATTTCACAAGAGGAATTAAATCGGTATGAGGGTTATAACAAAGCTGGCTCTGCTCTACGGCCACTGTCACCCCCCCATAGCCCTGAGCGGCAAGCGCACAGACCCCCTCCTCACGCCACAGGCAAGCAGGGCTAGTTACTGAGCTCGCACAGCTGCACTTGCCACCGCAGCCCTCCTACTCCCGATCCTGAGGGTTCATGTTGGAAAAGGGACTCCAGATTACCAAGGGGCTTTCAGAGGCTGCTGTCAAACCGGAGACAGCTGCCCTCAGAGCACGCAGAGGATGCCTGGGTTGTGCCTAGTCCACAGGGCTGTAAGCCATACCCTCCTAAAAACAGGAGAAAAGGGGGGGAAAAAAATGTCCTTCTCTTATGTGTGGTGGGAGATTTCTATACACGTATGAACAAGACTAAAAGGATTACAAGAGATGGTCATTATCTAACAGGAGACTTGACCATGAATATATGTGAGGGATACGCACCACCGTGACATGATCGAGGTAGCAGGGTATCTGCAGGTATGCTGTGGCTCTGAAAAAAATCACATAACTAATAATGAGCTTACTCTGAACACCCAAGTGCCATAAGATGCCAGAAAACTGGGTGCAATGTTGTTAGAGTTGAATGAGAATCAACAATCGGAAAGGCGAACAGTTAGTTTTGTCCCACGAATACATGTTGTGAGAGGCTTCCTGTGGTCAGAGGACATTTTTCTGCTTCTTGCAATGAGTGCTAAAAACATTCAGGTTTGTTTCTTTTAATGCCAGTCTGAAAGCTATACATATTCCAGAGGTATGTATGCATTAATCAGTGCTTCAAGTGCAGCTTCTGTATCTATTAAACATTTATGTAATGCAATAATCTCAAGTCAGTAGGACTTTAAAATATTTACATGTCGTAATAAATGTTTAAAATGCAATTTTTGTAGCAAACAGCAGAACTGGACTTCCTTTGAACGGATGGACGTTTCTACATCTTCCCGTGTCTCTAGTAGAATGTGAAAATATGGAGAATGTGGATTGCAGAGGTATCTGCACATTCCCATCCCCTAGGAAGTCAACAAGGTAAAGGAGAACCTAAACAGATGGTTGAGACACCTTGCGTGGGGCAGAGCGAAGGCCCACGGAGCAGAGGCTGGGTAGCTCACTAAATACCTTTGGATGGGTTAGAGGAACTCTTGCATGGACAATTTTTCTTTCCCAGTTTTCAGCCAAGTCTCACTGTGTACCAGCGACACAGTGGGTGTCTCGGTGACGGCTCTTCCAGCTATAGAGCTGAGGCGAAGAACCCTGCACAGCCAGTACCCCATATTCAGCACAGCGTCAATCCAACAGAGTGCCATGTTCTCTTTAATGCCAAGACTATACAGTCGGGCTTTGCTCAAAGCAAGGGATTTAGTTCTCTCCAAGGGGAGGATGTAGTTATAGCTCATGTCAGTCTCCTGCACGGAGCACAAAACCAGACATAGTAGCTAACAGAGCCCGGTTTCATGCTCTTTGGCATGGCAACCTTACAGTGCTTTAAAAAAAGTCTTTTAAAAAAATGAATCGGCTTTCTAATGTGGGAATAGAGCAAAGGCCAGCTGGAAATGAAACCTAGGAATGAACGTGTCTTTTTGTATCTGAATTCAGAGCATTTTAGATCTTTCATTTTGCATAAATGACATGCAGGTTTTGTGAAGTTTTTTTTTTTTTCCAAAGGCCTTAACGTCTTCTGTTACAGAGGGGGACCACAGTTTCCATACATATCTGATAGACTTACACTACCATAGTACTTAGTGGCCTTAAAGGATTGGCTCTGAAGAAGGAGCAATGGCAATCTCAAAGCATTAAGATCAAATGAATGAAACAGAGAGGAGTGAGGAAGAAATTGGACTCGATGATCTCAAAGGTCCTTTCCAACCATGAAGATTCTATGATTCTATGAAATTCTTTACTGTGAGGGTGGTGAGACACTGGAACAGGTTGCCCAGAGAAGCTGTGGATGCCCCATCCCTGGAAGTGTTCAAGGCCAGGCTGGGTGAGTCTTTGAGCAGCCTGGTCTAGTGGGAGGTGTCCCTGCCTATGGCAGGGGGTTGGAACTAGATGGTCTTTAAGGTCCCTTCCAACTCTAACCATTCTATGATCAGCCAGTCATCGTGTATTAGATAAATAAAGAGCTTACCTACATCTCCAAATCATCTACACTTTTGTCCACAAATTCAGATGATCTTGATACCTGAGCTGATTTCATTTACCTAATGTGGTCAAGCTTAACGAGCTAACTTCTATTTTGGAAATGCTCAAACTTCAGAGATACTCTTCTACTTTAAGTGACAGCTACCACCATTCATCTAGTTCCAACTAGAATTAGACATGTCTAAATTTTCCTATGTAATTAGTAAAAATTGGTTCAGTATTCAAAACAATTGAGATGAAGCACGTTCTAATGTTACTCCAGAATCTTGGATACTATAAGAAAATAAAATAAGAAAATAAAATAATCGGTTGCGTCAGCACAGGGAAGAACACCTGCTTCGGAAACAAACAGGAAAAAGCGGCCTTAGGATGATCTAAAGCTAACCATAGTATGAGAATTCATAGGAAAGCAGTGGGTGATTGCTTCCCAAGTACAGAACAAGTATTATTGCTCGTAATTTTTAGAAAACCATATAGAATGTCAAATTAATTAAAATGCTGTTCTACTGTAGATAGGATATGACAACAACCTCAGTAATCAAAACCAGGAGATGACATAAAATATTAATAAACAGGCAAAATCCTTTTTAGATCCTGTTCATAGTAAAATTTAGAATGTAAATCTGAGAACTTAGAGATAGTAAATCTCAAGGAACTATTCAGAAGTCAATTATTCCCAAAGATGTCTACCATATAATTCATTTGGGACCCTATTTCACTTGCAAAAAGCAGATTTAAAATTATTCAAGGAAAGCACTTCCTTGACCTCTCAAGACTTTTAGCAACTTTTGAAAAGGAAACAATCATCTCCCACATGAGCAAGTTGAAGAATGCTAAGTAAAGGCAGAAGCAAATTTCAAGTATAGTTTGAACTGAGAAATAAAAGCATAAATAGAGCATATGATCATAGAATCACAGAATGGCAGGGGTTGGAAGGGACCCCTGGAGATCATCTAGTCCAACCCCCTGCCAGAGCAGGGTCACCTAGAGCAGGTTGCACAGGAACGCGTCCAGGCGGGTTTTGAATGTCTCCAGAGACGGAGACTCCACCACCTCTCTGGGCAGCCTGTGCCAGTGCTCTGCCACCCTCAAAGGAAAGAAGTTCCCTCTCATGTTTAGGTGGAACTTCCTATGCTCAAGTTTGTGCCCATTACCTCTTGTCCTGTCACTGGGCACCACCGAAAAGAGCCTGGCCCCATGTTCCTGACACCCACCCTTTAAGTATTTGTAAGTGTTGATAAGGTCCCGCCTCAGCCGTCTTTTTTCCAGACTGAAGAGACCCAAATCCCTCAGCCTTTCCTCATAAGAGAGGTGTTCCAGTCCCCTCATCATCTTGGTAGCTCTCTGCTGCACCCTCTCCAGCAGTTCCCTGTCCCTCTTGAACCGGGGAGCCCAGAAGCCCAGAAGCCCAGAGCTATCCTGCATATTAAATAAACAACTAGCAGGACTTGAAATCAAATTACATTTTTAGCTACAGAGAAAGTAAAGCCCATCCAGCCCTGCCAATGCTGAATGACTAAGGGGTGCACTGCTGCGCTTGGGTACCCACCCAGAACATGGTGATCTTGTATATTTACTAAACATGTTGGTTCTTATATTTAATCATGAATTATTCATGTTTTGTTAATACTAGATTCTCTAGAGTATCCATGCACAGCATGCATGATGATCAAATTTTCATTGAATTTAACAGACTTTCCTTTATGACTATCAGAAAGAGGCTTTAATGACAAAACACACCTCTTTACTAGTTCTTCCTCCCCACCTCTATATATAGAAAGCTGATTTTTTAACTTTGAGTATGTATGGGTATGAGTAGAGTATGATAATCCAAAAGATAACTGAACAACAGACTGACTTGATTATGAATGGATTAGAGAACACAATTAGAAAAATATCACAGAAAACCTAGACAAAATTAAAAGAAAAATGCTAGTAAGAGACTTCCCATTGCTTCCAGTACCTTCAGTGCTGTTTTTGAACGTTGTCTTACTCTTTTTAAAGCAGGTTATAATTCAATTACCATATTCTATTGCCATTTTCTGCATCTCTAAAGAGACTATCTCCTTTGCAATAGCAATTTTACCATTATAATAATAACAAGGAATTTCAAACACTTCACTTCGCAGAGTGCTTATACTACTGTTTCCCAATGTGTGTTCTGGGTTATTCTTGGACTTAAGAGAGCTTTTCACGATGCTTAGAACTGAAGTGATCCATTAAAAAGATGATAGGCCTTATTTTGAGTCCTGATTCTGCAAACTATTCTGCATTTATAAAGCCTTAATCCTCATGCTGTTTTAATCTTTGTATGAGAAAAGTGTAATTTAGTTGGCAAATTGTAAAAAGAAGTGAAATTAATTTGCTGCTCGCTAGTTTCTCATCAGCATTCTAAAAGCCCTGGTGAAACTAATATATTAAACACGGGAGTGGAAGAGGATATTGCAAATTTAAACATCATAGATTAAGGCAAGATGTACAGTGATGTTATAAAACTCAAAATATTGATCTAAATACATTAAAAGAAGGATCCTCCCCTGTATCAAACAGCATAATAAAGCTGTGGAACTATCGTGGCTATACAATCACTCTTAAAATAAGCTGGAGTCATTCAATAACTCACTAGAAAGCAAAGATAATTTCAAAGCATTAGACAGAAAAAGAAAATAAAATGCCTATGATAGGAAATGATTCTGACCCCAAATTTTGAAGCTGCATTTAGTTGTAGTTCAACAAATGAAATTGTCCGCTTTCATGAATGCTCAAAGAACAATTGAGATGGTCACAAAATCCTTCAGAATGGCAAACAACACACATTTCAAATAACCTGCCCCTACTTCTATTTACCCTAGAGATATTGCTGAAGCAGAGGAAAAAAGAGTAGACAGAATGGCCGTGCAAGAGCACTCCAACAGTTACTCAGCATCAGGTTACAGATAGTAACTCATAAAGGCAAAGCAACTGGAGCTTCTGGCTGGTTTAGCTCATCAGCAAAATCAAAGTGATACAAGAAGCTGCAGGAGGACCTTTAAGATGACCTGCAACTTAAACAAGGTGAATGAGCCAATATGAGCGAGAGTCAAATTAAGAAAATGCTACATGCTGACACAAAAGCAAAAAGGTGTGAACCAGCCATAGCCCTAATTAGGCTAGAAATTATAAAGGAAGGTTTGAAAGAATCTTCTAGCAGGTGGAAGGGAGGAAAACACTTCATTAATTTTACTAGAGAGTCATCATTTTACCTGCAAGATTATAAAATGTGGCCGCTGTGATAACAAAAGTTAGAATAACATCTCAGGATGTCCCTTTCAATTGTATGCTTTGAGCAGTACAAAAAGCACACAATTTGTCTCTAGTAGAACTTTTGGTAGCATTTCTTACCCACACATACAGTGAAGTAATTGACTACTACTGGGATGACTTTAAAAAATCAAGTTGGTGGAATACTGTGGACAGGTTGACTTGACAAGAGTTGAAATTGGTTTAGGGACTACAGCTTTTGAGATTCTCTGGTATCCAAGTACTCTTTGGTGCCTTCTCCCATATTATCCTCATGGCCGGAATAATATTCCCCACGAACCTCGGTAGTAAGAGCTTTTTACCTTCATAACACTAGGTAGCAGAGATAGCAAAGCCTATAAGTTTTTTAAATGCCCCTTCCAGATAGGAATCAAACCCCTTTCCACATCATAGATTATTTACTCCTTGCTCTTCCAGATGTCAAGGTTTTCTCTGCTTTATCAATGTCATACTTCTTTCCTCACTCAAACTCCTCTTTAACGACATCTTACTGAGTGGATTCTTTTTTTTTTCCTCACTTCCACCATTCCCCAAAGTATCTCTTTTTCCACCTCTTCCCCAACTCTTTTCAACACGAGTTATATTTTTCTTCCCTTCCTGAAAAACAAGTTTGGCTGTGCCTTTTTATTCTTTTCTCTGAATAGCTTCCTTCTGTTTGCTTCTGCCTCTCATAATGAATGCTGTGTGAAAGTCTGCACCTCTTTCTTTCCCACGATACGGATTTTGCTCTCTCAACTACGCAACGAACCTTCCCTGTCTTGAAGTACCAGATTTTCCCATTATACTTTTCCATCACTTATTTTTTCCATGCACAGATTATTCCAGTCTTTCAGCATATTTTCCTTTTTCAAATTTCACTGAATTTGTCCCATTTAATATTTCTTCCCTAATCCCGCAATTTAAACACCCCACCCATTTGCCATCAGACTGTACCAACAGTTGTTGCTTCTTTACTGTGAAAATATTTCACACACTAAGGATACTGTCATGACTAAATACTACAACGGCCTCACGCATCAGATCACACAGATAAGCACACCCGCCTCAGCTAAGCACAGATCACAAGTATCTCAAGAAATTATACATTTAAGAATCTTGCAATTCATTTAAAAAGGACCTTAAAATCCAGTAACTCTAATGAGAAAAGTGCTTGAAATGGCAGCTTAGTTTAGTTCATTCAGATGGCAATTCTGTCAGAATAAAAAAATTGCATCTACATCTGCACCAAAAATAACCGTTATTGAAAAAGAAATTAAAAAAGGAGTTACATCTAGTCCATTTAAAACAATTTAATAGGGGTATTTCCCGCAATGCTACATACAAGAAACTATTTTAAATAACATTAATACAAACTAAGAAAAGTCAAAGAACCCGAAGTTAGAAAGATTTTATCTTTCTCTCA
The DNA here is from genome assembly GCF_964199755.1 of Larus michahellis. NCBI lineage: Eukaryota > Metazoa > Chordata > Aves > Charadriiformes > Laridae > Larus > Larus michahellis. Next base: position 60,620,386 of record NC_133896.1, on the reverse strand, counting down.
CATAATAAAAGACATAATACATATGTTCATTCAAGCAACTATATTATCATAACTGTAAGAAAAAGCTTAAATAAAAGCATTTAAATGAGGGAGCTAAAAGTCAGGCATCTAAATCCAAGTGTAGGCACTGAATAGCTGGTTTGATTTTCAGAATTGCAAACCGACCGACACCTATAGAAGTTCCATTAACACTTATCCACATAATTTAATTCATCTGAGTAGGTCCATCAAATTACAAGGGAGGATTTATATGCATAGATCACATGACTAATGTTTACAGGATTACAACATATGCTGATATATGGGTTTAGTTGTCTAATTTAAGTCTCAAAATTTAAAACTTTCAATCACAACATTTAAAATATGAGATGTTCATTTAATTACGCATTTAGGATATATGCTATAGTCTTTAAAAACATATGCTGTGAGGAACTCCCACTAGATTTTAAAGCAGAGCGACTAGTACCTTTCTTCAACGTAGCAACCAGAGTCCTCATGATCAATGTATTATTTGAAATATTGAGGTATACAAATAAGAGAAATCACTCAGAAGCAGTCATCTTCCTTATTGAGCATGTTACTTCCACAGTCTGAAAGCAGAAATCCTGTTAGCAGAGAGTTCTGCTTAGAAATGGATGACATAGATAGCTCTGGAATTTTTGAAGTTTATGTAATTTCCTAAATGCCTAAAAAAGAAACATAATTTTTTATACCCCAAGCTTTAATCAGGGATCAGTATTTACATTTTAATCAACACCTTTAAATACTTCATTAAAATCAGGATACTGGCCATCACAACACCATTAATATCAGTTAGTTAAACATCTTCTCAGTTGCTAAATGAAAATACACTTTCCAACACAAGGACTTTTAATCATTCATCCATTATTATTGATCAGGTCAGTGACACATTATTTGTCTTTACTATGCTCTTGTTCTAATAAATCACAACAGCAAAATAATTAGGTTGCTCTTTTTAGCACGAAGTGCTTTTCAAATTTCTAATTTTATAAATGCTGATGGTCATATTAGTATACATGAAATAAAGTGACAAAATGTTTAGACAACCAGGGTTCAAATCACCATAACAGTTATTATTAATATCAAGCCGGCAATGGTCAGAGTGCTACAGCACTGAAATTGCAAGATAAGAACATATCACCAACTAATCAGGTAATGTCTATGCAACTGAACTCATCTGAGGTCTTCTAACCACTTCTGTGGTAAGATGAAAATATATACCCACTTTGTTCCCAGGAGGGAAAGACAAGGCAAGCCACTGAGACTGGGTCTTACCCTCTTCATCACCACTGAATGAGCAATTAGAGACTGTTCTGGTTTGCAATACAGGTAAGAAACTGTTCTTTTAAAAGACCAGATCTTTTCAAAATTTAAAACTTGGTGAAGGATTGATCTTCATTGAGTCTACTCAGATGTTTTCAACTAGCAGCAATCCACCTTGGTTTCAGAGTAAAGGTCTCAAGTATCCTAGTTCCATCCTGTTTTTTAAAAAACAAACCAAATTCAAATCATTAAGGCTGTGTCAACTTGATTTACTTTTACCAAATGGAACGGTCACTTTAAGGACCTTCAAGTGGAACAATTGGTCTTGTCAATTTTCCAGGAAAAGTCATTGCATCCATCGGAATAATTAGTCTCCAACATCACCATCTCTGTCACCTATGAGCCACAGAAAATGAAAGCCTATAGCTAATAAGGCAGTTCCAAGCAGATCTCCCAGTGCAGTAAGATAAGGGATAGAAAAACTGTCAGGATCTTTTCCTTTTTTCCAGAAGTGGTGCACCATCCAGTCAGCAATCCATAACAGAGTAAACACCTACGGAACATCAAATAAACAAAATCTGTATTATTATCACTTAAGTTATATTGAAAGGAAGTCAACAGCCAACATTATTGGCTCCTTAGTACTTAGCACTGTTGTATACAACTGCTTTTGACAATTATTTTCTAAAAACAGTGTTTTTGAAACACTCCCCACAACTAGAGACAGGGACACTTAGACAACTTCTCCGAGTCAAACACACGCACAGTCAGAAACAACATACTAAATCATTGACAGCATTCTTCACCGAGTCTATGATTGAAGATTTCTGAAAATGGAAAGAAAAAGCAAAAATTCCAACGCAACATGCGACTGCGCTTCTCCCACAAGACAACATTCTGTACAGCGAGAGTGTAAGTGGGGTTTTGAGATCATTCAGGACCAAGTGATGTTGCCCCTGATGAAAACACCCAACACAGGCATAACTCTTGTTCCCACAGGTCTAGAATTGAGCTGAAACCAGATGTGATATAAAGAATAACTGGTCAGATTAAGAACAGTTTCATCTGGATTGTATGAACTGCAAAAAATGGCCTAGAAGCTACTTTTATGGATGAAATACCAGCTTCAGCCCTTCCGTAGTAAGGCACACCTGCAATATATATTATGAAATTGTCACTCCAGGCTGAATTTATCCCATAGTAAAAGATTTCATTCCCAACTGTGACTGTCTGAACATTCGAGAGGTTTGATCTTAATACCAAAGTTATGCATAATCATTAATCCAGTTTTAGAAAAGAATTCTTTTAATGTTGCACAGCTGTATGATAAGAGATTCTGGTTCAGTGGAATCATGTGGTGTGGCACGGCATGAGATGAATGGAGAAAAGACCGCTAACTGAGCTTCCACTTCTTTTTTGTCTCTTCTAAGGAGCTGCTTAAGATTAAATAAACACCATATTTTATGTATTTTTAGTTAATTAGATCTTTATGAAGGGTAAACTTGAGACGGTTACTACCATAATTCATTTTTAAAAAGTCTACTATGTACATTGAAAAGAATATGCAGTATCAAAAGTAGTAAAAGGTACAAAATTTGTATTTTGTTTAGTAAATAATCAATTACTGGTATCAAAAGCATCTTCATAAATGTATGCACGCATTTATGAAATACTGATAAGATGGTTGCAGGACACTCCACAATGCCAAGCATAACAAAATGAATGTCATATGAAAAAATGTTGAAAAAACGTTGAAAAAGTTTCTCAATTCATCTTTGCTTTGCAAAAGTGTATGTTAAAACACAAGCCTGAATTTCTAATTAAAAAAAAAAAAAGAAAGAAAGGGAGGAGTATTTGCTTAATGAAAAATGCATGGCTTATTTATATAAACATATCTTCTGAAAAGGGAACTCTGTAGTCTAAGCTAATTATGCAAGTCCTAGGTGTGCTGACTGGAATCCAAACAAATATATTTGAAACAGATGTTTTCTTTGGAAGACTATCAGATTCTTTGAGTCAGCTCCTTCTTCTAACAGAGACAAAAAGAGGCCTGTTTATAAAAGATACTGTACATTAACATCTCCTACAGGATGTGCACAGAAGACTCTGCAGTGCCCCACATCAACAATGGTTATGCATGTTCTATTAGAAGATAAGCGCATTCACTCCAAGAGTAATTTATAATGCATTTATATGACAACCAATTAGACATAGCATATACAGTTCAATTTAAATGACAGGATGCACTTTTGGCTTTTAAAAGTCATGACACGAAAACCTTCAATTTGTCTATATATTTTCCACCTTAAAATAACTGACTTAAACTATTGTGAAAAATGGGTAGTTTGGAAATTAAGTTTTGTGAACCTTCTCATATTAACTTACAGGTGCATAACAGAAATTATAACAAACTCGGCTTCTCTAAGTAATAAGCAAAAAGTTATAGCATATTATATAAAACTGATGCTTTTGAAAGTATATGATGGCAGTTGGGACATCTGGGCTTGCGGAATGAGACTGCAGTTCTCCAGCCTGCGTTTTGGTGAAGGAATAATGCTGTCATCATGCATTTGCATGACTGGAAACTCACTAACATTTAAGAATTATAGAGATCAGTCTTTGGAAATGATTACGTATTTCGCCACTGTAGTCGGTGTTGCAAGATCAACACGAATTAAATCTTTAATGAGATTTTACTTCTTATCAATGTTAAAGAGGGGGAACCAAAGTCATCAATCAACTGTTATTTTTGAAAAAAAATAAGCAAAAGCCCTACTACGAGTTTGCTGATTTTTGAAAGTAAGACAGTCCCTGCATTTAAAGTGCTAAGAAAAGTCACTCACAAAGATCTGTCAGAGGTAAAAAGAAGAGAAAAATCATACAAAAAGACATTACAAGGCTTGTTACTTTAAGTGGCACAACACTTCACATTTTCTGGGATTTATCAGTGACCTATACTTATTTCAGCAAAATCACACAGATGGCACAGCAGAACAAATACTGTGTACTTCTACTCTGCACTCATGCTATGAAGAAGAAAGCCTTCATACTGCAAATTGAAAACCAGCTGGTTTTGAGGGAAAAAATGAAGGGATCAACATTACAGAAAAGCCTAATAAGACAGTACAAAAATGATCTGTTTAGCATGAAATACAGAGGAAGAGAACAATGAAGTGGTTTTTTGAAAAAAAGAGATGAGGAGTAGTAGCATTATGAAACAGAGCCCTAGGAATTCTTCCAGACTGAAGAATTAAATAACCCTGAGGTTTAAAAAGGTAAAAAATAACTAAATATCTATATACATAAAAGGGTCTATCTAAAAAAAGGGAGACACTTTCTGTTCGCTGATGAAAAAAAAAAAAAAGGCCAGAGCAAGGATTGCAAAAATACAGGCAACATTCCAAATCTTTTGATATTTTAAAAGGAAGGTCATGCTGAGTTATTACTCTTCTGGAAAAAAATACGATCAAAATTGAGGAAAACGAAACTAAAGACATCATCAGTTTTAAACCAAGAAAATATGAAATAAGTATCCCAATAATGACTGATATTTTCCATTTATCGATGTGCATTTGTAAAAAGACTTATCAGTCACATTGTCAAAAAAGGTCTTCAGAAGACTAAAGAAGCAGAATATAGCAATAAGAATGAGAGGGAGGGAGGGAGGAAAGGAAAGAGCAAGAGTGAAATCTTTATCAAACCCTAATGATGAAGAATCTGAAAATAAGGAGTATAAGTACATATATTATTTTGTACAACAAAGGACAGAAATAGAGTAATTCTCGATATTTAACTTTCGGATTCCAATTATGAATATCAGACTGAAACTGAAATTGAATATGAATGCTGAAGTAACAGTGAGCCTCACTATTTAAAGCTCAAATCTTATGATTGCAAGACTAGAAATGAGAACTTCATACACTACAAAGCAGGTTTTTTCCTTTGTTATTGGGCACAAAATTTGCTTTCATTCTTTGCAGGTCTTTAGATACAAATAACAAGTTTAGCTAAAGAAAAGTTATTTTTGGTCTTTTGCATGGAGTAAGGATCCCTACAAGCTATGCACGTTTTTTCATGTAATTAGTTTCTCATGATCTCTGCAATGGAAAAAGAATGAAACTCTTATTTAAAATAAAAATACACAACTGCCTCCAAATATTCTTAATACTGTCTAAGCTTCCTATAGCCTAATTGATACATTGCAGGATGCTATAGTATTTTTATTGTTGCTTTCATCTGGGATGACCATATTTCATCAGTGAATGTATGTCAAATTTACAGTGATAAAAGGTATAACATTCAAATGCATAGTATCTGTAAAACAGCTTTGACTCTTTGTTTATATTAGTTTATGCATTGGTTGCTGTAATTAGTGAATTCCAACATCGGTCTGGCATGAGAAAGTTTAGGTTATATATTTACATTTGTTTTTGCACACAGGCGTTATCAAAATTCTACTATAAGTTTAGTATGTAGAACGAAGTCCTTTTAGCAGTTTATTTCGCACGCCTTAGATGGACAGAATATTCAGCATGTTACTGGTACTGCTGATTCACCTTAAACTGTTTCCATGCGAATGAGCATTACAGAATAGTTTAATTCTGTTACTTTAGACAGGAAACACAGATGCAAATAAACTGTGGTAACCTCTTTTCAAATGCATTTTAATTTTGCTTTACCCTCAAACTTAAATTGACTCAAAATTCACCTATAACGTAACCATGACAAGATCTCATAATTACTGCATAAGCACTCTTATAAATCCATGAAATTCAAAGGTAAGTTCATTTTTTTTAAAACTATGAGTGAAAAAGCCAAGTATCTCTAAAACCTACTATGTCCTGTCTCTGACATCTTTCTCCCCAGATTTATGGTTTAGGTCTTCTCGTGGTTTTGACCTGTCATTAAGTTAATTTTTAAATTATATATCACATTTCTCAGATATTAAATGGCTTTTGATGTCTTCATGTGAAACCAAGTGGTAACTGTAAAGCACTCATAATTGATCTACAATGAACTTACTTGCTGAATTTCCATTGTCTACAGCTAGAATCCTGTAGTCAGTGAAGTCCCAGAGTAGGGTCTACACATGTGTTTCAAGAGAAATTTTTTTCCACTGTCTTCTCAAGTTGCGTATCTGGTGCGCGTCATGTCCAGGGGAAATAAGTCGCTATTTTCTCCAAACATACAGAGATTTCTTTCAATGTCTGGCTGCAAAGAAACCACTGAACATCACAGTTTTTTCTTCCTGTTGTAGTTCGTGTTGTAGCTAAATGGTATGTAGCTACACTATGGTATCCAGGTACCCAGACACAGCATACATTTACGTAAGACTAAAACCTCATCTACATAAAAAAGAAGACACCATTTTAACTGAAGCTGTTTCTAAATCAGTTTGACTATATTGATGTAATTTTGCGGGAACTTTTTTTTTTATTCCACAGTCTGAATCCAAATTCCTCGTTCTGTCCTTTTGATTTCTTTGTGGCTTTGCCAGACACCCTGGTTTGACCAAGACATTCCTAATTTCAGGCTGTTTGTCATCTGTCTGAATGAGGAGTGCAACCCAGACCATTAAGCATTCAGGTATGCTCAACCTGCACTAGCTGTAGCACAAGTCAGTGTGTCATGCTACGTACATAAGCACCTTGAGCTCTGCCTTCTGGCAGCAAAAATTATATATTCCTGCTAATGACTTGGTAGGAGCTGGGCTTCCACCACAGACACCAACACGCCTGGAAGTGAAGAGTAGGCAGTACCCACATTTAGATTCCAATGAATCCAGCAAGTCTGCTTCTCATGTTGCAATGAGAAAGCACTGAACGTGCGCAACTGTCCAGGTTTGGACCTTAGTTTCCGTATTTCCTTGAATCATATGGTCTCTCTAGCAGCTATATGCTCTACATTTCAGAAGTAACCTTTCCTATCAGAAAAATCAGTATTTAAAAGGCATCAACATTTTCTCTACAAACACAATCTTCCTTATTTCTCTATAACGTACAGTATACCCCATGATCTATTTTTCCACATGGAAGAGGCCCATGCCATCATTGGAATCCTCACACTAGTAAGAAATCCATGACATTTTTGATGGGAGCAGGCAGTCATTATCAGCACTGCTGAATTCTTGGTTTTCTATTGCCCCAAACAGCCCTGAAGCACTGCAAAAAGTTACTTCACAGCAGTAGACACCTGACCTTCACGGGATAAGAAGGACTGCATTTTGGAATTACTTATTTGCTTGGTAATAGCTCTGGGAATCTACTATTGTTTGTTTATTCCCCGAGTCTTTAACATAACTGTGTGCTCAGATTTGGTTAGGAGGTGTGAAAATTCCTTAGAGGGCGTTTTACTGGCTCAGTGAGAACATGCAGAACAGAGGCCGCCTTTGAAAGCTCAGAGCCCCGCGCCAGGACTGATGGCTTCGCAGTCCCAGTGCTGCTCTCATTCTACTGCTGGTTGACAAGACAGAGGATGAAACTTTGTTCGGCGCCTAGCCTCACACAGTTAAAAAATACTTGGGCCTTTGTGAGGTATAAGAGGAGAACTAGTTTTCAATAAATATATTCTCTGTTGGTCAAACGTTAGATTGTAACTGCATGTAGCAGTTACTGGTATGTGCTCATGTGTGACTTGGTTTTGTAAAATTTTCACGAAAAGAGTATTCCTCTTAAATAGAGGATACTCACCAAATCCAAAACACATTTAAAATCAATATACTGGTTTTCAATAATGCACATTGGCTTGCCCAGATAATGCACGCTGCATTATGTGGAGTACCCTACATACTTACAGGGTATACCTACCTCATAATCTATTTTTTTTTGTATTTTCCTCTGACACTACCATTCATAAACACAGAACAGACTCTTCACTACAGAGCTAATTCAGACCTTTTGAGCTCGAACCTAAAAGTTCTAGATGAATGCACATTAACACAAATATTTGTGCAGTTTTCCCTACCTTTACGAAAATATCATTGTGGCATCCTAGCCCCACTAAAGTCAAAAGGAGCATAGCCTTGCATTTCAATAGAACCAATTTATAAATTTAATTGAAGAACATTTCAAGAATATGTATTTATTTAAAGAAAAGAAACAACTGAAAATTAAAATAAAAGAAAATAAAATACTTTCTGGGTTTTCTTAAGTCTAGAAACCCAGAACTGTTTTGTTCAGAGAGAATCAGGGAGAATGCAGACCATAATACTGGCTACCCATATTATTTAAAATATCTTAATTTAATGATTTTTAGAAACAACTACCTATTCAGTGAAACTGTACTTTGTTTTACTACATAGTGTATTTTTGGTCAATAATAACTAAATCATACTGTTGCTAATGTACATCATGCCATATTAATTACTTATTTCCCATACATATTTCAATTAAATGACATGCTGGGGAAAGAATATCTAAGAACAGGTGGGAAGAAGAGAGCAAAGAAGCTGGTAGGCAAGGGTGGTGAAAAAACAAAAATTAAACTATGAAAGTATCAGAACTGGATGAAAATGAAATTAACTTTGTGATTGGAACTTCAGTAATACTGTATAGAGCTTGCAATGCAAATAAATTCTGCTTTATCACTTTGGGAAGAAGAATATTGAAGTTTACAAGCAATCTAAAAGTCCTGTTAAAATGCCAAATAGAATTCATATATGTGTTACAAATTTACTGTAGATATAATGTGCAATAGCATAAACTGACAGAAGAAGAGAGAAATATAAAAGTCATAATTAATTTTTTTTTGTGTTAATATTTCCTTGATTTTTTTTTCAGCTTACTATAACATTCCAGCTCTACTTTTGTCATTTCCCTAATCCCTTCCCCTCCATTTTAAACAAACACAAAGCTGGACAATCAGAGATAATAAACAGATCCTGAAGTTAATTAACAATCTATTTCAGTCCACTGTAAAATATGTCATTAAATAATTTAACATCTTAAAATAGTCACTTGAATTTTAAAGATAGAAAATTCGCTTTGTTGCTGTTGTTGTTTTTTAATTTAGCATTAATTTTTTAACATAGTGGGAAAAAATGTAAATAGGTGGTATATTGCCATAATCATCATTCAGTTAACCTTTCTGCTCCCCAGCGCAATATAAGTAAGGAACTGCAAAGGGCAAAGTAGTGATACCACACCTCCTCAAACACAGGACTGACCATAATTAACTCTCACCTTTGGGAATCACTATGTTCTATTAAAGTATCATCTACCACCTCAAACATAAAAGATACAGCCTGCAAGCAAGCTTGTAACTTTTGACATCCATTTTCATATGCCTTCCATGCAAATTGAAAATAAATGCAAAGTCCAATATATTATTAAAAAGGCCTGGAATGCAAATCTCTTACTGCTCAAAAGACTGACAATGGATTTGTTTTGTTGATAATTGAAATTACAATAATTAGCTCTGTAGTTTTACAGCAGAGCTGGAAGAGCTCTCATTGGGAGAGATTTAAAAGAATTCTGGGAAAATGAGATCAGCAGATGTTGGCTTATGCCAAAAGAAATGGCAGCTTGAAACCTGTTCTTTACTATATCCAGGTGCATAGATGATGTCACTGAAAAAAGGGAAGAGGAATGAGTGCAAATATTTAAGTGTTTTCCTTGAGAAATGAGAAACTTAAAAGCATACAACTGCAGCAGGGAAGTGCTTCCGACCAACAGGTAAATAAAATATGTTCAAGATTTAAGGGTTAAAGCAAGAATCATCGCTCCGAAAAATTTAAATCTGCTCTAATTAGAGGTATGCAAAACTTCAATAATCACTACTAGAAAAATGCCAGAATAACTAAAATGTGGAAAAGAAACTCTTAAATATTTTCAGAAGGTGTTAAAAAATGTGGGGTTCCAAATTGTAAATCTGTCAAGATCCATAAGAAGTTACAGTGTGCAATACTGTTACTCAGTTTCAAAGTAAATACATCTCAAACTGCCTGTTATGGCTAAAGACAGAAGATAAAGAGGAAAAGATCATCTATAAAAGGAAGTGGGGGGAAAAAGAAAAACAGCTATATGTCTGCTTTATAGGTGAAAAATCAAGAAAACCAGGTGTGGTTTTATGGACTGCAATGGAGATGCATGATTGCAAAACTGAATACTCCAATCGGACCTCGATTTTTATAAATTCAACTTTACACGTGTATTTGTGCCAATGCTGGGTCTGAATTACTGTGTGATCTGAAAGTCCTGCCCTAATGCCTTGACTTGGTTTTCAGCTGAACTTCTGCCTTGCTCATGTCTTACCCTATCCTTTGCTGCTGAAGAAAAGGTTTGTATCCCTGAACATGTTACGATTGCAGTTCTGTGAGTAGGAGGACTGTATGGATTTCACATGGATTTATGAATTCAGGTTGATTCCCATGTGAAATCTCTGAAGTCTAATAAAGGCTGAAATCACACTGAAGTCCCACCTTTAGCAGCGGCATTAACAGGGACTCTTTCCCCACCTATTTTTGTTAAGCTTATAGGAACTTAGTATCACTGAGAGAGCCGAGACTTAGAAAAACTTGACTGAAATGGGCCAAAGGATTCAAAAGTTATTAGAAAGGAAAGAGTGAAGGAACAGCACCATTTCCTTAGGAAAATACATTATAAAACAAGTGATAAGGCTGGAAACTAGGAATATCATGTAATAGGAAAATAAAGAGTAATTTATAACTTTTAGTATGACATTCTCACTCGCAAAGGTCGGAATGTTACCAGTTATATTCTACCTAAAAAGTATAGAATTTGCATATGAAATTAAAATAGTAACAGTTTTCAAAATCTATTTTTATTGAAATAGCAGTGTGATAAACAGAAAGATAATTCAGAACATTAAAAATTATAAATTTTTGCTGAGGATTGACTGATGATAGTTGTTTGTATTTTAAAACCTAATCGGTTGCATCTTTAGAAGCAGGACATGTATTTAACTTACAGATATTTCAACTGTATTTTTATTGTGTAACATGAACGGTCAATTTTTGGTTTTAAGGCATGATGAAACATTATAGTCAATTCAGCCAGGTTTTAGCTGAAAATTGGCGTGGATTTAATAAAAACATTTCCTTTTGTATTACTGATTTCTCCAAGAAAAATTATTTCATCTTCAGAAACTGCTATTTCAAAAAGCATCTTTCAAGAACTGCCCTTGCTGGGTGTGAACAGGCCACTAGGTAAGACCAGCCAAAATAATGTAACAATGTTTGACAATTAATGCAATTACAATTTCTTGTACAGTGACAGACTAATTTTGACTTTAATAAATATCAAGAATGCACTATGCAAGCCATAATATTCTCATCTACTGCATATTTGACTATATTAACTAAAACGGTAATGTGAACCACTTTAGGAGATTTCTTTGAGAGTTTTCCTTGATGTATTCATTATTCATAAATATACTTTTCCTTATCCCCTTCTCCCCTCTAGTTGATTAAAATGATAGGGGTTTTAGATGCAATGGTTCCAAGAAGCACGTGAAAGAGAAAGCACAGGATGCATGACTGGGAAATAACGCAGTCAAGTGTCTTCTGAAAAGCACTCACAATATACACCTGTGTAAGCTGTATACATGTGGAGATAATTAGTTACTTCAAAACTGTTCGGAAAGCCAGTATTAACATATACCTTCTTGTATTATTCATGAGATTTCAGAAATCAGATAAAACATTATTCTTTTAAAGAATTTGATTTTATACGAGCATTTTCAAGTTGTACTTATTCTTACCTGTAGCAGAGCTGCAAACAAATATACTGCTATAAAGATAGGAGTTAAAGAAGTGTGGCCGCTTTTCATTAAGTGGATAGTGTACAAGAAAATCAGGTGTCCAGGAATCACCAAAAGAAGCAGAACTTGGGCTGATTTGTTATTTACTCCTACAGTAAAAAAAAAATCCAAAATTCAGTTTAGCTCTTCAATTACTGTATCAGATTTTTATTAATTATAATATAAAAAGCAGTTTTGGAATTCCACAGCATTGACTATTGTGGAACAGCAGGCATTATTTTCTGCTAGAAGACTCCTTTCACAGAGGTGGAAAAAGCCACCTCTATTGTCTGCCAGAAAATTTAAGCAGGACCCTTCCAGAAGAGGGTGCAACCTGTCTGCTTTCATTCTCTATCTAATACCATCTACTTTTTTGGAGCTGCAGTGACCTCCTAAAGCCTTTCTAGGAAAGAGGATGTTTTGGACACCATATTCAAGACATCCTCAAAAGTACCTTATATTTCTAAAAAGTAATCCCACATTTACCATCTTCTCATCCGTTCCAATTAATTTCATAAAATGCAAGTGTAATACATGCTGTTGACCCATCACATTTCACCACAGTTACTACATTATTAGGAAAGGGGACAATACAGGGGAGGAATAAGCTGTGAAGCAAGAATCTAGAAAGAAAATGGCAAATGGGAAATGGAATGCAGGGACTTGGCTTAGTGAGAATGTTAGATATAAAGTTTGGTTCTAACAGGACATTGGTTTGAACTTCAGGAGTTAAATGAGAAAGGTTAGGAGCAGGTAAACAAGCTAAGGAAAGATGAAGGTTGAAATCCTTCGGAGTGCATATCATAGGGTCCTATCTTCGACCCTTGCCAGGGTTACACCTTTCCCTGTGTTCCTCTCCGCCCATCACCTCCTGCAGGGAGTTCCTTGTGATGCTCACAGGCAAACCCACTGCTGCCTTTGAACTGCATGCAACAAGTTCAGTTTGCTGCCATTTCACACTGGGAGCACAGTCTGGCATACAGGGGGAAAAAGAGGAGACATGAGACAGTAGTTTTAACAATTAACTGACTAATACATACCTGTACCATAATAGGTTCTGCATGGATAATAGCAACCTTTGGCTTCTTCTGGCAGTTCTCCAGGAATGCTATGTAAATGGAGGTAGGTAGAAATTCTGCTAGCTTGAATAGCTACTAGATTACCACCAATACCTGAAATAAAAAAGGAACAAGTGGTAAATTTTCAACTATTTTTTTCCTCTAGTAGGCAATATTTTTGCAAATTCACCAACTTCCTCCACGTTTACCACAGTCTCCTACACACAAAATTCAAAGAGAAACATCTTTAGAATGTATATTAGTTATAGACAGGCTAACACCAAGCACCAAAGTAAGTCAAAAAACTTGGTCTGCAATTTAGTGTGTCACTGGATATTTGGAATATCCATATTGGAAATTTGGATAATTGGAGATCAGTTTTAAGTCATGGTAAGTGCAAAAGATTCCTCCAAAAGGTTCAATGTGATGCTGTCTCATAGGTTAAGCTCCCTTTTATTGCTCCCTCTTGTTTGGAAATCCCTCTTGGAATAACAGAAGTACTACACAGTTGTGCCATTGCTGGATTACCTTCCTAGGTCAGTATTGCTGGCAAGTACAAATAACGCAAAGCAGATGCACTCGCTACCACACGCATAAATGCAGATTCCACACACAGAATCGTAGGGCTGGAAAAGACTTCAAGAGCTAATCTATCCATTCCCCTTTGCCACAGAGCAGGATTAAATATAATCTTCTACCATTCATAATTCAGGCTGAAAGGACAAGTGTCTGAATAACTAATTTTTAAAAGAATGGTAGCGATGGAGATTCTACATTTTCCTTGACAACTGTTGATATCCTTCCCAATAGAAAAAAAGATTTCTATGAAACGAACCACCCTATGGCACGAAGAGAAGTGGCTGGCATTGTTACAAGGCCACTGTCTATAATCTTTGAAAAGTTGTGGAGATCAGGGGATATCCCTGACCACTGGAAGAGGGCAAATGTCACACCCATCTTCAGCAATGCATTTAACAGTTTCCCACAGCTTCCTCCTAGACAAACTGGTAGATTACAGACTGGATGGGTAGTTTGTGAGATGAGTCGGAAAATGGCTGACAGGTTGCACTCTGACAGTGGTGATCAATCGTTTCTACTCGGGCTGGTCGCCTGTCACACGTGGGCTCCACACTGTTCAACATCTTCAAAAATGACTTGGATGATGTGATTGAAAGCACCCTCACCAAGTTTGCTGGTGACACTAAGATGGGTGGCGAGGTGGATGCGTCAGAAGGGAGAGCCATCTTATGGAGAGACCTGGACAGGCTGGAAGAGTGGGCTACCAAGAACAGTATGAAGTTTAACAAGGCAAGCGCAAAGTCCTGCACCTGAGACAACATAACGAAAAAGCCCAGTACAGGCTAGGATCTGTGTGGCTGGGGAGCAGCCTTGCTGAAAGGGAGCTGGGGGTCCTGGTGGATGAACATGAGTCAGCAGTGTGCTGATGCAGCAGCGAAGGCAAACCAGATCCTGGGCTGCATCCATTTCTACTTGCAGAGATAGAGACATGATCATCCCACTCTACTCGGTGCTTGTCAGGCTGCACCTGGAGTACTGTGTCCAATTCTGGCCCCCACAATTCAAGAAAGATGTGGACAGAACGGAGAAGATCGAAAGGAGGGCCATGAAGATGATCCAAGGGCTGGAGAACCTGCCCTATAAGGAAAGACTGAAGGAGTTAGGTCTTTTCTCCCTGGAGAAGAGAAAGCTTATCACAGTTTTCCAGTGTTAAAGGGTCGATACAAAGAGGACGGAGGCTCTCTTTTCACAAGGAGCCACATGGAGAGAAAAAGGGGCAATAGGTACATGTTGCACCAGAAGAAGTTTCGTATCAATATAAGAAATTTTTTACAGTGAGAACAATCATTCGCTGGAACAACCACCCTAGGGGACATGGTGGAATCCCCTTCACTGGAGGTTTTCAAGAAGTGACTGGACAGGGTGCTTGATAATCTCACCGAGGCTCCCTTACCCACAAAAGATTGGACCAGATGATCTTTTGTGGTCTCTTTCAACCTAGGATGTTCTATGAATTTTTACTTTAATGAATAGAAAAACAACTCAGATTGTTACATCTACATTATAGAACGCAGTGGTGCTAGCATAAAATTTTCCTGTTGTTATTATACTCCAGAGTTGTCTACTTGCATATCAAGCATATACTTTTCTTCCCCCGCCCCCGACGTTTACATAGCAATGGGCTGCTCTGGGAAGATATGATTAGGCAGAAATAATGCAGATCTTGTCCCAACTTAGGAAGGAGAAAGTCTTTGTTTATTGTAGTTGAACTGATTTGTTTATCTGATGTTTAGGGCTTTGTTTGCTTGCAGAACAAATATCTGTGGTCACCAGAAGACTATACTTGTGAAATTCCTTTGGTGGGTATGGAGTGGCTAAGACAAAGATGGAATATTGAGAACTTAAAGAAGATTTCCTGCCTCATCACTGCTTAAAGGTAATTAATGGGAGAACTTAACAAGGAAGTAGCACTGTAAGCAAAAAGCTTCAAATACAAGTCAGGAAATGAGATATTAGAAAAAATCATGGAGTTGGCAGAAAGGCCTGTTCATGAAATTTACCTGCATCTTCCCAGTCAGAAGATACAGGGAAAAATATGAACTACCAAAAGGTTGAGTCAGTCTTTTAGCAAAGAAAATTAAAATAGTAGTAGCTTTTTTTCAGAGAAACTACGGAAAGAGAAGTAAAATAAGAGATTTATATAAACTACAAAAGGTGTTTAAACAAATTTTTTAAAAAATCTAAGTAGCGTCCACAGTCTGTCTTTTCCTTGAGAACAATAAGTTTGAGACTTCTGATCAATGAGAATAAGGTATGGAAAGGGAGGCAGAGATAAAATTACCGATCAATGCACTACATTTGGATGGGGATGAGATAATTTCTGTGACTGAATTATGAAAAAGCTGTTATGTAAAACTGCTTCTTAATAAAGCTACAAAGCTGGGGATGGTGCCATATGACTAGAAAATATGTTTCTGCTTTAAAAGTTTCTGCTTTAAAAAGAGAGGATAAAAGCAATCTGGGTAATTACAAGCAGGCTGACAAATGATATAAAACTGATATATTCAAAACAATATTAAAAGAAAAAATTCATAAACTCTTATCTTACTATCTCTATCTATTACAGCACTATGAGAAGAAATAAAAGATAGAAGTAAATAGGGCTGTTTTTCAAGGTATGCTTTGAGGTTTGTAGCAATGCAACCATAAACCATGTTGGCACAAAAAAACAGATTTCAAGTATTTCCTAGGAGGTATGCAATTTCCTCTTGTGACTGACAATTATCTGCTTCAACAAATTCAGTCAATCAGAAATATGACAGATGATCTGGACCTCTTTCCCTAATTAATAACAAAGGAAACTGCATGAGAGAAATGAATTAAGGAAAATGGAAATCTGCCCATTTGAAATGGCAGTAAGAAACCTGTCTGGACAACAGTGACATAGACAAGTCTATGAAAGAACGTATGAGATTGGTTGTCAGTCCTTTGATGCATCGCTATTAATCAAAAATCCTTTTACTTTTAAAACCATTGTTTAGAGAAAGTATGTCCCAAGCCCTGTTGTGCATGTAGATAACAAGAAAAATGAAGGAAAAATAGTAATAGTGATTCTAAAACAAACTGGACAGCTCTGGGATGCTGGCAAAAAGGAGGTGATATCTGCTCTGCAAAGGAAGCTAACATGCTAACAAAAACAGCCAGTGTGGGGTGTGATATCAAGAGGTGTAACAGTCTCTTTTCTATTTTAACTACAGCTAAGTTGAACATATGCAATCTATTTTAGCTAACTGGAAATGCAATATTCATATATTAAAAATATTATTTTAAATTTCATTTGTTCTTAGTCTCAATAATCTAGTATCAGTGCTATGTGGATATTTTTAAACTCACAGAAGACAGGCAGGTGTACTGACATGTAAAAAGCTTCTAGAATCCGTATATCGCTCTCAGTCTCAACCAGCCGACAATGTTGGTGATGGTGATGGACAACAGCAGTCATGCTGTCTTTTAGTTCTGTCCACCCATCTGCCAATTCTTCCTTCTAACTTTTTTTGAACCTTTGGGCCAATTTCAACCACATCTGAGACAAGGATTCCTAGAGATACTATCTCCAAATCTGGTTAAAGAAGCTAACAAAAAGGAAGCGGTGGCCAAGTAAATAAAGAGAAAGATTCAAACTCCGTGCCCTCAGTGAGACAAAGGCAGTGATATGAGCTGTACAGTTAACAGTATAAGCAGGCCAGCTGGCCAGTAAGCACCTAGCTTGGAGCTAGGCATGATGCCTCTTGCTCAGCCAGGAGTTCAGTGACACAGACGAGGAACGATGATGTTGTGGAAAGCAGAGGGAGAGTGGAGAGAACGCTGTGAACAGCGGGTATTGCAGGGACATGAGGCCACAGGGAACACAGGGGCTTGAAAGGGCTATCTGGTGTTCTAAAAACTCAGCATGGAATCAGGTTTCATTATTCTGCTGGTCACAGAATGACTTGTATAAAGCTGTGCATGCATTGAATGAATCACTTCAATATGTACAGAGATACACAGTTTGTTCTGTAACAGCAGTTACCGTGTATGTGAAGTTATCTCGGCAGTATTAGATTAATCAGATCCCTGCAAGATGCAGAAAACAGATAAAACTGCGTAGGTTGACAAGATGTCAATACATAAAATTGATAGCTTCTCAGCATCCTCTGACTGCGTAACACGGTTGTGTGCTCAACAGCTGCTCATATTATGAGAATCTCTGTAGACGTTTATGAGGACTGTTACCATGAACATTTAAGTCAGGAAATTTTTTCCTGGAAAACAGTATTTCAGTCACCATAGCAAATACTTTATAATACAGACTAACTTTGTTAGCTTCTTTTCATTCTCATGAGAACTACAACCCAGAGGAAAATAATTTATTTCAAAAGTAAAATCCTGCAACTGTTACTACATTCCTCTCAGAACAGCAGATGTGTTTAACTTCAATATGAGAGTGCTACTTTGTCAATAAGCAGAAGAGACGTTGTCAGCTAAAGTGTGAAGGATGTCACACTGACTTACAACATTAACAGAAAATTGAAAACCTCATCATTTTATCGAGCCAGTTAAGGGCTAAGCAAGAACAAATACTTCTTCTGAAAATTGTTATCACAGTGCTTTTCTGTCTAACAAGCACAGAAAACCGTATTCAAAGTAGAGACAAAACCACATCATGTATTTGCGAATAGGCCTACAGGCACGATTGTGTTAATCATTATCTGGAAAAAAGATTTTTTTCTAATAATAGAAGTCACCATACTATTCTGAAAACCACATTAAAAGCACTTTACATCAATGCATCTTAAAGAATATTTCAAAGCAAAACTGTGTCTCATAACCCTCATTACAGGTAAAAACAGAAGTTAAGTGAAACTGGATGGGTTTACTCATGCAGACTAGTCTGAGACTATCCAGCATTCTGGGTAACACATTGGGCTGTTTTTTCCCCTCAGATCTTATACTGCATGTTTTAATAAACAGGGCAACATTTTCCAGGGAAAACTGTGAGGAGTGGCTGATAAACCAGAGGGTTGTACTGGGATCCAAAGGGCACTGGATAGGCTGGAGAATTGGGTCAAGAGGAATCTCATACAGTTCAACAAGAGGAAACTCGAAGTCCTGCATCTGGGTAGGAATAACGCCATGCACCAGTACAGGCTGGGAGCCGACCATCTGGAAAGCAACTCTGCAGAGAAGGACCCTGGAGTCCTGGAGGGCAAGAAGTTGACCATGTCCCTGCAATCCACCTTCATGGCAAAGAAAGCCAACAGCATTCTGGGCTACATTAGGAAAACCATCACCAGCAGGACAAGAGAGGTGATGCTTCCTCCGTACTCTGCACTGATGAGGCCACATCTGAAGTACCATGTCCATTCCTGAGCTCCTCAGTACAAGAAATGGACTTAGCGGAGTGAGTCCAACACAGGACCACAGGGACTGTAGCATCTTTTATATGAGGAGAGACTGAGTGCTGTGACTGTTCAGCCTGGAGAAGAGAAGGCTCAGGGAGATCTTATTAATGTATATAAATACCTGAGGGGAGGGATGAAGACAAGGGAGCCAGGCTCTTCTCAGTAGTACTCGCCGACAGGACAAGAGGCAATGAGAAAAAACTGAAACACAAGGTATTCCATCTGAATACAAAACCCCTCACTTTTTATATTGAGGGTGGTTAAACACTGGAACAAGTCGCCCGGAGAGATTGCGGAGTCTCCATCTGTGGAGATATTCAGAACCCTACTGGACACAGTACTGGACAACCTGCTCTAGTGGACCCTGCTTGAGCAGGGGGTTGAACTAGATCTCAAAACGTCTCTTCCAACCTAAATGATTCTGTGCTTTTATAAAAAAGTAAATAAAGTCACCTCTTCCTTCCAATTCTATTTTAGCTGTGTTTCTAACGTGCAGAGCAACCACTACTTACTTATTGCTTTTGAAGAACAGATGTATCCACCTAGACTTAGAAAATGACTCTAAATTTTGAATCTTGAGCAGACAAGGTACTCATCTTCCTGTGATTTTCCAAGGTAGCTCACTGTCTTTCAGACACCATCGGGAGCTCCTTGCTCAGGGTTTTAATTTGTCTGCAGGCCATGCACCCAGAATCAAGGTGTTCCAAAGCCTAAGTTGAGAGTAGATGCAGCCCTCTAACCTATCTGTAAGTGTTCCATGGGTAGAATTGGAATAAATTAAGATGCAGTCAAATAATATGACTACTGTTCTTCCTCTCAGACGTCTAATGCAATGCTACAGAGTATTGCCTAACTAAACATCACTTTGATAATTTGCTTTATCCCTAGCATATAATAAATACCTGATAGTCTTATTTAATATGCACTATTCAAATCTTGGACTGAACAGAGACTTACTAGCTTTCTTTCGTCTTTTCAGCGGTGCTTGTCACTATAAATTGGAATGCTTTACGAACATTAATGCATTTATTTTTAAAACATATCTGTTGAGTGATATTTTTGTACTCTCTGCAGAGAGCATTTTTCAGTTTTGGATATCCAGTGTAAAATACTTAAGTCTTTTTTTTCCCCAAAATGTTTCAGTATTTGAAGCAGACTTCTCAATTATTTAATTTGTACCAATAAATGTTTAGTATTTCTGTGGGTCACATCCAGAATCTCTAATCAGGGATTCCAGAAAAAGAGAAGAATTAAGTTATTATTAATTATAAAAAGTCTGGTTTAAGGTACTTGTTTAGCACCAGGGGAGAACTGTATGATAGGTAACAGCAATTTTTCCAAAGCAGTATTCAACTACTTTTTTTGTAAAGTCACTTCCTCTCCTCTCATGCTTCCTTTTTTCTTTTTCTTAAATATATGTAAACAAAGAAAGGTTCCTGCAGAAAACTGCCTCCTATGAAAGCACTGAGACCACAAGATAAACCCTACATATTCAGTTTTAATGACCAGTGCCATAACAGTTCACAAGACTATAAAGAACAGCTGTTTGATGTGGCATACAAATAATTGTGCAGGAATGGCAAACCATATGCATATCAATTCATTGAGATTAAAGATTTTTAGCAACCCAGTTCTACAGAGAGAGATTAACCCGTGACAGAATACCATGTTGTTCCCAAGCACTTACAATATAGCTTGTGCAATGGCACAAAAATCAATTAATACCCACGTAAGGGAAGAATAAGGCCAATGCAATTCCCAAACTGATTTTTCCTGTAAGTCTATCAAGAGAAGAAAGGCAAGAACATTCTCACTTTTGTGCACTCCTGCATACAATGCACAGTTCAAAATAGTCAATTGTGCCAATTAGTCTTTCTGCAGTTCAACAACTTGCTTTTTGATGTCATTTGTATTACAAAAATGAAATGAAAAGGATTTGCCTTAAAAATCATTTCTTTCTTATGCCTAATTAAATTTTTTTCTGTGATTGTCAAAAAATGAACATATTCTAGATATAATTTTGACATGGGAAGTAATAGTTACTGAAATCTTATAAAAAATTTACAAGTGAGACATAAAAGAAAGAACACACATCTCTAGTAGCATAGAATACACAGATTTACCTGTACAGGCTAGCATTGAAATTAAATATCCAGAATTAAAACCCTCCTCCTTTTTCATGTGAAAATAAAGACTGAATTATATTATAGAATTGTATCACCATTTTCGTACAGTATAGGTGCCTTCTGAGATGAAGACATTCTTTCCAATTCAGGATGCAGAAAAATTAATTTCCTACACAGCTAAATTGCTCTACTACCATACAGGTACACTAATGCTTTCCCTTGTAATTTACAGAGGCAAATTTCAGATGCTCAACTGTCTGAGACAACGGTGATCTAATCAAAGCACTTCTCTGTTGTGTGAAAGTTGAGAGTACAACTGTGCTATAAGAGATTAAAATATACAAAATTATTAAAAAATGCATTTTCTTTTTTGAAGAGGAATGGTATTTGGGTATTTTCTTTCCATATTCTCCAAAACACACAATTTACAGCAAAAGCTCTCCAAAAAACCTGAAAGTCTGTCATTCAATTTATCCTACTAACAGATAAAAAAGGTATGGTTTGGGGAATATACAATGTAACGTTAACTTTCAGTTCCCAGACAACAGACCTTCAGTTAAGTTTTGTGTTAGATTTTCTCATATGGATTTCTCATATTCCTTGTTCTACATTTATTCCCTCCAGATATCAAGTAATCTTACTATATGTGCAGCCAAAGAGTAAGAAATACTACAACAGTTTTACGTTACCCTTAAAGAGTATTGCTTCAAACCAACTGCAAAGGCAAATTTTTCTACATAAAACCTGCAAAGTATTTCTGATTTTCAGATGTTTTCAGAATTAGTTTGCAGATCCTCCATTCTACAAAATGCATAAAAATGGGGTAAGGTCTACCAACGTGTTTGTTACTATGCAGTAACTCCTGAAATGCAAATACTTAGAAGACATCTCACAATGTTTTGTCTAAGCATACAACGAAAATGGGAAGAAAAGTGGCTCCATCTGGTAACTGCACTGTTCATTTCTGCTGCATATTCAGAGGCATATAATTGTTTAAGGCATTATCTTTTTTCTGCACAAAAGGAATTCAGTTACTTGCAAATTGCAATTCCTGAGCCAAATTCAACACGCTGTGATGCTATAAGAGGATTTGCAAATTTTAACTCTCTCATCCATTAAAAAACATAAAGATCAACTTCAGTATCTAGGCTGAAGCACAGCCACGCTTGGCCTTCGTTATTTTATTCAGAACTTCAGCACATCAAATACAGACATCTAAATTTCGAGTAGTTTATAACTACCACAATGGCCAAAACCACAAAATTATTTATTTATTTTTAAAAAGCGGAGTTACAATTTAACCCAACCAACCATAGAATTAAAAATAATTATTCATCCCAAGAAATGTGTTTAACAAGGGAAAATTGGAAAAGCGATGGTGAAATACTTCTGGCTGCCAGCAGTAAAGCTGACTATAAATGCCTGTCTGCTTAAGAACTATTTTAATATTCTTGGCAAATATTTGCAGTTATTGTTAATAGGGGTAGGAACCTTTGAGGTTGCTCAAATTCCAGACCAATATTTCTTAAACTAAAAGACTTCTGGCTCCACACTGTAACATATGTGATGTAAGTAATTTGTCTCCCATCTAAGAATATGCAAGTCACCTAGACAGGACCAGTCTGAAAGCTTCTTAAAGGCGCATACAGGAAGTCTAACACCTGACAGCTTTGCAGGGCATACTGTTCAGGACTTTGAGATACGGCAACTGGCACCAAAAAAAACCAGTGACATCTTGAAATCCTGGACAAATCTACACTGTCCTCAAATTTTGTCTGGACACAATCCCAATAGGTTACAATATTTCTTTCAGGTTTCCCTGGTTTCTTTCAGGTTTTCTGTGTCACAGGAGCAATAAACTTTGAGGTAAGTGAAAGGAAAAGGCATCTGAAAAGTGTTTTGAGGGGAAAACCTTCAGCTCCTTTTGCTACTTAGGCTTACAATGAGAATTCCAAGGCCAGGAAAGCACTGGTAGAGAAAGCCTTCTGCAACAGTAATCTTTAAAAAGCCATCTGTTAAGTGGTCTAGCGCACCTTTTGTGTCAGTAAATGAGTGTCAACAGATGTGCTTTTTTAACTGAAAGATTTCCTAAACTCCAGTTTACTACACTATACTGACCAGCAATATCAAAAGGTGCCACTAGAATTATGAAACCCAGGAGAGGCTAATCTAACAGCAACCCAAAAAATCACCTACCTACAATTTCCTTTTCCAGGAGGTGTACCATAAAACAGGCCAATTCTGCATCCTCTACACAGAACATATTTTCTCTACATTTTCCAATAGAAATGCCACTTTCCTTACAATTCTGAGGGTTGAGGGGGTTAGCACACGCACATACAGCACTTATACGTTGCTCCCCTCTGGTCTTTTGTGGATGAGGGAAAACCAGAATTCCTTAGTGCTTCTGTTGTTGCACAGTGGTACTGCAAAAGCATTATCACATGGGCCTTAGGCTAACTTTACTTTACACTACTGTTACAAGACTCTAGTCTTGGCCTATTAGGCTTGTCGTGAGATTGTTATGAGCTACAAAATGGAGCTCGGTATGAGGTTTCTCTTCTTACAATGTAGAGTTTAAGTTTGGGATAATAGTAAAGGTCTGAAAATATGGACACGGGACTTGATGGTTCATTACTAGTCACTGAAGAAGTTTAAACTTTGAGAACTGGGAAAAGACTGCTTTACGCGTAACAAGAAAAGGAGCTAAGCATGAAAAATCCAGATGAACAATGGAATGTGGCTTGGAAAATAACATTCTCAGGCATTGTGTAGCTCTCCAGGGGGCAGATGGCAAAGGCTAAGAGCAGTCCAGAACTGCAAAACTTCTTATGAAAAAGCAACATTTTGAATGCGGGTGGTACAATCATCACAGGAATCACCACCACAGGACCACTGTGGGAGTGCCACAGCTACAAGCATGCCTCTTGCCATCCCTGCCTTCTTGAAGGACTCTTTCTCTCTCTCTCTCTGTTCCAATAGCCCCAGCTTTCCCTCTCTTCCACGTGCCTTATTCTTCGAGCATCTTTCCATTTGGCAGCTAGTCACACAGCGCTATGTACAGCTTCTGGCTAGTTCTTTTTCTGTAAAGATAGTTCAAAAGAATGTATGCACGTTGCCTTAATTCTGTTGAAAAACTTCTGAAAGAAAATAAGAAACAAAGTGGTACATTTACCCTTTTCTCTAGAGGCATGTTTATAGTAAGCTGTCATTCTTAGTAATTGAAATTATTTACTTAAGTCCAATCATTAGCTAAAAATGTTAAAAAAGGTAAAATGTAAATACACAGGCAATCCAAGTCTTGCAGCCAATTTCTGTGAAAGAAAATGACCTTAAATAGGATGCATAGTTCCACTTAGAAGAGCAGTCCATAACCGCTACAGGGTAAAAGACCATCATCATCATTGCAACATCTGGTAGGAGCATGAGGCCTTGAGACAGGCATGTATCCATGAGACCTGTATCCATTATAGGTAGCAAGTCCAGAATAAGTGAGTCTATAGAGAATAAACGAGTCTATAGAGAAAATCCAGAAGTATTCCGGTACTGCACTGAGGCAGAAATAGAAGCCTATGGGGAAACAGTAAGAAACAATCACCAGACAGTAGCTGGCTATTGTAATCAAGGGATGTCATCTAGGAAAGCGGGACCACTGGTAAAAGTACTGGTTTGGGTACACCTTCCTAAAAAGAAAAACAATCCTCTTCTCTTAGGAAGCAAATCCAGAGGGTTACCAAAAAGGACTATTATAAAAAAAGTTACAGATGCGAAGTGGAAAAAAGTTGAAGATCAACATGTCTGCCCTGCTCTTGAGGTATCTGGAAATCAAAATGGAGACACACAAAAGGCAGATGCAAGTACTTGCAATTTTGAATTAATATAAAGGTAAGGCACAGGCAAGAAAACATAAAGGCTGAAGTGTAAAAATTAATTTACAGTTAGCAAGGAACACAAGTAGTAACTGAAATGCAAAAATAAGAAGAAAGGAAATATAGAGCCTTAACAGGAAAGAAGAATGAGCAACATGCTCTATGGAAGACTGAAATACTCAGTTCCTTTTGTCTACTGCCTTCATAAAAGTGGTGATATCTGATCACAGACTGATATGTAGTAGGGCCTCAGGGTAAGTTAAATTTAGTGCATCCTTAGAGAGCTAGATGAACAGTCCACGAATTATCAGTGATCACTTTTGCAAACTGATTATCTTGGAGGTTAGAGAATACCAGAGGGCTGTAATAGGGAAAACAGAAAATATATCTTTAAAAAGGGCCAAAAAGGATGATGTGGGGAATCTGTATAACAGTGACACTTATATTCCTACATAAGCATTAGAACAAATTATTAAAAACACAATTTATATGCATCTAGA
The DNA here is from genome assembly GCF_964199755.1 of Larus michahellis. NCBI lineage: Eukaryota > Metazoa > Chordata > Aves > Charadriiformes > Laridae > Larus > Larus michahellis. Next base: position 60,594,831 of record NC_133896.1, on the reverse strand, counting down.
AGATATGAAAGCTGTAAAACAAGAGCTAACATGAATTTGCCAAGAACATGTTTCTGTCAGAACAATACAACTTCCTCCTCCAACTGAACAGCTTGCCTGATGGCCACAGCAATAGATATACTAACTCTTAACTGTAGTAAAGCTTATCAAAATGTTTTGGTGCTATCCCATGCTACATTTCCCTTAGCAACCTCTGGAAAATTAACTATATCACAGCAATGTGGTTCAAAACTAAAACTTGATGTCCACATTAATATTTTATTATCAATGTGGAAAACAACTGGTCATAACTCATTTAATTGATAGCTTAGAAAACAGAATAGAATGTACACATATGGAATTTGCAAAGCCCAAGTTAAGTAAAAAACACTTTGTACACCAAAAATTAGAAGTCAGAATCACCTTGGTAATTGGAGGAATGGTTTAAAAATCAACAATACATAAAAGTGCAAAATAATGTAAGAAATTAAATAGAGAAATAAAAAAGGGGAAAATAACAGCTAGGCAGCAATACAGTGGGAACAGATCTGGTGATTATAATTATTGCAAACTAAATATGCATCAACCCTGTGATACAAAAAAAAAAAAAGCATTTTCAAACTGCATCAGTCTGATAAGATATTAACTATTCTTATAAAATTTGCATTGTTGTTATCATTAGAAGATAGAGCACAACCTAATGACCAAATTTTCACAAACACATTCTTACACACCTGGAAAGTGCATACCAAGCATGGGAAACAACACACATTTTCCTTGAGAAATCTATTTACTTGCCTGTAGCATTCCTGTTAGGTCTTATATCTGTGTACATTACATGTAAATAGTAAAGTGCTGTTTTGAAAATTTGTCCTTGGATGTTCATAAGCAAATCCTTTGAAAAAACTGTTTACATATAATATTTGATCATTTAATATTTTAATATACTACTTCAATATTTACAGTTTCCGTTTCTTAATGCATACTTTAGGTTCCTACTTCACATTCTCTGTCATGTTTTAATGGTTGTAGTAAATAAGATGAGAAAGCACTCCTTAAGTGTTCAAAGAAACAACTGTTGGCATCAAAAACTTGAAATTAATACACCAGATACTAATTAGCATAACAGAAATTTACTGTAAGAGACTTTTCTCAAACCAAGGTATATCAATTGATATATAGTAGCACATAATCCTGTCAGTCTTACCGTTAATTACTGGGGTATAAACAACAATTCCAACTAAGTTAGGATCAGATACAGTTGTGTCCAGAATAAGGCCACCAATACTGAAAAACAAAGTGCAATATTTGGAATAAGGCAAGTAGTTACATTACTTAGTATTTCAAAACTTTTTTAGCAATCTATCTTAGAACATCTTCAAGCCACAATTTTCTTCTCAATTTACCTTCCCCCCTGCTATTACCTCATTCTCAGCTACAGATTAACATTGCTCTAGTTATTCATATATTAAAATTGACTTATTGTATAACAAAGACCATAGAATTTCAGCCAATCACTCCACTTTTAAGATTTATGGTTTTCATTTGACTAAATAATCTCTTAGATCTGTGTATAATCTTGACTGGAAACTGCAGGAGATGAATAGCTCACCATTTCCTTCATTTGATCCGACAAACTCCTGCACAGTCAATGCCAACAGGCCACTGCTGCCTCCCCCACTCATTCCCACCTGTGATTTAACTTTGTAACTTCCTCGTTTTGGGAAGATTAAAGTTTATCCACACTCGACGTTCTAGAGGCTCCTTAAATGTTTCTTTTAAGTACAATCAGGTGTTAAATAAGATGTAGAGACACAGGGCGACTATCAAGGTGAAGCAAGACAAATAGACTTACCTGCTTATAACCATGGCAGTTATAACAGGCTCCCATCCTGAATGGAGAACAGTTCTGGTAGCTGGGTGTTTGGCAGCTATGACAATCCCCATCGGAGTCAGAGCCAAAAAAAAGGCACCAACCAAAGGAGATACATAGTAATATGTCTCTAAAATAATAATACAGGAAAAAAAATAAAAAAAAAGGTTTTACTTTCAAGACATTCCTTTAAGTTTTTCTTAATTTAGAACTCTCAAATAAATTCTAATCTATATTAAGCAATTGAGGAATTTTAATAGTCTTTATCATTACTGTACCTAAAGTTTCAACTACTGCACTAAACAAGATGGTTAACATCTGCCATCTGTGATGACTGTCTCACATCTTCTCAAGGACAGAACTATCTGTGCAAAGTAGGAATTTTTATTTGATGCTTTATGATAAAAACGCAATAAGGATGCGGAATATAAAACATTATTTTGTAATGTATCTACTATAAAAAAGCAGCTGAATATACTGAAAATGCATTTTGTTTATACACAGATTCATAGCATATGTACACCCCCTTCTTTCCAAAGCACAGATAACGTGGTAATCTTCCCAGAAATAGCATCTAAAATGATGCAAGCACAATGTGTAATATTGAGGCATTTATATCAGTAGCTCAGTTGTTTCATAACCTGTCTGAATCTGAAAATTCACAGCCACAATTCTGCTGCTTGCACCTATCCATCAGAATTGCATCGTATTTCATAGGAACACAACTGCAGACACCAGTGAGTCCCGTCATAAAGCTGACCTTATAAGGCAAACAGCTGCCTCCACAGAAAGACGACTATTTTTTCGGATTACTTGTTTTATAATCCCATCCACACAGAAGCTATTACAGTGATCCAAGACTTCCTAATTCAATGGCGAGGTAAATAATGGAAAAATTATCCTAATGGCAAATATATATATATATATATATAAAAAAATTATGAAAACGTTCCACTTTTACATATATTTTGTTTTATGAGAAATGTGGTCATGTATTTACTGTTAAATACATTTTCTCTAAACTTGCAGAATTTGGACCCGTCTTAATGCAAAATATATTTTAAATTAACAGGTTGAAGTACTTCATGTAGAACACACACTTTACCAAAGAAGAATATTTAGTATATAAAAATGTATTCTCACCCATGTACTATAGCTTATTACAAAGGCTGCAAATTCAAGCAATTACTACTTTGATGTTATCTTGGTGGAGCTAAAATTACTCCTGGAAGAATTGCTGTAGGGTTTTTAGAAGTTACTATCCTGCTGCATTGACTGGTAACTACAGAGCCAGCAGAGCCAGCAGAAAAGATAGTAAGATACCTTTCACTGGGTAAGCGAAAAGCAGAAAGCTATTAGAATGAGAATGAGACAAAGCCCAAAAGAGAAGTAATTTTTTCCTTTCCTTATATAACTATTCTACAGTATATTATCTCCTCCTTCCTTTGTGGTGCCTTTTTTTCCTCCCTTCCCTCTTCCTGTGAACTCCGAGGTGGGCCTAATGTTAAGAGTTTTTACTCAAAACAGCACACACAATACGCGATTCCTTTATTTGATAATTATAGTTTTGTCTTATCAAACTTACTAAAAAGGACAAAAATGTACTGATGTAAAGTTCTTGAACTACCTACTGCCCAGGTAAATACATCCTTCTTGCAATGAAGAAAGATCTTTATGTGTACTAAGATCAGTCACATAGAAAGGCATCATTCATTCTACACCTATTTATTTAAAATTTTGAAACTTCTCTCTTTTTCCCCTCCCTTTTTCCCCCCTTTTTTTTTATTTCCCAAGACATAAATCATACTGCATCCCTGCTACTTTTTCTTTCTCCTTCTCTGTCTGTTCCTCTCATATGGAACCAAGGTGAGGCATTAGCATGTACCAGACGCCCAGTAACTAATGTAAAGGACAGAATGAGAGACTAGCTTTAATGTAGTAAATTTAGTAAAATATAAAAGGGCACAAAATAAGTTCCAAGTCTGCCACATTTTTGGAGACTTTGCCAATTTTATTAAAAGGTGAAGTCTGCTGGTCAGTAAAGATCCTCTGTTGCAAACAAACATTGAACAGCAAAATACAGATGTAACGGTGAGCATTACTCAAATTAATCACTAATTTTTTAAATTCTTTCACTTGCACACCAACAATTAGCCCACTGTACTCTTTATTACAGGACTTCTACCAACACAGGAAAGGAAATTAAAGTTAAAAAAAGTATGCTTTTACAATAATTTCTTTTTTAATCGCACTAACAACTAAAGAACTTGTTAGAACGTGTTCATGAAAAAAGGGAGAGTATTTAACTATCTGCACCAGTCTTCAAGCTTGCAAAGCTAGTCCAAGAATGTAGGCCAAGAATTACAAAGAATACTGAAAAAAAGTAAAATATATCATATAATTCCTTTCTTCTGATGGAGTGGGGGAGGAAAGCACACATAGATAAAACTGAAATCAGTCCCACAAATTAACAATGAATACAAAGCAAGAATTATTTAATAGGAAACTTCTAAATAAATAATAACTATGTAAAATATAAAATATACATACACTTGTCATCTTTCCACAGAAATGTTTTGTAAGTTTAAAAAAAAAAGGAAAAAAAAATATGAGAAGACAGTCTCACTAGTGTATAATGATTCATGAATTATAACCAAAATAAATATAATTTATATCCACTGTGCAACAGGACCATTTCAGAAGTTAGCAAGTAGCCAGAAGCAAGCGCAACTTTACAAATCTTAGAAAACATGACTAATGCATGGCTGATTATCAAATCTTTCACTAGCTGAATTCAACATATTTTAAGTTAGTTAACAGCAGCTACAGGAAGTAAGGAAATATGCATCCATAAAATGGCACAAGCTGTCATTTTTAAAGCAAACAAAGCAAAAGTTAGATGAACTTCCAAGAGGGTGAATGTGTGCTTTATAGCAATAAAACTACAGTGCACAATGATATAAAAGATAATGATATGAAAAATGCAAACAGTTTTGGGCTTTGGTTTTGGGTTTTTTTGTTTGTTTGGGTTGGGTTTTTTTGTTTGGGTTTTGTTTTGTTGGGTTTTTTTCCACATTAAGATAGAACTTTCAAGACTACTCAGCAATGGCTTAACTTTGTTGCTTTGAGTCAACAGTCAACAGCAAGCGAGAGGAGTTAATTTTTTTGGCCTTATTGTTCAACATTTTAGTATGTACAAATGTCTTAATTTCACCATGGAGAAAAGTACAGAGAAAACCTACAAAACAGGTTTTATACCTGAGTCCTTTAAACAGAGTTAGACATAAAATGGATTATAAAAGCTACCCCATTGTTGCAATACTCCCACAAGTTTCTTCTTGAAAGAGCAAAAGCCAGGAGTGGGGGATCTCCAAGGACGCAGCCCCTCTGCTATGATAATATACTTGCACTTTATTGGGATTCTCTGTTCTAAAGTGCTAGAGGGAATGATAAATAAACAAATAAACCGGTCACCAACCATCCCCATGTTGCTAAACAAGGAGGAAATCAGGTATATATATTAATCTGTTTACAAGTTTTACACCAGACAACCGAAAATCACCCTGCCCAGGTTTTTTAAGGCAAAGATGATGTAAAAATTAAGGCAAGGCAACTGCTCCCTACTAGAACTTCAAATTCTACTGCCTATTAAGTTTAATTAAAAACAGAACTATAGAAACAATTAGTAGTTTAGAATTATATTACAGAATCTGCCACAAGTGAGCAACAACAGATGCCAGTTAACTACAAGACCCGTGAAACTACTCAGCTCCAGCCTAACTCTTGGGAATAGAGCACAGAAGAAGAAAATGTATTCTACAACACCTGGAGAATGGGAAGAGGGAATAAACGACCCCTCTTTTGGGGCTCACTTCACGTCATTTTTTGATAGATTTACAATAGGTAGTTTACGTGGTAACTCAACCTGGCTCTGCTATAGAATTTGTAGCATCCCACAGTGAAAGATCAACTCCTAGAAGCACTCAACTCTTCAATGAGCTTCTGACTGTGACTTTAAATTAGAAAAGGAAGGAGGGAAGAAGAAAGATTCAAGGTTCTCAACCGAGTCCTTACTGATCTTCATTTACTTTAAGCCCTCATCCCTTCAGTAAACAGGGATATAAATTAATCTTCTAGTTCAGAGAACTCAGATGCTTAATGTTTTAGTCCTTGTGCCGGGCATCTACCGTGACTTACTGCTCAGTGCAGTGCCACTGAAAACAATGCAACCTCTAGTAGGAATTAGAGGTAAATTGGAAATATGCTACTTCAAAGCAACTGGGAGGGACCTGAAAATAATAATGTGAATCACACAGTTTGTCTTCGCAACCCGGATCCAACATGCACGAGAGGTAAATGCATATATATTTAAGCCACATTCTGTGAGAAAAACGGAAAGCTTTAAACAACGTCTTCAGATCATAACTGACAAATGACAAGCACCACGGACCTCCACATTTAATATACTGGGTCTTCCTATTCCAGAGCATTCCTCGTGTTCTATTCGAGGAACCGGAGCAGGATCCCCGCGACGGTCCTGGGGAGCCCTCTAGTGCTTTCCCCCAGTTATTTAACAACGATTCACAGATACAGTTCTCGGGGAGTTGTTAAGGGAGAAAGAACTGTTAACCTTTTACTATTCGAATGCCCATGTTTGATAGCTTTGCCATATTTTTTAAAGCACTCAGATGAACTTTTAAGAAATTATATATATAATGGTGGCCGAACAAGATGTTTGATTTGGCCCTAGCCTGGGTAAGAATCCTACAGTTCTTTTCCCTGCCTCTTCTCAGTATGTCGTGAAACACCCTCTCAAACCAAAGGCTGAGCACAGCTGTACAGCTCTGTTACAAACAGAAAGTTTGTACATAAATAATTTCCCCCTTCCAGCTTTCTTATCTGAAAACAACTCTTCCCCTGCAGAAAGGAGCCAGAAACTTATACTTTGTTTCAGTATATTTGAGTAGTTAGGCTAATAAATCATAGGGGAAAATAGTTAATTCAGAATACAGTTCAGACACGAATCCCACCTGCTTCATTACTAGCCCATAAACTCTGTGTTTCTTATAAAATTCCTATTGTGTTTGCTATTCTAGAATTAAGAAAGCAGGGAAACAACCGAAAGAACATTAATAACATCTGTGCTGGGTGAGGCCAAAGGTCTGATCTAGTCCAGTATCCTGTGCCTGACTATGGTCAATGGTTCAGGGTTGCAGAAAGAAGAAAAGAAAATGGCAAGTTTAGTGCTGCTTCTTTCAGTGTGCTCTGCCAGCTTCCGCTGCTGTTTGCCTCAGGGATTGCATCAATCCATTTTCTGTTTGCATCTGTCTGTTCAATACTCAATGGATTCTTCTCTGATTAATTTATCCAAATAGTTTTCTAAAATCACTTTGGTCCTCTTAATACATCAGGGCAGTAAGTTCCACATCCCAATCACATATCTTGTAAAAGAGTTTCTTTAATGTTTTTTTAACCTGTTGCCTAATCGTTTTCTGAATGCCTCTTCCTTGTCATTCACAACTTTGTATACTTCTCCTGAGCTGAAGCTACTCCATACTTCTATTCCATGTTCCTATTTCATAGTTCAAATACATGGCTCTTGGAAACCACGCATTTCCAAGGGCTTTGTGGTATGTTCTGAATTTAGAAAGAGTCTCTGTTTCCCAAGAGAAAGAAATAGAAAGACATTGAAAAAAAATATAAAGAGCAGAAGCAGCCATTTTAGCAGTAATCAGACAATTACACATACCACAAAGAGAAGTATTTCCAGAACACCATACAGAAAGAAAGAAAATTGGGAATCACTCTTAAAAGCATACTTCAGCGCACTTATCCTTCCCCGACACATGTGTGGGATCTGCTTTTCAACTGCAGTGGCTGACTAAAATGTGAGTGGCCATGACAGCTGTAAAAGTAGCAAAGGATCAGTTCGACCTGGCCCCACTCCTTTTTTTATTTCTCTGAGATACATTAGGCCATCTGTAACTAGAGATGTAAATTTCTGGAAATGTATGAAAGGAAGAAAGAAGTCCAAGTTTCTTTCCCCATCTTCTTTTTGGGGTTGAGTGGTTTTTGTTTGGCTTTTTAGATTTTTTTTTTAAAAGAAAAAAAGAAAAAGAATGTTTTAGAAGAAACCGAAATATTGGTAGTAATTAGTTACTCCTTTAGAAAAAAAAAGAAACATATTATCTGTAATTTATATAAAGCATAGGAAGCAGTACTAGATATAGTCACAAAAAATACTATATTGTTTATTTACAAAGGACAAATGTAGCTACTATTACAATCCAGCTACTATTAAAATACCAGCACATGTAACTAAGTTTTGCCTGTGGCCACAATTAAAAAAAAAGGAAAGGAGTAGAGGAAACTGTTTTAAACCAGTAAGACTCAGTATTAACAATTTACTATCTTTGAGTCATATGGGTTCAACTTAGACAATTATACAGAGAATATTACAATGCAAAACCATAAGAAACTAATATTGTAGTGAAAAGATTTAGGAAACAAATGAAAAATCACTGGCATATTCATTACAATGTAGTTTACAAAGCAAATTTTAAAGACCAAAATGAAGTTTGACCTATAGGGCACAGGTTTCCAAGAAACTTCATTTGAAATACTTACTAGTTAACATTTAAAGTCTGAAGTCTGTCCTTAATTATTTTAAATCAAACATGGTCTTGACCAGAATAAATTTTAATCATAACCCTAGCCTCAAGTCTAATCTCAGTGTTAATGCAAATTTGGCAATCTCTTCCAACTCCACACCTACTCAGGGAGTTACTATATGCCCATAATCCTAGCTAACTCCTTTTCACCTAGCTGGTAATACCAACTTCCCTGGCACTTCATTGACTAGCATAAACCCTAACATTGAACTGAATTCCAATCAAACACATCAATTGTTGGGACCTGAAATCTATTTTAAGCAGAATAACCCGAAGTTCCATCCCGGTCAGACTTTTGGGCATAACAATGGGTCTAGATAAACAGTCTCTAATGAGCTAAACTCTAATCATTATTCCAGTCCTAGCACTAGCTAGAGACACCAAATTTCATGAGAAAAGAGACTTCCTCTCTGTTCTTCTCATCAGAAAAAAATAAAGAAGTTAAAAAACATCTTTATAAATTTTCTTTCACTGCAAGTCTATAAACTTCCTTAAAAGAAGTATCTGAAGAAAATATTTGAGAAATAAGTTATTAGAATATAAAGTATTTAAATATAGTTACAAAATAAACAATACAATTTAAGTTTTAACAAAAATATAGAAAATACTAAAAATGGCTGCTTTGCACACTGATACATTTAGGCTGACATCACATCAACACTTTCTAAATATGTTTCTATGGAAGGAGTCAGTTGCAGCAATAATTTAATTTGAAATAGTATTATGAACATTCTTCTATGTGGAATAAATACTAAATTGGCTAAAAAATACGAAAGTACGGCATTGTTCACACATTAAGGAAAAGTACAAAATCAAGAGGCTTCTGAGGTAGAAAATAGCCGCAGCTGGCATGAAGGACACAACATCTGTGGTTCCCTGATAAGCTACATGAGGTACGGGACGGGATGCAATTATTCCGTGGCTTTACCTTACGATGTATAGCGGATATGGGAATGGGATGATACCATGAAACAGATAAGCTGCCAATTAGCTGCCCGCTCGATACTCAGAGCCAACATTTTGTCAAATTTTGATGAAATGCTGTCCTTTGTGCAAACTTTGCTCATTATAATGTCATTATAGTACCAAAACACACTTCCATCCCGAAGGCTACCCGCCTCCAAGGTGCAACCACTCCTTCTTGAGTCTGCACCCTGAATTTCTCGTAAACTATACCTTTAATTGTGAAGCGAGAGAAATTTACACCAATCATGATAAAAGTACGTATGACTAAAGTCACTCAAACTCCACCTTGAAGATAACAAATAGTATAAAAATAGCCCGAGAGAGGGGGGATACCCAGGGAAGACACCATCACAAAGAATTGCATCACTGACTTCTGGGATCAGTCGACGGGCTGAGCCTCTCTTCCCTGCTATAGGGACGCCTTTGGGTAAGACTTAGATTATACCGAGTGCTTCCTCGGGAAACTTAGAAATTTCTCTAGAGACTCTCTTTTCTACATTTATAGCCAGGCTGTATCGTTTATAACTTTGTCGCGCGTTTTGTATATGTAACAATACTTTCATTTGCACGTGCTTTGCAGACAGTGTATTTATCACTGGCAATCCTAAGAACCTATATATCTGTTGTTTAAATAAACTGCACTTTTTTAAGTAGCTAGTCGTTTTGGTTTCTCACTGAACGCGACCAAAGACTCCAGAGTGGCCGTGCTAGTTCATGAGCACGATTAGACTGAAGGTGCAGTCCACTATTAGTGTATCCAAATCGTAGTAGTTTAATACATATTAAACGCGATTGGACTGATAGTGCTGAATTGGGCATCACTCAGAATTTAAACCCAGCCACACCTAGCCTCCCACCTCGGTGAGGAGTGTTAGAACACAAGGGGGTTTATTTTCTGCCAAAACCGCTTTGCCCCTTTTCACGCAACATTCTCCTATGAGAAAATGTTTTCATATTTTTTGTTTCTTCATGGGAGAGATGAAACAGGAAGAAAAGGACCAATTTTTGAGTTCCTAATTCTCATTTTCCAAACTCACATCTCCTTTGTGACAATCAAGCATTTCATTACATCGGCTACTATCTGAGCATGCTTCTAATAATAATAATAATTATAGGTATATTCCTTTTTAGCAGACATTGTGATGACGAACCTTCTTCAGTAGAAGAGAAGAATTACAGACTGAAAGAAAAAGTCATTCATAAGAAAATTAGTTTGGAGCTGTTTATGTATAATTCACCTGTTCATAGCTATTAGTGGGAAAATAAGCAAACAGTAAAAAACTGTCATCAAGAAGCCAGACAGAATTGATACGTGAAGTAGGATTAGATCATTGCCCTCTGTAGTCAGTAGTCAGTGAAGGCCTCTCCTTTGCTGCTTAGTTATTCAGAGTGGTTATACATTTTTTCATCTTTCATGGCAGAACTGCTGTTCTGAAGAAAGCTACAGCTACATTATAAGATTTATGTTTGAAATATAGTCATCAAATTTATGAGACAAAACAAAAAAAAAGAAAACAGAAGAGAGTAGGGCCACTATTTGGAGAAGCTGGAAGCAAGCGGTTACTTCATTTACTGAAAAGCAGAAGGAAATGCTGGTAAAATCAAGTTCAGGCGCAGGCAACAGGAGAGAGACATGGAAGTGTCACACTGTGAGGGAAACAAGATAGGAAAGAGCTGAGGAAACTGGTACTGGAAGCTGGAGCAGGAAAAATGAGGAAACAAGGAGGTATTGCAATGGGAGCTGGAAAGAACTTGGAAGGAATCAGAAGGAAACTCACACTAGTCTGCATAAATCATTTAAAAGTCACAGCATTCACAAAGCACAAATCTATCTAAAATAAGGCTTCACTTCTTTGAATACATACTTGTTGTAGACGTGCTATTGTTACTCAAAGTACTTAAATTATTGCTATTTTGGTTTGTGGGCACAGCTGCAGCTCAAGATGTATTTGAATGTTGCCCAAAACCACACCCTAACAAAAAGAATTCTCACAGCAGAACTCTCCCAGCAGCTGATCAAGAGAGCCAATTCAACTCCTTGCCCTCAGTGCAAGGGGAGAACGCTTCAAAAGGGCTCTGGGAAGCAGATATTTGATTTAGGGGTGGGCATTCAAGAAAACTTGGATGAAGACAGTTTTCCTCCCCCCAAGAAAGCACAGTAAATTCAGCAACTACAGTTTCTAATTCACACGTAGATTGACTGTGATACTGTGAGAGTCTTCCACTTACTAGTAGGCTGTGCCAACATTGTGGTTAGTGACTTCTATCATCTTAAAAAAGATCATGGCATAATGCTGCAACCCAAGATTCCTTATTCAGTGGTATAAATGTTGACAAAAAAGTCAGTCAAGCTAAAAGGTTTTCTAAACCTCTCCCCCCCTGCCTTCTCCCCACCCTCCTGACCCAAAAGAGGTTCCTAGGGAGACACACACACTTAGAAACATACTTACCAAGGCAAGCATAAAGACCCTGACTTATCCACGCTAGTATAGCAAGCGTGATAAGATCTCCAAAACTTGCTGCTATAGGAGTGGCAACATTGTCAGGATTAATACCAGTCTTCTTTGATCCAACAATAACTCCAACCATTATTATTCCTACAATCAATAAAAAGGACAGGATAGTAACCATATCTACTCTTGTAACTCCACAGAAAATTCCAAGATAATGGCACTTTCAAACTTAATAAGCAAGAGGTCAGTGCTTTTTGCCCCAGTATGATTGTTCTTCCCACATGACTGATGTCTCTATTTTTAAGTTTTAGCCATTTTTAAAAATTAGGGTATATATTAAAAAAATACAGCAACCACACACACAAAATCAAGAACCATCTGTACAATGACCTACTTTGCTTATGATTAGAATTAGCACTATTGAAATTGTAAATCACCTATTTCATGAAGATAAAAATATGCAGTGTATTATTTCTACACCCTACTAACTTTAGCTGACTGAAATTTAAATTTCACTAGGCTGAAAACCACCCTTACATTAAAAACTTCAACATCTGATATAGTGCAAGATGTCCAGTCATGGACTTAGCAGCAAAAGTCAAGAAGCTACACCATAAATTAAAAACTAGCCAACATATAAAAATGTTACTTGCTATACAGTTAAAACATTTAAATTGAGGACGTTGATTTCTATTTTCTTCTGTATGAACAGCAACACTAACTTTTTAAGAGGCATTTTCCTGCAGAATGCAAGTGGCTACTAAAAATAAAATTAACATTGTTATTAACAGTCGTCTTTGGCATAACTTGAGTAATTTCCCCATTTTATGTTATTTTAAAGAATTTTTGAAAAATCCGTATTAAAATTTTCATGTATTTTAGCGATATTATGTATTGTAGGCTACATTAGCAGTTCAGTTTCAGAGAAACTGCCTATAGAGTTATACTCCATTAAATTCTCAAAAGAAAGAACTGAAATGATCCTGTAGGATCACAATACTACAAAAGCACCTGTTTCACAAGTAGGAAGATGAAGCTTAGAAAGTAATTTCCTGTGCTGGCCCACCACCAAATAACAACAAAATTTCTCTTAATGTCCAAATTATGCATGAGAAGTGAATAAAAGGCACTCATGTTCTCCAGTTCTCTTGCTACTCTTAATTTCATGCATGATCAAACTCAATGGCTCTGTAGTCACTAAAAAAAAGTGCGTGTTCTTAATTTCATGCAAAACTTCAACAATTTTGTAATTTTCACATAAGTAAGCATATCAGATTGGTAAAAAAAGGAAGTTAAATATTTTATTTGACTTACTATTATTAAGACTAATGACTATGTATTTTCATTAAGAATATGTCACAAGTAGTGGTACTTTTTCCCCTTCATGTCCATTAAGTACCATCTTTTATGGTTAAATGTTTCCTGACAATTGGGAAGAGAAGATTAAATTTATCACGCCATATGGCTCCAGACAGACATTGGCACTGTTTGTAGAGGGGAACTTGAACTTGGGCCAGACCCTTCCCATAACAAGCCAATTTGTTCACTTCAGATACAAAGCAGAGCACAAACTAACATAAAAGCAGTATGGGCAACCAGGAAGTTTGGATTCAGCTGAGATAACATCTTGAGCTTAACTGCAAATAAGTTCTACCTGTTTAGTGCTAAGAATATATTTTGTGCATTAACGAATATAGAAAGCAGGGAAGAAAAGGTCTCCATCATATTAGGTAAAATCTAAACCCCATACTTTCTGTTCTAGATATGCTCAGGAGGTCACGCAATTCAAATCTTTTCAAAGAATATGACAGAAGAGGAATGCAATATTCAGACCTACATGGAAATTGCAAAAGGGCATCCTATCCTCTGCTGTGTTGCAGTTGTATTACACCTTTCTGGATTTAAATTTTTAAGGAATAACAACATAATATACATTCAGCACGCACAGAAAACTAACTGTAAAAAGTAACATATATACTACTTTTACCTTGTAAAAGAGAAGCTATGAAGGCAGTTGCTACGCTGCTAGAACACAGAAGGATTGAATGATCAAAACGGTATTTGCCCTCTGGAATCCAGCCCAATATAACTGCTGCCACTGCTGCCAGAAAACCAACTACTGTTGCCTGAACCTAGAAAAGAAAAAGAAGGTGAACAAGTCTTAAAATTGGCAGACTTAAGAGGACTACAGACTCATTTTCTATTATTCTTTCTGCCTACCTACATTTATTTGCGAGGTGTAAAGGGAGCATGCTCATCCCTTTTTTGTAGAAATTATGCTAACTTTGGATCATCAAGAAGAAAAATCTTATGCCAGCAGAAAAGGCTTTACCAACATTTCAGAGACTCAAGAATAACAATAGTAAAATCAAGGAAAAGAGCTGAGGATTTACCAGCAGCCAAAGCTGAAGTGCTAAGCCACTTAAAACAGTGAAGCCACAGCATAAACATTCTGTTTACTTTTTGAGCATGTTGTATTATAACATATGGACATGAAATGGTTCTTAATCTTAAGAAAGAGTTGCTTTGGAGAACAAACACTCCTTTCCTCAAATGACCCAGCTATTTAAAATATTGTTCATTATCCAAAAGCTCTATCACATACTTCCTTTAAACACTGAATCCAATGCAAATACAGTACTGAAAACATTTGAGCGGTCAAATTTGAAAGGTTTGGCCAAATCTGAAATTTTTCTCTAATCATCCTCAGATCCTCTCTCAGAAAAATTAAAAAGGAAATACCCGTAGTATTTTACAAAGAATTTTTTACCTCTTCTTCTGATAAATATAAGCTCGTATTGTTTTAGAGTACTCTACTGTTCAAAAAAATCAGTCATGTAAACTTTGTATGTTAAGTATGAGCCAGTGTAGTAGAGCTAGTTTCCCATTAACACTGTGCGTCTCCATACTTACCAATGCTTGTGATGAACTTTGTCAATAACTTCGCTCACTTACAAGATTTAATCAAATAAGCCCATTATATTTACCTGTTTCAAGGCCAAATTGCCAATTATTAGGTTCCATTTCTCAATGGGAGAATCCATTTTTCCAATATTTACCTGTCAAAATTACAAGAATTTCAGACATTTGTATTTAAAATTGTACTACTTGAAAATGCACTAACAAGGCAGAAACTCACAAATTCAACTCATACAAAAAAAAAAAGGGACATTTTGAAAGCAAGTTAAAACCAAGCTATGCTTTTTTTCAAGTCAAGCATTGCTGTTGATTTTAATTTGTACTTACAGGATCCGCCCAAAAGCAGCTAAACTTGATGCAGTTTCACATAGAAACTTGTTTAGCACTAGCTTACTGTGCAAGATATACTAGCCATCTTACATTCCAGGAGTGTTCAAGGGCCACTAGTGATTAGATCAGTGGCTGGAAGGGAAACTTATCAGCATTCAGTCATTTTAGGACTGAACTTGTTCCCATAGCCCTTAAATTATGTGAGCCAATAGAAAAACATGTACACACACATGTGTGCGGACACACACAGTCTAATGCAAGTGTGTTAATTGATTGCAGGGAAACCACCTGCATAGAGAAACAGCAAGGCTTACAGAAGATGAGAAACTACATCTAACACTGTTTAGGATTCTAACTTTTAATTTATACAAAACAGCTAGAGATTTATGATGCTGTAAATGATACAAGTCCAGTCCTGAGGCTGTAGCTGGAAAGGCAGAAAATAAATTATTCTAAGAAATGAAAAAGTACATACATACTCTTTTATAATGTATTTCCTACTTTTACTTATTTTTTGAGTTAGAGGAAAAGATCTGAAGAACAGTACATATCACTGTACTGCGACTGTATCTAAAGTAACTTCCCTTTTGAGATAACTGAACTATGTTTTACATGTTGAGCATAAATGTTAGTGTTTTTTTACATAAAATACTAATTTGTAAGATAACATACTTCTCAAAACAAAGTCTTAATGCGTATTTTTTTTCCTCTTCTGATAATTTCTTTCCAGTTGGTTTTACCTCCATTTCTTTACCACTTTGTTCCATTTTGTGATAGTAGCGACTTGTGAGGAACAAAGTATTATAACAAATGCTAACTCAAAAACTTAGAAATATAAGAAGACGCTTTATCTCAATCTACACTATAAATATTTTCCAGTGTTCAAAGTACAGTCAAAGCTCTGCAACACACGCGTTGATTTTAAATATTACAGCAATATTTAAGGAAGTGCAGATAAGAATCTCCTTTGCATCCTTCTTAAATATATATGCTAAATGAAATAAATGGCAGGCTAAGGAGAGCTTCGCTCTTTTTCTCCTTGAAGAAGTTTTTGAAAAGTAACCAAAAAATCCTTGTTAAAACAGTAATCTTGCAAAATGCTTAATCCAGCCTAAACGTGAGCTGCTGCTAAATGGCATAGTTCTTCTCTCCCCTACTATCAGCTATACATTGATGTTTTCTTTCTTAAACCAGATCTATCAACTCCATGAGTGAGTTCATGGCAACACAAATTTGCTTGCTGGTTTGATGGAAAACACTTTTTTTCAGGGAACAAACAGGGCTTATCTTCTACACAATTATCTGATCCGTCACATGCAACCATGCCCAAATGCCCTTAGGGTTTGGAAGGGAGAAAAAAAGCAGGATGACTCCTTTCAGCTGCAGATCTCCATAACGTAAGATCAAGTTTATTGTAATACTGTGGAATCGATGGACCTAAACAAAAAGTTTCTAAAGTCATATTGCTAATGCCTAACCCTAATAACACACAGTCAAAATAAGAGTCTGCACAAGTTTACAGGGATGACTGAATGAGTGGTGTTTTGGTGTTGGTTTTTGCTTGTTGTTTTTTTTCTTTAACTTCCTCTTAAAAAGAAAAAAAGAAAAAAGAAATATGGAGAAGAGGCAACAGTGTGAACCGAGACAATGGGAGCGACTCAAACTACAGAACAAAGCTGAAGAATACAAAACATACAATATAAATATTGTGCTTGAATGGGTAGTTGACCTAAGTATACCTCACACAGCACAGCAGTGGGAGGAGGGAGAACAGTTTCCATTAACACTAACACCAAAGAGAAGTACAAGCTATGCCATACAGTCTTACGGCATATTTAGTGGACGGGAAAGTGGATGGGAAATTGTGAGTGACCAGTAACAAGCAGCCAAAATAGGAATTTGGGCAACAAGATGAATGAAAGTGATCAGGCAAAACTTGAAAACAGATATATTATGGACAACAGAAAGTTGCTAACAAGACATTATGTCTGACTACGCAACTACAATGAAGTAAAGATAACTCGTTCACAGTCCCAAGAGCATAAACCTGTTGACAAATTCAGATGCAATTATAAGCTAAAGGAGCAAGAAGAAGGATATATATTAGCTCCAATGCTGAACTCATTTCCTCTTCAAAGGTAAAGCTATTTACAGGGGTGCAGTCTTGCATTTACTTTAGACAGTATCTGGTGGGGAGCCAATTACTGCAAATTTAGGTCAAAGAAAGGAAATTTAATCATACAACTGCCTCCAAATAACAGTTAAGATATGCCTTGAATTAATATACTCCTTCAGTTTTCACTTAGGATGAGGATGACAGGACCAAAGATTGGATGGCTTAAGAGACTAGGGGTCAATGAAATCAATGTGAAGAGTGCAAAGGCCAGAATAACCTCTTTCACAGAGGTCTGGGAGAACTGGCATGTAAACTGCAGGTCCAGTAGCAAGCTTTTTGATTAACTTCTCCAGTAAGGGATGTTACAATATGACACAGCACCTGTTTTTAAAACCTAGGGGAAGCAGAGCAACAAGGCAATGTCCTGGAGTTAAAATTCCTATCTGGCAACTAAGCCAAAGCTGTCACCTGTAAGAAGTTACATATAACATGTAGCAGGTTTCCACAGTTTTTTGGTTTGTTTTTGGTTTTTCAATTAACACTTAGAAAGATTACGGAGTTCTTGTGTTATTTTTTTGCCTTTGTGGCAGCACTTGGCATGAGGCTGGCTATCCACCAGCTTGTAGAGCTGTGCATATGCAACTGGTGTTGAGCATGACAAAAGATACACAAGAGAAAGTTAGAAGGTTCTTTGCAAGATAAAAGCCATTTTTTCTGTTTTTCACATATAAAAACTAGATACAATCTTGTTAGCATTATCTTGATAATGACTAATCTGTACTGTTCATATTTTGTAAAATATTGTTCTCTTAAACCTCCACTGTGTTGTGCACACGCACATACACACGCTTTACAACATTTACTGATGAGCTTTTCACCAGCTAGAACAAATTAGAACTATCACTGGCAAAAGACAGAATGTTCACAGAACCCTGATAAGCCTCTACCTCCTCCCTGTGAAGGACGTCCAATGAACTTATAATATGCCTAAGGAAGTCCTGGAAAATATTTCAATTACTTGTGTAACTTAGTCCATAGTCTGTCATGATTCTTGAAGAAAACAGGTCATACAAGGAAATTAAAGGCATTAGAAAACAAAAGAAAAAACCCCACAAGTCTGTCGATGCAAAGCTGGGAAGTAGCTTGGTGCCAGGCTGCTGCGACCGTGACTTCAGGCAAAGCCAAAGAAACTGGAGCTCCCACATGTCACATAGTATTGTCTGAAGAACTATATGCTTCTCTGACCTCTTTGTGGCCGGTTAATTAACCTTCATAGTGGAAGGATGTGAACAGAGTTAACGCAATTTGGCCAAGACAGATACACAACAATTTCTGGTACCAGAGAGGAAATATTCCTGGCATGCTTGAGTAAAAACCTTTGAAGCATCAGCTGATTTATATCTTCGTGAGAATTAATGACAGTGGTGAGCGGCGCTGGTAACACTCCTCAAAATAAGTCCTCTCAGAGTGAGCTGTTGTTTGAGGCTTGGTAAGAGCCTGGGCTTAAAATGGACAAATGGAGGAGCTGATTCTGACCTTTTTTTTAAGCCTTTAGTAAGGCACTGGTAGACCTTGGACTTGGTATATTTTTCACCCTGGAACACAAGCACTTTCAATCCTCAGGCCAAAGAAAGAAATTAAGTAACAGGTCAACACCAAAAAAAAAGTAAGGTAAAAGGCAAAAGTATTCATGCCTGACAGTAAAGGCAGTAAGGTTTAAACACAAAATATTGTTAAGAAACCGTAAGAATGCTCAGAGAAGTAAGAGCATTAAAATAAAACAGAAAAAAAAAAGACTGAATAGCTAAGGCTGAAATTGATAAAGATACAACAAAACATGTCAATTCCTATGTATGAAAGAATTGATATGGGGCAAAAGTAATCAATTTCTATAATGGGCATGACACAAGCAAACCTTCATAGGACTGCTAAGGCTATGTCCATCATAGCATGCATTTGGGCAATAACTCAATATAATGTGGCAATGAAATTTATTAATGCCAGAAAACTAGGAGACCTTGTCAATACAAAGCATTGTAATATTGCATAAAAACTGGATGACCTTGAGGATTACAGCAATGAAAACAGATGAAATTCAACAGTAGAAACGCGAGGTCATGCACATAAGGACTAATAATATTTCTGCCAGAAGATGGGAGAGACAGCTGGAAATAACACAAAAGGAGAAATACTAGGACACAGACATTGATCACCAAGCAACTGTGAGGTTTAAATCTGACGCTGTTAGGAAAATAAGTACATATAAACCTACAAAGTTTCAAGAGCAATTTTTGAGAGACATAGGGAAGTGCTACTCTACAAAGCCATAGTAAGGTCTCATCTGGAGTTACTTACACCTTTGACCAAACATTTTCTAGAAAGATTCATTCAAGCAGGAACAGGCAGAGAGTGGGGCCTTGCTGGAGAATGGAAAAACTATCTTAAAAAGGAGAAACACTGCATAAGGCAGTGTCTTACAGAGATACCCAGTTCAGGTACCAGAGATAGTTCAGCCTCGTTATTAGAACATTCTGTTCATTACAGTTATTCACACACACAAAAAACTATATGGTAAGGTAATCTGGCTTGCTTAGGCTAGAAAAAGGAAGGAATGGAGCATCCTCTGAGATGCAGAAAAGAACTGTGACAAATATGTAAGAAGATGTAGAAAAAAACATAGTTATGCTATGTTAGCGTTGACAGACACACAAAAAATAAGCAGACCCACCAAAAAAATCACCACAACAAAAAAGGAATAAAATTATTTAGACAGAAAGCTACAACAGAGTTTCTTACAGTTTGATCTACAAAGGTCTAGAGTAGCAACATTAGCCATGCTTTATCTTGGTGCCACATAAGTGGTCTTCAGAAAAATTTGTTCAAAACATACACATTTTGTTAGCCTGTTCAAACCTCATCAAGGCCAAAGAGATCTGTCAACCTTACAGAATACACATGTAAATCTCAAAAATCTACTCTATCTGTTCTGAATGATGACTCAGAAGAGACCAAAGATGTAAATTTTTTATGTAGGAAGATTAGAAGAGGGTCATCTTTTTAACTTTTCCAATTTAATAACAGATTTAAAGAGCCCCCCTAAAGCCAGATTAAGGCATAAACATAAAGCACTTGTGTTCCAAAGATTTGTTTCCTTTTGAAATACTTACAACATATATCTGAAGACTGAAGGAGAAGAGAAAGTTACTTACAGCAGTTGACAGACGGGATGCCAAGGTCATTTCCAAATTTCCTTTGAGACCAAGAAGTGCAGGAACCAAGATAAAAACTTCAGTAACATTCTTGAACACATCCCAATGCTATATAAAGGATACAGTGGGAAACATTCAATTGAAAAATTCTCTTTAGACCATCTGCAAAGTATTGAAAAAAATCCTGTAACTCATAACTTAAGCCTCTAAAACAAAAAAATCAATCTTTTTATATTAGACCTAGAAGTCTAAAGCCAGAACTGTTATCTATCTAGATAAAATAGATTTATGACTGCATATTACTACTTCAAAGATGACAATACCAAAAGTACGAGATACAAAACTTGGCCTTAAAACAAACCTAGTTAAAAAAAGATGTAATTAATTTCAAGTCTTTTTTCTTTCATGACTTTAAAATAGTACCAGGTGCTATGACTGCTCTTGAATTCTGCTCTTAATTTACAATAATATTTTCATCTTTTCCCTTCCAGCTGTGTAGAAACCTAACATAAAAACAGCAAGGAATTAGTTGTCAAATGAACAGAGCCTGTTAAGTAAAAAAAGCTTCTCTGTTTTTTTACTTCTAAGTGTGGAATTTAGAAGAGTACAGTTTTCCAAGACCCAGATTTTATAAAGCAAACAAAGACAAACTCTCCCATAATTTTTTCTGTCTTTACATTCATGGATTTACAATCATTTAAATTATTACTTTAATTAAAATTCTCAATCTTCAATTGTCAAATGTAAACAAGAACTGAGAATTTCCTTTGTATTGCTACATATGTATTCTGGGAAAGAATAGCCATGAAACCGTTTGTAAAAAACAAGCTTAGAATGCTTTGCTGTCTTCAAATTTTCATTTTCAAAACATATTCTGTCACATTTCAAAATCCTGCTTTACTGACATCACAGAATAATGCTTAGTTTAAGGTGAAAAAAGGTAGTACTGACAATAGCTATTTATTTTTGCCTTTGTGTTACATCTCTCATTCATGGTGAGCTGGACTGGGAAACCAATCAAGATTAAAAGCAATATAGAATGAAAAATCAAGATATATCTCAGTGCATCTCAAAAACCAGCTATACGAACACTTAAATTCTCTTAAGGGCAGGAAGGCAAGGTGAAACATTTGGTTGGAAGTCAGTAGTGGCAGTAGGCACAACTGCCTCTTTTGGCTAATCATTATGCTGCGTCATGAAGTAAATCATATATTAACAGCATAAAAACAAAGCATCTGTCCAAAGACTAAACTGCTAAGATGCAAATGAACAAAGCAAAAGATTGGTGTAAAACAGTGCAATGACGTAGTAAAGTTTGCATGTCAATTTTTATTTTCCTTTTTCGTGACGTATAAAAGTGACTTTTCATTGCAATTGATTGAAGTCCAAGCTTCCTTTAAACTCCTAAAATTTTGAGTGACAAAGATGGTCACCTCTAACTCCTCTTTAAATTAACTTTGTAAACCCTTAAGTGTAGCTAAAGAAAACCCTAAAGCTGAATGAAACAAACCAAAACAAAAGGGAAAAAAACCCCAGATTAATTTCTCTACTGTCTTTAAGTTTGGATATTGTGGTTATTTCATATTTTTGAATAATTTTTTGTGAATCTACTCATACAGGAAGAGAGAATCCATGAGGTTTGTATTTATACGAAATTTCTGTTTCTAAAAAAGCAGAAATTAGGTAGGAAATAAAAGTAAGTATAGTCTTGAAAAGGCAAAGAGAGGGCAAGAATATTAGCCAGTCAAATAAACCATTCTTAACTGTTACTTTCTCCAGAATTTTCTTCAAATATCACTGCACACAGAGTTATTTCATAGGCAACCATTACTTTTAACTCCACTGAAATGCTGCTGACATCTACAACTGTGTTAAGATAGAACCAGTCCTAAAAATGTTCCGTATCAGTAGGATCTTGGTGATATAATACTCCAAAACAGGTTTACAAAATATTATTAAACTTAAGTCTTAAAATTCAGAGAAAGTTTATTTTATCTTAGTCCTGAATAACTATCATCAGTTAAATCTGCTACCACAAGCCAAGATAATCGGGCTTCTCTGGACTTACTACAATTATATTTTAAGGTGGATGTGACTTTGCAGCCCTGTTCGTGTCACTGATGTTTGTAATTCTGAGTGTTCAGTATACTTAATCTTATATAAAAAAGTCATATACACATGAATATTCAAAAAAGCTCTAAATTGCTTCATATTAATTTCATATACCATATGAATGTAGTGCACATTTTCATATACCATGTGAATTATCATGCACTAAATTACACACTAAGTCAGAAATTGCATAGACTTGAAGTACACAAGGAGATGAGATAATGCTATAAAATCTTCTGATCTTTTTAGACTCCTATGTATTTCAGCATTATGGTTAATTACAACTCCTACTTGACTATGCATACATTTATTAGTGTCAACAGAATTTTTAACCATTTCTATATTTCTATCCTTAGTTAAAGCAGAAGGTAAGCGTTTTATTCACCAGCTCCCTGTGGCTAAGTGACAACGTTTACCAAGACTTGAATGACTCCAAATTAAAAATTGGAAGTATTAAAGAAGATATTTGGGGAAAAGGAGTATATAGTAGCACAACCATACACAGACCTAATTTACTCCTCAATATTGTAAACATCTACAATATCACATGTTAGAATTATAAACCCCACAGACTACCTGTTAAAAAAGACATCTTTCAAAGCAAATACCAACCTGTACAATATCCAAAACCATGCCAGCAGAAACAGTTCCAAATCCTGCTAGCAAAAAAGGTACGAGTATCTGTAACGCCATGATACTACTAGACTCTTTGGGTTGTTTTCTACTTCCTTCCACAATGATATCTTCATTACTGTCACTAGATAAATTGTCTTCCTGCAACATGGCATCTGTTTCTGAAGCGTCCGTTCCATCACAGTAATTATAACTGGTAAAATCATCATATTTAGGGCTACAGCTAGATGAGCTGTGTCCATTGCTACCATGAAAACTTGGTTCTGAGAAGTGATGGTACTCTGTGTGTTGTTCAGACCTAACATTAAAATTGTGTCCTGCTGGTTGTAATCCCTCTTGCCAGACGCCATTAACTTTTTTGTGTCTTTCATCCTGGTTTATTTGGTAAACAACAGGAACCATACTCAAAAGCAGTCTCAAAAACTTATCAGATTGAATCGTATTAAGATTTATGGTCCAGTTCACAAAACCTTCTCTGTCATGAACTTTGCTATTTGTTTTGGAGATAGTAGATCTGCCTTTACAGTTAGTCATAGTGCTACGGAAGTATAGGTTGAAAAGCACTTTGTTCTTCAGACGTCAGTGAAGAAATCTTGTAGATGAGTCATCAAAGCCCCACACTTGATGATTTTAAAACAAATAAACCAAAATGATCCTTTTTTGCATGCAAAAATGTTTTTTCATTGACCGCAGATCTTCAACAATTCTGTATGCAAGACTGGATCTGCAAAAAAGAAAAACATATATATTCAAGCTTTAAAATATTTTAACTCTATAGAATTTTCAGATCACCCAGTATCTGTATCTTTGCAAAGCAAGTATTCATAGAAACGCCAATCTTCTCCAACATTCAATTACCTAAGTTGACAGAAATTAGGAGGTAAAAAGGGAGAGTTGGTAGGTGAGGAACTTTCACAAACCAGTGTACTTTCCAGTGAAAGAAAGAGGCAGCAAGGTGGCCTGTAAGAGAACCAGTGACAGCTTAGCTTTTGCCTTTTTGAAGCCCAGGAAGTCAAAGTCTTCAGGCAGATACTGTGTGTAGCCCCAGAATTCCAGAGGCCTTGAAAGCAGTAAGTCCCTAGAGAAATGTGTTTTTGGAAGGTTATGGACAAATGGAACCCACATGATGCACTGTTGTTCCTCCACTCTATGCTAATGGCAAGGAGCATGGAAAAAAATCAGGAAAAAAACCCTGAACTTTCCAAATGCTATCAGAGGTGGTAAGCTCAAAGCAATATTCTGGGTGGCAAAGGCCTTATGTGTTGACTGCCCTCCACCCCCATAAAAAGATGCCAAACAGATATTGATATATATAATTCAAAAGCAAGCTAATTTAAAATCATAGTAACAGAATTTTCTCTGAACCAAGCATACAAATTATGTTAAATATAAAGAGCTACTATATACATACTAAAACTGTACATATTTTCATGAAATACTACAATATCAAGAAAAGGAGACAGTAATGAAATTCAGACCAATTAGTCTAAAATAGTTTAAATTCATCTAATTTTAAAATAAACCTGCAGTACTATATTTATGAACATGGCACATTAAAATGTAATTAAAACTAGAAAAAATGTTAGGAGTTAGGATAATTAAACCAAAGATACTAAAAATCTGATTTTAATTTAATTTTGCATGGGGTGTAGGTTGCAGATATTTCCTGAAAGACAGGTTATTCTGATGCCTAGTAACCACTAAAACGTAATCATTTGATCAATAGTAACACTTGATGTGGTTTGTTTTGCTTTCTGCAAATTATACAAATACAATATATCTTTCACGTTTAATGTGATTTAATGCGCATTTATTTCTACTTCGAAATTTCCATCAGGGCAGAAAATTAAACAATGATATATCGGCAGTCCCAAGTCATTTGACATTTCCTCCATCAGAAGCCACTTTAACTTCCTCTTCTTCAATTTTCATGTTGTAATAATAGTTACAGCAATATACTAAAAGAACAGTCTTAATTTGACTTGAAGCTTTGTTGACTTTGGTGTTTATTCCTAGTCTCCATGAATACAAGTAAATGATTGGCATAAACAAAGAAACAAAGGTCAGGCAGACCACACCAGCACGATGTGGGATAACACAATTCCACAAGCTCAAGACACTGTATCTCTGCAAAGCTGTGAAAACATATTTTTACAGACTGCAGGAAATAAAAATAGTTTAGAGTTGGAGGATTTTTAATCCATGTTTCCTAAGAAAATAGGGCTCTTAAAGATCATATGTTATGATCCCTACGCTTTCCCTTCCTCTGTTTCAACATTTTTAAGTCGTCCAATATTTCTGGAGCAATTTCAGATAGATTTGACAGCGAGTAGAGATGTGAAAGCTTTTATTAACTAACAGCCTTATAAGAGATCCAAATGTGTGCCCTTGCTGTAAGGCACATTCCAACATTAGTCAGGATAATTCACTCATATAGAGCCACAGCAAGTCCACTTCAAAAGTCCCACTGGTCACAGAATTACTTATTTTGTTTTTGCGAGTGAAGAGACTACTCAGACATAACATGAAGATTTTCCCTCTGTCAATGGCTTTATCCAGTGGAGCTCTGACCAAGAAACAAATATTTAAAAAATGACAGTGGAGTTTATCACTTGATTTAGACAGAAGTCAAGTTTTACAAGAAAAAGAAATCTTTTTTCCACAAGACCAACAGAGGAATTTAAGCAACCAAGATTCCTGCAGTATCTTTTGCTGCTCTGTAGCAGATTGTGCTATGTTGAACCTTTTAGCACAAGCGCGCAAAACCTCCTAGGCCTCAATTCTGGTTTCCACACATTTTAATTAGGAGAACAAAACAACTTTTGCTGCTCTCCAGAGGAGCTCTAACCACAGGCCAAAATGGTGCTCTGTTAAGTGCTACAGAAAGACAGAACTAGAAGAGGTAATTTTGTTTCTTCCTGGCCCAAAGGCAGCATTATCTAAGTAAAAGAAAAGAAACCGTGCATAAAAAAAAGAGACAAGCAGAAGCAGATGTAAACTAGCAAACTATTATCAACTTTCATGACAACAGCAAAGAGCTTTATAGAAGGATTAAGAGGAATACAAGAGAAAAGAAGTTCATGGAAGTTGAGGAAAATTAAAATTTCGTGAAGGGTATAGCCTACGGTGCTGAAGGTTGCCAACTGATTTATGATGATGGGAAGTGGCACACTACTTAGGAAGCTTGCAGGGGGAAAAGCTTTGGATTGCTTTAGCCACCTGAGTTTCAGCTGGTCACACGAAACATCTAGATTAGAGAAACTTTATGATAGAATTCAAGAATGGGATGTAGCATTAAGACGTAAAAATGTCTGTGATGAAAGACACGCACTTAGACCTGCAGCTATCTCACTGGGGTTTTTTGGGGGGTGGTGGTATTTTTTTTGAGGAGAGGTGGAGGAGTAACAAATGAAGGATTTTATTTCACTCATGGGGAAATACATTGAGAAAATTTCCCCACAGCTTTAACAAGGCAGAGCCTGGCTCTCATTGTGTTTTTTCCAATATGTCCCCCAGTCACATCACTAGAGTGCTAGACCAGTGACTCACAGAAATTATTCATTGGTCTGGAACTCTGGCCAAAAATATTTGGGTTAATTATCCATATTTTTCTAACATACGGAATTTTTTCCTTTTAAGGTTTTACTATCTTTTTTTTTTTTAAGAACCAAATCTTTTGGGAAGATTGTGATTTCATTTAATATGAGAAAGTGTTAACAAATAGAAATAGCACTTAAAAGAAAAAAAGAGAGGAACAGAAAAATTACTTGGTCAACTAGCAGGTTACAAACAGAGGAAAAGGTTGGCATGGACGGCTAACAGTTGAAATAGTACAAAGCAATTTGGATGAGAATAATTTATGTTTTTCCTACCAAAAAGACTTGGAATGACAAAAAGTGAGCTAATAATAAATGCTGAAAAGAAAGAATTTAAGAAGACAAACTGAAAATATACTATACAGTGAAGAGTAATTACTTCCTCAGAGCATACCGAGAGAAGATAACTATGAAGCCTTCTGAATATAACTATTAATTTATAAAAACCTGTTCCAACAAGGATAATTTTCCAAATGTCATCTGATGCAATAATTTTATCCTGAGTTAGGGGATGCTAATATTGCTGTACTTTTAGGATTTTTTTTGTACCTATGAAATGCAGCAAACGGTCTAAGGAGCAGTGTGATCTCAAGGACAAGAACTCCCTAAGAAGTTTTATTATTGACAAGAACAATGCCAATTTTATTGTGTTGTCTAGAAAAGCCATAGCCAGCTAAAGAAGCAAGCTCTAGGAGCATAACTCATATAAGGAAAAGGTGGTAAAAATCTCAAAAATCCTACCCCCCGTTTCTGTATGAAGAGGAGATAAGTGAATTTGATTTCTTGCCACATAATCAGAAGGTTACAAAGAAAGGTGAAGTATTAAAAAAAGGAAAAGAGAGTGACAAAGATCCTTTGAGAAGACAGGAAGCAGCCTCAAATTTATCATACCTGGCATGTTATATATGAAATGAAAGGACACCTTGTCTTTATCCCTACAAGCAAAATAATGAGCTATGTCCAGACTATGAATATAATAATTTCCACTTCATTGTTTCCTAAGTATCTACTTTTAATAGTTTCTTCTCTTCCTTCATACATTTTATAACACATAACAATTACTGTGTATTATTCACCTCTCTCAGTCCTGCAAACATACACAAGCATAAACAAATAATAACAATAACAAATAAACAAACAGTCCTGCAAACACACAAAATAGGAAATACAGCCATACCCTGCTGTTTGCTGAAGACATGTTCCTGAAAAGTGAGACACTCAGCAGTCCAATGGATAACAAACCAATTTTCCCCACAAGAATTAGTACGATCGATGCATACAGCAATTTAAAAAATATACACAGACACAGTATATACAATGTGGAAAATAGACAGGCAAAAACAGATGATGTGGAAAATACACAGGACCATGACCTGGAGGAGATGCTGAGTTTCGGAAATGGATAGCTGTTTTAGAAAAATCTCGATACTTCAGTTATGAAACTGTACACGTGATCATTATCACATTTTTTCATCCTGCACCTTTGATTGGCTTGATTGGTCTTGATTCATCTGAGGAAGATGAAGATGACAAGGAAAATGTAACTGTTCAGGAAGAGACAGCAAGAATGCTCTTTATTATTACTACCCAAATGAATTTTCAACATTGCTTTGGACATACTCATCAGTCAGTGCTCAAGAGCACGGGAAGGAGATGCTTCTTCCATGCTTTCCTAAGGTTTAAAGAACATCCAGCACTAGCAGGATTAAGGGACTGGATTCTACAGCTAAATTTGATCATTTAGTGATTAGACTGCGAATAATTTATTTAAAGAATGAAAACAATTAGGAATTAAATCATCATGCTTTTTTAAGTACCTCCAAAAAAGGGGGAAGGGGGAAGAGTGGTGAACTATCGAGTATGAAACTTATGCAGAGTCAACATTACAACAGGCTAAACCAAATATTTATCAAAGTCTAAGTCTAGGAAAATTAATTTCTTTCAGAGTTTTGCTAACAAAACCAAAAGATAACACTTATCTAATAATACTGAGAGCTTTCACAGGATCGAAGCCTAATCACACCATAGTCAAACGCCATTTTTCCTAAAAGCTGCAAACATTTTTACAGGTAATCTTTTAAAGGAAGAATAACCTCTGCATTCGGCTTCTAAGTAGCCTACAATGAAACACAATAGCTTAAACATGCCTGCCTGAGAAACACCTCCCAGTACAAGAATGAGCCTCAGAAAGGGTTATTCAGGAAAGTAATATGAAACATTAATGAAAACTGAGCTTTAATATTTTGCCATAATAAGCAAAGATGAAGCTGGATTCCTTTCTGGCTTCAAAGACAAAGCCACACTCTTTTCAGTGAGCAGATGAGAGGTACTGGGCACAAATTGAAACACAGGAAATTCCATTTAAATATAAGAAAAAGCTTTGTTATACCATGAGGGTGGTTGAACACTGGTCCAAACAGGTTATGGACTCTTCATCCTTGGTGATGAAACCCAACTGGATGTGGCCCTAAGCAACATGCTATACTTGACCCTAGACTGAGCAGAGGTGGTTGACTAGACCATTTCCAGAGATCCCTTCCAATCTCAACAATTCTGAGATTCCATGAAGTTTGAAATGTGAGGTTTGGGAGGACTTTTTAAAGTTCAGAATAATATTTACACAGGTGATAAAGCGATCTGCACGGCCTCTTCTCCACTATTGTTTCCTGCATACGTAGAAGTTCCCATAATCTCACTCACACTCGTATCACACCTGTGGTTACTTATTTACATCTTTGTATCCTAGTGAATATATCAGCGTAAAGTGAAAGCTACATCATACTACCTTAGCACATATAGAGAGTAAACAAACAGACTGTATTATCATTAACCATTTTGTAGAATCCGGAACCCATGGTGCTGCACTAGGCTAAGATTATTTATGCCAGATACTTAATGTTTGGTATTAAAGACTGGAAAACATGCTGAAAATTAACAAATGATGCAT
Source organism: Larus michahellis (assembly GCF_964199755.1). NCBI lineage: Eukaryota > Metazoa > Chordata > Aves > Charadriiformes > Laridae > Larus > Larus michahellis. The sequence continues at coordinate 60,565,027 of NC_133896.1, read as the reverse complement.
GCAAAGCAGATATATATGTGAGCATTATATACCATTTCTTAGATATTATGCAGTAAACTGGATAACATGGTGTTTATTGTATGGCAGCTGTAGGTTAAATCAATAGCAAAAGAAACAAAAGAAAAAATAATGAGAGGAAAAAACAGATTAAAGAACCACCAGATGCCTTTTTGAATATAAGACACTAAAAGAGCTGCCAGCCTCAGGCTCAGTTTTCAGACAAGTTTGAGATTGCTGCATTCCACTTCCTGAACGTGGTAGCTTTCGATTTTGGCCTCAAGGAAGAGAAAGCCAGCTGTCAGAAAAAGATTTGGTTTGCCTCTACACTTTTAAGGCAACTCAATCAGAAGAGACCAAAACGGAGCCAGAAACAAGGTAGCAAGGCTGTGAAATGTGGTCAGGTTGTAAAATCACCCAAACAGAATATCAACATGAAAAATACCAGGCAAATCACATCCAGACCATCAAAAGCTGGTGGGAAAGTTTGAAATATAAGAGATAATGCAGTGCTATAGATTAAGGAACCAAGAGGTACTTAACCAGGACGAGTCATAACTGTACTATTTGAGGTCCTGATAACAGGTTTCTACTGTCATCACCAAGGAGGGATGAATTGCTTATTAACTCAGGCACTAGGATACAGACTTCACATTGTTTTTTGTGGATAACACCCTAAGCTATTTGAAAAGAAAATGATACACTTACTTTTCCTTATGAAGTGTCTACCAGTCACACTGCAATATTTATTGCTCCAGTTTCACAATCTCTTTAAGGCAGTATACATAGGGAATGCTCCCAAAACAGGTCTTCCCACTTGCTCTCATCCTTTTATCAGCATTGCTGAACTGGTAGTGAGGATAACTTAGGATGTCTACCAAAGCCTGCTAGGATTCTGTCTAGAAAAGACATATGAGCAGACTTTTTTCAGGTATTTATGTTTTGTTCCTGACGCTAAGACTAAAATATTATTTAATTTTATATGTTCCATTTGCCAGTGCTGGGCTAATGTAGTGTGGTCTATAATCTAGGATCAAATGTGAGTGAAGAAGACACACAACTGGACAGTGGGGCAGGCAAATTATAACATTCACTGAAATTAAAGAAAAAGACAAGCTACAACTTGAACTTACTTGACAACTAATGACAGAGTAGAAAGTAGAGTAAGTCACAAAAAGCTCCTATTTTTTTGGCAGAAAAGTATGGAAAGAGCATAAATGTATCATAACACGTTAATCACAACGCTTGTAAAAAAAAACAACAAAAAAACCTAAACAAAACGTTGAAGCCTGCATCTGTGGTGGCAGGTTCTGGCACATTTCTGTAGGTGCAAAGGTGGGAACAGAAATGCAAGCACACAGGGATGTGCGGAGCGCCAGGGAACGAGGGCCACTGGGAATGCTGGGCAGATCTAGAGAAACCAAAGAAAGGGCTCATTGTCCAGCCTACCTGAAGCAGTGCACAATCACGCGTACCTGACGAAAAGAGCTGCGGGGGTGCGAGGAGCACAGGGTACCGGGGCGAGGGCGGCCCTACCCCCTTCAGCATCCCTGGGTAGGCCGGCCGCAGGACACCCGGGCAGGCCGGCGACCAGCCTCGGGGGGGCTGCAGGGTGCGGGATGGGGCTTTAAGGAGGGCGCAGAGGGTGGCAGCGAGGGCGGGCGGCCACCCACCTCAGGGCCCGGAGTACCGGGTCCGGGGGGGAACGCCGGCCGTGGACCGGTTCCGTGCGTGGGAGGCGGACGGGCGGCCCAGCAGCCCCGGCACTTGGGCATTTGGGGTGAGGCGGACACATTGCCCCCGGCCGGGGGGCGCGGCGCCTGGCAGCTCCGCCACTCGTGAGGAAACTTTCCCGCCCGCCGCCTCCCTCGCCCCCGCGGCGGCAGGTCGCCGGCCCGCCCCGGCCCCTCTCCCCTGGCTGGTGCCCCCCCGCATACCCCAAACCCCACCGCCGCCGCCCCCCTCGGGCCGCGCCTTCCCCCTCACCTGGGCGCGGGCGATGCCGGCGGCGGCCCGCGTTCCCGCTCCATCGCTGCGGCAGGCAGGGAGGGACCAGCCCGGCGGCGGTGACAGCTCCGGGGCTAGGTGAGCGCCGCCGCCACTGAGCAGGCGCGGAAGCGGCTGCGGGGGGGGGAGGGGGGCAGCCCCCGCGATGATGTGGCCCTTGATGCGCAGCAGCCGCTGCTGCTGCCGCCGCCACCGGCTCGGCGGCGGGCGGGGGAGGAGCCGGCCGCCGGGGGCTCGAGCCGCCGCCAACTGTCGCCCCGCGCTCACTGAAGGGAGAGGACGGGGCGCGGCGAGAGGGGACGGGCCCGCCATCGCTCACACCCCGGCCCGGCGTTCTCCCCCGGCGAGCTCCGGCCGCCCGTCAGCGCTGAGGGGGAACCGCGGGCTTCCCATTCCCGCTACGCTGCCTGGGACCCCGCGGGCAGCGCCCGGCGGCGGCGGCCGAAGCTGGGCCCCCGCCTCGCTCCCTCGGCACCGGCCCGGCAGGGGGCTCGGCGGCCTGAGGGGAAACAAAATGCCGGGGAGCGGCGCCAGCCACCGAGGCGCTGGCCTGGCCGGCGGCGAGGAGGCCTCTGCTCCCAGTCACAGGAGCTTTCTTGGCGACGAGGAGCCAAGAGTACTGTGCTGGCTCCAGAGTGTGAGCTACTGGGACGGGGTTTTTTTTGTTCTTCACTGCAGCTTGGCTAAAAATGGCTTCCTGGGAAATTCGGTTTTTTTAAAGTATTTGGGTCATTTGGGATATTCCTGTTCTTGCCCAAGCTGGTCTGTGGAGCCTGCGCCCAACATCCGGCGCCTAAATGCGAGTGACTCGCTGGAAGTCGGCTGCCAGCGTCAAACTAAACACGGAGTCAAGGCCTTGCTGAGCCCGGTTAACCAATCCTCAGAACTCTTTTTTTGAGACACACTCTAAGCAGGGGAGAATGTATTTGCAGGACCTGGGCCAAAACAATCTGCACTACAGTAGTGAAATACACAGCATCAGCTTGAACTCTGAGTCAATACTGCATTAAACGAATGAAGCAACCCAGACCTCAGAGCTATTCAATCAATGCTGTCTCAAGCCTGAATTTATTGGGAATTTGGGCGACGGATGCTGTTGCCCCCTTACCCTCGTAGCAGCTGTGAGTATCCATACCCTGAGTGTGCTCACGTGTCGCGTGGTGTGGATCCATGGTTGGGCTGCCTTGCAAATCAGATAAAGATCGCATCTGCCTCCGCTGTCAGCAGGTTAGACTATAAACCTGAGGTTTGGGAATAGCACCTGAGGGTGCTATTTCTGGCTTTTCTAATCGCTTGTCTGGTGATCTTGGGCAATCATTTCCTTACTCCCTATTACAGATTCCTTGACAGTGTTGTACCCCTCCCTCCACTGAAATCATGTAATACCCGTGGGTGAAACACATTATTTGAGACTCACGTGCTGTTATTTTGGGCTGTGTGCAATTGCAGAGAGACTAATTTTTCTGTGGCCCAAGGCAAAAAGAAACAAACCTCAGTCCTTGAGATTTTTCAGTCGTCAAAGCTAGCAATAGGATTTTTCTGGGAAACTGAAATTCTGGAGCACAGTTGGGTAGAAAGGCGCAGAGCAGGCAGCGAATGCAGTGGGATGGACCTGGCGCCGCCAGAGGCCTGGGAGAGTGGCCGAGGACACTTGCTCGGGTTGGTGTCTCTCAGGAAAACAGCAGTGGAGTCTCCTGCTTGAGGCCTTGCAGGAGGTTTGCTGCTTCTTACTCCTTTGTATTTGTTACTTCTGAGATGTTGGGATCTGGGTTTGGGGGTTTGTTTTGGTTTGGGGTTTTTTTTGTTGTTTTTGTTTGTTTGTTTCTATTTTTTTTCTTGTGTTTTTTGCAATGAGGGCATATAAACACAAGTTACCTGACCGCTACTTTTTCTCGTTTGTGGCTTGGACTTCCCGTCTCATCTCTTACGGACCATTCAGTTCTCTTCTTATAGTTTTCACATTGTCAAGATTATAAACAGGTAGGGACAGAAAGTGCAGAACAAACCTTGAATAACAGGTTGGCCGGGGCCAGCTGAGCTTGACGGTTGTGTAAGTTTCTTTTCCAAAGGGTCATTAAAGTTCCTTCGGGGCCTGAAGTTTAGTTTCGGGTGCATTTGTCAAATTCTGCGTAGTGAAAATGGGGAGGTTTTGAAAGAAAACTGCTGGCAGGCATTCCAGTATTGTTCCCTGCTCACAGCCCAGTTTCGTGCTCTCACTTCGCCTCCCAAGTGATGGGATGGACCTTTCGTGCCAAATCCTTTCATAAAGATTTAAAAATAGTGGAGCTGTTTTTTTATTTGTAACGTGAACTATTTTCCTTTCTGCATTACCGACACCGGATTTACATGGCTAGAGGTGTTGGTAGCCACAGGGCGGCTCTGCCCCTCCCGCCCGCCAGGGGGCGCTGCGCTGCGGCGGGGCGAGCAGGCCGACCCGCCGCCACTTCCGGTACGGGCGGCACATGGCGGGGGACCGCGGAGCGGCGGGAGCGGCCGGACCGGCCGCCTCTCGGGAGTTGCTGACTGTGGGGCGCCGAGGAGGTGAGCGGCCCCCGGGGAGCGGGGGAGCCCCGCGGCCGGGAAGCGCGGCGCCGCTCTCTAAGCCGGGCCGGGCCGGGCCTCCCGCCCGTCTTTCGGCTGGGACTGAGGCGGCGGGGCCCAGCTTGGCCGCCTCCCCGGGCCGGGAGGTTGGTGAGCCCCCGGCCTCGCCCGCTGGTGGGCTGCCAGTGCGGGGGGGTATGTGTGCGCTTTCCAGGCTAACTGGCTGCTAGGACCCCACTTTTTGTTACATCTGGCGTGTTTTGAAGAGCTGCCGTTTTCCGGGGCGCTGCTGGTGTTGGGCGAAGTAAATACAGGGTGAGAAACCCCAAAACTAAAGTTTAAATTAGTATCGATAGTCGTAACAACGCTTCTGTGAGGATAAAAAAAAAATAAAGCTTTATTTTAATTAGTGGTAAAGAGCCAGTGTCTGTATTGGCAGTCATAAGAACTAACTTGTGTAATTGTGCAGTTTCCCCAGATCATTTGGATTTTACGATGCTACTCTTGAAAATACTTATTTAGGTCATTAGCACCGCCACAGTCTGTGGCCTGCTTTCATTGATTGCACCACAGTCACGCACGTGAGGGAGGGATTTAAATCAACGTAACTGGCACATGTTGGTTGTTACCTCAGTATGTTTTGCTGTGGGTTATTGACAGTAGTTTCTCCATGTGTCGATAGCTGTCACTAAATAAATCTTTGACGAAGGACTTAAAAACAGTGGGAGCCTGTAAGAAGTGACCAGCACGGTCAAACCAGTGGTCCATATAGCCCAGTGTTCTGTCTCCCAACAACTGCAATAGGAAACGGTAATTACAGAGAACTTGTTAGTTTAAGCGCAGTGTGCTGCCCATTCTTGTAATTGCCCAGTACCTTCAGTTGTAGGGGTAGGGATGCTAGGGGGTATGTTCCTTCTGTAATATCAGATTATGACTCTGCTGCCCTGAATTTGTCTAATTCTATGTTGAACCTGCTGATCCATCTGCTTTTACAGCCTCTTGTGGCAGCACGTTCTATACATTCACTACCAACTGCTTATAGAAGTACTGAGGCAACCACCCCAAATGGAAGTCAAGAAACGGTATTTGCAGGGAAGCAGGGTGGAATTCCTGGAAGCAAGGACAATTGAATCCTCATTTTTAGTCGTGTAGAAAGGTGGAAAACTAGCAGCAAGAAAAGAGCCTCACAGTTAAAATGTGACATTTGTTGTTGACGTAAGTAAACACTCCAATACTTGTGTGTTTCCAGGGCTGGAAGAAACTTTGTTGATTAGTTCAAAACGTAGCAGCAAGACGGCCACAACTTTACAGACAGTTAGGATGCCAAGGAGTGATGGTAAGTAGGACTTCGCTGTTGGAACGGTGTCAAGTACTAGGTGACATCTTTGACATAACTTACTTTTGCTTCAGTGCCTTCCTTGCATTAGTAAAGGGAGGAACTCTTGTGTTCTGTTTCTACTGGTGCTTGGTCCTCTGTTGCAGTTGCGCGTCCCACAGGTTAACCAACCGTTTCACTGCTGCTTCTGCAGAGTTAGGTTTGTAGAGGATAAGTGCTTTATTTGTTCTCCCACCATCGTAATTTTAGAGACCCTTTTGATAATTATGTTGAATTTTCTTTAGTGTAGCATGACATCTGTGGCATCTGTGCTACACATAATTTTGAGACCTTCAGTTAATACTTTAATGGGGAAGAAAAGAGGACGTAATTGTATTTCCATTGGAGATAATGCTGATGTGGAAGTTTCTCAAGATGGCACTCAATATGTATACAAAACCATGGAATTTACAAGCAAGTTTTCTGTAAAGTAGTCACGTTTTGTTTTAAGAATCCAAATGGAATTGAAGTGATTTCTTCCTGCATCACATGCTGACCAATAGATTCGATATCTTTTTGCTGTTTATGTCTTGGGAAACGGAATACTATAATAAATCCTTCTATTAAAACATCTTAAATATGGTAGACAGCTGGAAATTACAGTTGAAATGGAATCTGTGTAAATGCTCAGATTTCTGAGGTATAAATGTATAAATTAATGTGCATCTGTTTGTATATATACGTGAGATAATTACTTCTTTTTCAGTTTTGGACCGAGTACAGAGCTTTTTACCACAGATGGCGCATGCCAATGATGAGCTAAGAAGAAAAATGGTAACAGCACCAGCTCATCAGTTTGATATTGAAAATCTAGACAGCGCAACAGAAAAAGTTATAGAAATGGTAAATACTTACTATATTTTTTATTTTAGAAAGTAAATTTAAATGTGATTAAAATAATTCTCTGATCTCAGAATGAGCTAATTTGATAGTTAGGGCTAAATCTTTACCATTTTAGTGTGCAATCTGCAAATTCAAAACATAGGTGTAATAAAAATGCTTATTTGTTTAAGCATTTACTACTTGGTTTTCATACTTGCAGAATTTAATGACTGGGAATGAAGTGGTTTAAGGCCAGAATAAGACATACTTTTGAATCAGCAATTCTGAATCAAAAGTCACAAATTGTATTTTAAATGTCGTATGGGTAATTTGCTTCAGAAACTGGACAATGTAACGTAGTAAGGCATAACAGAAGGCTTTAGTATGAGAGTAACAACTGGCTTTCAGTTGTGCTTTGTGAGTATCTTTAGGACTGGCTATAGGTCCTGGCTTTAGAAAAGTTGTTAGTTTTGTTGTGATCCTTTATGGCTGTTATTTGTCTATTTATTTACATTCACATCAGTATTTTCTTTCTCGTTTTAACTGAAGTGCTGCAGCCACTTGCTCACATAAGAACATTTTAATATGAAGGTGATGTGATATGTGCACGTCCCAGACAAGTGCCTTCTGGCCTGCAGACCCACAAGATAAAAGGCAGAAATAAGGCAGCCAGGGGTTTGGTGTGTGTGAGCTGTCAGAATAATTTATTTGCCTCTGGTTGGATTCAAAGTTCTTATAGGTTGCATCCAGCCTACATGCAATGGGCTGTCCAGTGCTGGTATATGCTGAAAAATTCCAAATAAATAGTGAGGAAACGAGGTGGATCATGAAAATTGTTTTAATATGTTTAGGTGGAATGTGCAACTTGGACAGGATTTTTAAAAGGTTTTGCATGTGATAGTGTTTGAGAAGTGTCTTGGCTTTATAACAAACAAGCCAGGAGACCTTGGTATTAATAGCATAATGCAGTTTGCAGATCACTGAAGAAATTTATTTGCATCTCAATTCCTGTATTTTGCTTTGCAGCATACAGGAAGTTTTTGAGGTGAGGATTATCAATTTAAGACAGATATTCTCAGAGAGAAAAACAGGCTTCAAAAATCATGGCTCTGCATATGGAAATATATGATCACTTTTGCTTCAAAAAAATATCGTGGTGGTTTAAACTACTTGCTGTTTTGCAGTAGTTGTAGTGCCATGAACACTACTAGGTTATAAGATATGAACTACATTAATAAATAAACACACATGTTTATATATAGCATGACCCTTCGTACACTAAATGATTTCTTTTGAAATCTTTACTGAAAATGACAGTTTTGATGCCTCCTGCTCGTCAGTTTAAATATCTGGTTTAAACTATCTGAGTTCAGCTATCGACTCAATACTGTCTTTGATAATGATATAATGTGGTGGTTTAACCCCAGCCGGCAACTAAACACAAAGCTGCTCGCTCACTCCCTCCCAGCAGGATAGGGGGGGATAATCAGAAGAATAAAAGTCGGAAGTGGGTTGAGATTAAGACAGTACACTAGGTAAAGCAAAAGCTGCACATGCAAGCAAAGCAAAACAAGGAATTCATTCACTGCTTCCCATTGTCAGGCAGGTGTTCAGCCATCTCCAGGAAAGCCAGGCTCCATCACGCATTAACAGTTACTTGGGGAAAAAAAACACCATCACTCCAAACGTCCCCCCCATTCCTCCTCCTCCTCCCAGCTGTATATGCTGAGCGTGACATCCTATGGTATGGGATACCCCTTTGGTCAGTTGGGGTCAGCTGTCCCACCTGTGTCCCCTCCCAATATCTTGTGCCCCCCCAGCCCTTGCTGGGGGGGTGGTGTGAGGAGCAGAAAAGACCTCAATAACAAAAGCATCCCTGTGTTATCAATGCTGCTTCCAGCAGAAATCTAAAACATAGCCCCATACTAGCTACTATGAAGAAAATTAACTCCACCCCAGCCAAAACCAGCATATATAAAAATGGCCTTATATTTGCTTTTGGGCAATATAAATTACAATTTAAATATTTAGGAATCTGTTCATGAATGATATCTGTCATAATGCTAGGAGAACCCGAAAGTCTTTCTCATTGTGGTTGTGGTTTTCTTATGGTTCTAGGCTGTTTCATGTGTTTGTTTTATGTTTTACTCGAATGATAGAAGTGGTATAGAAATGTACAATGTGTTAACTAAGGGTTTTTTTTGTCCAGAATGTGGCTGTAGTTGAACTGAGTGATTCTGATACAGATGAAGAGATACTGATTTCAGAAGATGACTCAGAATCTGAAGATGACTGTACAACTGGTGAAGTGACAATAGACAACATTAAGTTTCCTAAACAAAAGGAAGAAAAGGGCAAAATAGAAGTTTTAGACAGCGAAGTGAATGAGTAAATCCATTTTTATTTTACTTAAAAAAAAAAAACAAAACTAAAATCAAATCATGTTTTATTACTTTGAAGACTTGGCCCCTGAAACTATCTTGTTGCGTAGTGTGGCATTCCTCAGGATCATGTGAAAGGCTATAGTTTACATGGTGGAGAATTCAGGTTCCTCTCATGACTGAGGCAGATTGGATTTCTGAATAATTAAGCACGGTTTTATTCATCAAACAACATGGAAACGAACTTCATCATAGGTTAGACTATGAAAGCAGCTAGAATCTGGGGCACTTGAACTAGTTAAGTTAAAATTCTTGTTCTCTCGCTTTAAGAAAAGTTTTGGTAGTGTGCTAGAAGTTTTTGCTTCAAGGGCAGGAAAGAGTTAACTAGGAAAAAAGCTTTGTTTTTTATATTCCGTGGCCTGTAAAGTGTTATGTACGATGTCTTCAATATTAAACATTATTTTAAAGTACGTTATAGGTATGTCCACATTGCATTCATGATAATAACTGTTGAACACTAAAGCAGTGGCTGAGGTCATTTCAAGATGAGGTGAGGACATGGGTAAGGACAGCCATGACTCGAGAGAGTTCAGCAAAGGATTACTTACCCTCTGTGCCTGCCCTGAGCTCCGTATCATTACAGGTGGGTTACCAGCTCATCTCTGGAACGTTTGTGGCTGTAGTGCATATACCCTCAGTACTTAAATGTTCAAGTCTCCCTTTCTGGTGTTAAAATTCCTTTAAGCTACACTTTTCATCTCCTGCTTTCCCTGACACATTTCTGTCCTCTCCATTTTGTTAACAACTGTTAACTGCGCACTGACAGAAGAATAAAAAGGTGAATTTTCAGCTGGTCTGTACTTAGGTTACGTTGAAACAATTGCGTAGCCAAAATCAGTGAAAATATGTCTCACTCATACTTACCTCAGAGTGATACAATACAATGATTTGAGCTGTTGTATTTACTTCATGGATCTGTTTGCATTTCAGAAGTATCTGTCATGCTCCTGGATGTCATTGTTTGTTTCTTAAAGGAACTTTGTATTTTTCACACCATTAAAGTAAAATTTTCTATATTGTATTTGCTCAAATATTAAACTTAATGTCATGACTCGAAATCTGCAATTATCTACAGAATATTTGAATTTCATACTTAAAGCTGTAATTTTAATACCTGTTTCTATAATATTTGTGGTAAGAAATAACAAGGATTCTGGTCTTTCTTTCACAATGCGGATTCCAAAAAATAGAATCGGGGCATGATTTACTGGGATTAACTGACTAAACCACAAAATATTGTAGCAAAGGGGAAGGTTGGGAATCAAGAATGGGATTGCTACTTTTAATGGCAGCCCACAGATCAGATTAAGATTTGGGTGGAGCTTCACTCAAAGAAGAGCAAGTGGTCTTAGTAGGCATAGTTTGTTACATAAGGTCTCAATCGATGGAAAATGTCCTTCAAACTAAAGAAAGTTTGAAAGCCAAGATCTTAACTCAGTCATTTTACAAGAGATTTTCCCGTAGACTAAAAAAAAAAAGTATGAAATGGAGAGTAATAATCATGCTGTATAAAACAGTGGTAACAGTATGTGCACAGACACAAAAAGTTATTTTAATCTGTTAATGTAACCACCTTTCAAATTGCAGGCAGATCACACATTCCATATCAACAAAAAGATAGAAAATATTTTCAGTAACTTTAGCTTGATATGCATAGTTTAACACCGATGTTGAACTCTGTATGTACTATACAAAGATCATAGTAAGTGCACTTTCTTGCATTGATTTACTTCTTATGGCACAAAGGTTTTCTGTACTGCTGAAGAATCACCAGAGCAGAATGTTTAATTGCTACTGTAAAACTTCAACTGGTTTATAGCAAAAATGGCATAATCAGTATATTTTAGTTCAACTTTAAGAGAAGCCTAGGGATTTAAAATTATCATGTATATGTTGTGTTCACACAAGTAAGAAGTAGGCATGTGAGAACTCGTTCTTTAGTTGTATTTAAAAAAATAAACTAAACCTGTGCTAACAACTGCTGCTGCATAATGTAAATAACTTAAGGTTAATTTCCAAATGCTTTTATCTGTCAGAAAGGATAAAATTTGGACCTGATTTATAGAAACATATCCATGGAAAGGGTGTTTTGTTTCTTCTTTCGTTTTGTTTTGTTTTGGTTTTTTTTGGTAGCACTGCAGACAGCATATCCTGGGCATGGTGTTAAGTGCTTCCTGGAGTCACTAAGATTCAAGCTCTGCCGAAAGTTTACTTTCCAAGTGAAGCTGTTCCTTTAATATTCCACAGTGATAGCCTTGGTTCTGAGATATTCATTAAGAGCTTCTTCACCTGTACAAGCACAATATTCACTAGTTAGAGTAGCAGCTAAATGAGAGAATGTTGTCAGAGACTAACTGTATTATGAAGAAGAAATTTAAAATGCTCTAGCCAATATTTGGGTCCTTAAGGAACAATGGAAACTAATTAATTTACCCTCCTACTGAGATTTACAGAACTGGTTCGACAAGAAGAGACCAAACTCAACAAATGTGGAAAGAAAAAGGGGCTGGAATTTAACAAGCAGCCACCTGGGTGGGACTGCAGCAGTGGCAGCCCCTGGATGGCCACTGGGGGCTCCCAGTTGAATTTATGAACTTTGGTATGGGAAAGCAGCTCTGTAAAAATTGGTAATCTTTTTTTCCTGATACTATTACTCATTTTGCTTTCAGGAAATGCCCGATACTTGCTAGACATTCCAAAGGCAAAAATCTGTTGTGTCACTGAAAATTTTTTTTTTCTTTTATTTTTCTTTGCCGCAACGCATGATCTGCCCAGACTTGTAAAGTTTCTTTGACAGATTAGACTTCGGTTTTTTTAAAAACTGGTCTGGAAAAGAAAAGGTTTTTTTTTAATGCATCTTTCTCTGTGGCTGTTGGCAAATTTTGATGACATTTTAAGGCATACATTAAAAAGTTTCCCATGCTCTTACAAGTTTAGAGGAGAAACTTAAGTTCTTTCTGAAGGAAAGGAAAGAAGATTTTGGCCAATTCCTTTGTTGCTTGACAGCATTTTGTAGCCTGTACGCAGCTCTGGTCAAGCTGTAACGTGACTGCTCTGAGAGGAGTTGGAGAGGAATATTCTGCCTGCCGTAGCATCATTTAGCAAATGTACAGGAAGGGCTGAACTGGAGGTATTTGAGGTGGGAATACTGTAGGGATGGGAGAGGAACTAGATTACTGTAACTGGAGGAATGTAGGAGACACAGGAAATGCATCCATCGCTCCTGTTTTACTAGATACACTGTATGCGGGTAAGGTTGCCTTTCCATTGATTTGGACTGTCAGATGAGTAATGAGAGAGAAGGAACCAACTTACCTAAATCTTTCCCAAAGCCAGACTGTTTAAATCCACCAAATGGTGCTGCCACATCAGTTTTGTTATAGGTGTTAATAAAAACCGTTCCAGCTTCTAGCTTTTCACTGATGTAGAGAGCTTTGCTTAGGTCTTTTGTGAAAACTCCTGAAGCTAAGCCATATTCTGTGGTATTTGCCCGTCGCAGCACTCCATCGACATCCCTACGGGGGAAAGAAAATATTTAATTGCAACTAGGTAAAATAAACAAGTGTTAGCAACCTTCCACCTTCAGTGTCATTGAAGCACCCTTTCCCATGCTCTTTCCTTCTCCACTTAGCTTTTTTGAAGGCAATTTATTAAGGACTAATCTGTGTGTCAATCCGACAGATTTATGGAAGTTCATACGTTTGCTTCAAGCTCGTAACTTTACATTTCAGTGGTTCAGATTTACACTAAGAAGTGTCAAAGGAAAAGTTGCACGGCGCAGACCAACTTTGGGGACTAGAGCAATACAAAAATATTTGTAAAGCAGAGCTTGGCAGCAGATTATGAATCAGTTTGATAAATTTTTGGCCCTGCTTTACAAGTTAATGGAGAATAAGTGCTGAAACTCAGCCTTCTATTGAGACACAACTTTTCAGGCCATGTCCAGAGTGCTATTTTCTATTTGCATCTCATCTCCGTATAGCTTCAAAAATCCATAATAATTTAAAACTTTAAAAACCTCAGTGCAGTTCGTTATCACTATACAAAATCTATAGATGTGAAGGGTTATCTGTGTGGCTGATTCGTAACTGCATTATCAAACTGCAGAAAATGACGCCTGGTGGAAATAGTTATATGAAGTTTCCATATAGGGTTTTAATCTCATTTGTGCGTAAAATAATTCCTATGGTTTGGAATGGAAGCTATTAAAACTGGCAGTCTACGAAATACACAGAGGGATTTTCAATTGCAACAGTAATGTGCCAATGTTACACAATGCACAACAATGCTATGTGGTCTTTTGTGACAAAACAAAAACGAAGCGATTCCACTGGAAAAAATACACATTTTGTAATTTGATCAAGCTGTTGCAATTACCACATCAACTTCAGTAAAAATGTTTCACTGAATATTAAGTCTTATTTAAGAACTGGCACTTAGGGTTGCATTCCATCCTGTCACACACTGTTAGTAGCATTAGTTCTACATCAACATGGAGCAGGATACCCCTTACAAAAAAAGAGGGTATTTTCTCAGAATTTATTTGGAAGAGGATCCAGGAATTCAGACTGATCTTACAAGATTTAACAAAATCAGACTATTTACACTATCATTTCTACACTTAGAGTGAAAATGAGAAAGTTTCTAACGGTAACCGGAGGAGAACATACCCATTTTTAAATTTAGAAATCACCATCACAGGACCAAAGGACTCTTCCTGGGCAATATACATATGGTCTTCAACATCTGTGAATACAGTGGGTTCCATGAAGAAACCTAAACAGAGGACAGAACATCATTTAAGCAAGGCGAAGATGCTTCATGGTTTGTATTGTCCAGGCTGTCTCTTTCCCATACTTTGAGGTCATAGGTAAGTTGCGACTTGAAAACAGAAAATACCAAGATTGATATGAATGAAGTACGGATGGAGATGCACGTAAGCACCAGCGAAACAGCAGAAAAAAGGTTAAGAGAATGGCCTGTATGGATCAGAGCAACAACCTGTGCTGTTCCCTGCCCTTTCGGGAAGGTCTGCATGCCACAGCCCAGGGGAACCCTCTGGGGAAAACCCTGCACTCTGACAGCAGGAAGACAAGGTTACAGCATGTCACAGAGGCCACTGTTTTTGCTGTTACCCAACAAGAAGATAGACTGTAGCCATAAAAATCTGGATATTCCAAACAAGAAAAAACATGCAACAAGCAGCGATTTTGCCTAAGATTTATGGATGCTGAAGTAAAGAAAATTCTGAGGGAAAGGACCTCTACGTAACAACTGTTCACTTCTAAAGGGTGTAAAAACCTGTCCAAAAACTAGTTCACCATTGCCAAGTCCAGAACTGTCCTGGTGTTATACACAAGAAATCCTGGTCACCAACATCTTGGTGAGCGAGTGTATTTCAGTGCAACTGGGTAAAATCAGCTTCAGAGACTTTCTGTAATTACCTCCCCTTCCCATAAGATTTCCCATCTAGCTTTGTTACACTGATTTCATATGGTTATAAACTTCCATTTTCATTTTATTTGGGGATGCAATCATTTTGTTTCGAAACTCTGACGCAAATGTTTCTCCTTCATTATTGATAAAGGACTGATGTCCACAAGAAAATGTTGCCTTCATGCCTTCCCATTAAACTTAGCATACATATTCTTTAGATAGCAAAAAAGTCTTCTAATAATAATACCTTACGTAGACTCTGCTAGCAGTTTCCTCAGTCATCTTCAGTGTTTTGTTGATCTAAATGGATATAATTACACTTATGGCTCCTGATAGTTCAAGGATGTTGCACAAAAGGCCTCAATGCCTCACAAACAACAGGAATAAATCGGCAGAAGACTTCCCGTATAGATTAGATTCTGATTCAATTTCGTGTTATGCTTCAGTTGCGCAGGTTCTCTTAATATGAGACTTGAAAGTCCTGTCCTCAAGTGTTATCTTGGGCTTACCTGGTACTGTTCCCATGATATTGCCACTTCACATAACGCAGAAGAGACAACCACGACAACTTTTATTTAAAGTGTAAAAGTTCCAAACACCTTTGAACACTATTTTACCTGGTCTATGTACTTGTCTTCCTCCATACACTAGAGTGGCTCCTTCTTTTACTCCAGTTTCACAATATTGCAGCAGCTTTTCCAAATGTGCCTTGTGATTTTGTGGACCATGATCTGTAGACCTATCAAGCGGGTCACCAATTTTCATCTTTTTTATTTCTTCCACCTATGGGTTACCCAATTAAAATGAAGTTACATAACACAGCAAACAGTTGTTAAAAGTGATCAGCGATTTGGGATGCTTCATTGTTAGTACTATGAAGTTTGGCTCTAAGAAAGGGCTGGATTCTTAAAAGGTGGAAAGCTCTTCCCTTTCTAAAATGAGGCTTTGTACGGTGTCTTACGTTTGATAATTTCTGGTTACTTCTGAAAGGTTTTGATGCTGTTTTCATGCATTCATTCTTTTCTGCTATTAAGATAGGCAGGTAAATGTTAGCTTTTATAGTGGTAAATGAGTTATCACAGTGATTTCCTGTTCTTGAGCTAGATGAATGAATTTTCCAGTGGTACAGTGTGGTACTATTGGAGTTTCAATAATGACCTTTGTATTATTCTAGCTACACTTCCAATATCCCTTTTTTTTTGAACTTCACTGCAGCCTTCAATCACATTGACCTAAGTTCAGTAATTTTCTTAATCTTACTTTCCTAGTCAGGAGATGGCCTCAAGGTACAATGTACTTAAGGTAGAATATCTAGTTCAATGTCACTTATCTGTGCATTACTGATGAAAATATCTCCTTTCAGTGCCTTCCTTTTAACCCTATAAAGAGGCTCCCGAGAAACAACATTGCCTATTAGCAATATTTAATTTAACAATTTGATTTAAACAACTGAAAATTAGAAGAAATGCAAATGTCTTAAAACTGGTGGCTCTTTGTGCCACAGTAAAGCATCTGCTTAAACTTTGTTCTTTGAATATCTTACCACTTTTCTAACAAATTCATCATGGATTGATTCTTCCACAAACAGTCTGCCAGCTGCAATGCAGTTTTCTCCTTTGTTGAAATATACTGCTCCCATACCCTGATCAGGGAAAAAAACATTAATATTTATATGCGTCCTTTTGTTCGGTCTCCCTTTCATTCTGTTCCCTTGGGTTGCATCCTGTGTTTGTGACCCTCAACATGTCACGCTTTATGTAAAGGGACATCATCAATGCAACAAGCAGACTAATCTTATAACCGGCAAACACGCTTCCATGAGGACAAATGGCTCAGGATGAACTCCTCAGCACTGCTCTTCCCATTTCCACCAGTGTTCCACAGAAACATCTGCTGCAGCGTCACAGAGAAGAGGGCTGGCAGCACGACCAGTGAATACGAAGCTGCTGATCCACTGAGCCCTCCTCGTGTGTCAAAAGTCGCATGTAACTGGGTGAGCATCACCTAACTCTAATCTGCAGAGCGCCTCCTATTTAAAGAGTGTGGATTCAGATTGTTCCTTTTTATTCATCAAGATCTGATATCTGCCATTGTTTTTCAGGGGGGTAGGGAGGTGGGGGAATGAATAGCAGGACAAATAAAATTCCTAAAAAAGTAGTTTTCTGGCAGCTGGAAAGGCCTAGGGTCCTGGCATTAATAGGTATGACCGGGATCATGTGCTACTGTGGCAAAAAAAGCATTGTTTCACAACAATTTAAAGCCATCGATGCCAGGTATAGCCCAGGCCAGCCTCTGCGTCACCCTCTCACTTCTACAGCTGAGAACAGTGGCGGGGCCAAGCAGCGCGCTGACTGCGAAGCTTCAGCTTTTATTATTTTCCACATATCCTTCACTGTGCAGTCACTCGGACACTTGTCCTGCCAAAAGACACTCCAAAAATGGGGAAAGTGTATAATAGTTTCTTCCTGGTAGCAGTACCTGCTTACGCTGGCTTAGAGAATTCACAGAATTAGTACTTTGGGTAAGTGTGGAAGATCTTTGTTTGCTTCTTAGCAAGGAAACTGCATCTGCTGTCATTTTGATGAATCAGATTACCTGAGCAGGAAATAAGCTCCCTAAATTCCCTGAATTTCTCATTTGCACATCTTATTTATGAACTTTGGTAAGGTGGATTATCACGATCGATAGTGAATTAAGAAGAACTATATGGCAATAGGGAGCTCATTATATATTTTAACTCACCTTCAGGCTTTCATTTTTTAAGCGCTTTTTTTTTTGAGTATCAGATTTTGACAAATGAATTTTAATGTGTTAACTTGGCTAGTGAAAATACCTTCCAGATATATTTCTTTTTTGTGTGTGCATTTTCTAATGTATATATCTTGTAGTACTGATCCCTGCATTTTTGGTGCAGCACAAGCAGTTTAATTGTGCTGGCATAAAGAAACATCCTGTAGAAAGAGTGTCTGTTTTCTAACGGATTGCATGATGTTTCATGCAGGCTACTGCAGTTTTTGGCAAGTCAAGAAGAATATTGTAATACTGTGAGGGTATGTCACAAAGGCTTTGAATATATTTTACTTTGAAGTAACATTACCATTTTTACGGCTCTGTCAAGTTCACAGTCACTGAATATGATCAGCGGTGATTTACCACCAAGCTCAAGAGAAACTTTCTTCAGATTAGTGGCTGCACTGTAAAAAACAGAAATAATCATATAAAACCAACTTTTAAAGAGCTTATTTCATTATTTCCTTTGAATCGTATCTTGTATAAATGTACAAACCTCTATTTTCCAGTAGTGGCTTAGAAAAATTCTACATAAATGTACACAACCATATGTAGTTATGCCTTTCTATTACTGCTACATGTACACTATAGATAATAAGATACTTCAGAACTAGGTTAAGCAGTGTTTATTTATGCATCTTTTGCTGAGAGTACCTCTTCATGATCTGTTTACCAGTTGGTGTTGAACCAGTGAATCCAACTTTGCGAACATCTGGATGTTCAGACAGGTGCTGTCCCACTAAGCCACCTATCGAGGTGAGGAAAACAGTTTAACTAGGCAGCGCATAGGCAATTTTTACCATTGCAGCAGCAGCACTGTCACACAGAAAGAGCTAACAATATGTCAATGAAGTACAGTATCACATCCTTATTTGTATTTACAGCTTTATTCATATGACTATGAAAAATCTCATATTAGTTAACTTGGATTGCATTAGTGTCTCCACATTCCCCCACCTGCCTGGACTAAAGAACTTCCTTCCTAATGTTCCACTATAGGTGGAATAATCTGATTTGCAACAGAACCTGCCCCATACAGTTACTTGATCACTTTTCTTCCTTAGGGGAAAGAGGAAAATGGTGTGGACCATGACCTATAGTGACCAATCTGCATCTTACCAGCTTGCTTTAGGCCTCACAGTCACATTTAAATACTTCTGAGTGGTGATAAGATTAGGAGAAAAAATGAAGTTTTACAATCAAGTGAAACATGTTTCTCTGTAATACATTCTTTTCCAGAGCATTCATGCTATTTGTGTGAACTTATAAAGGGTGTAGGCTGACAGCTCTTACCACTAGCTAGAGCCAGGTGACATACAGATTTTTCCAATTCTGTTCTGGAAATATGTGAAATCGCTGTATGGCATAGATGCAAGCCTACGACCTATGAAGATACATGCACTTATGTAATAGGTCTCCAAAAAGGTAAAATGCTAGTTCACCAGTTTTAGCATGACCTACTCTTCCCAGAAAAATGGTTAGTTGAAGTTTTACCTGAACCAGGCAGAATATTTATAACGCCCTTAGGAAATCCAGCTTTAGCTGAGAGTTCTGCAAACTTCAAGGAAGTCAGAGGTGTGACCTAAGTAGAAACATTTAGATTAGGTCTCCTATTTTAATTAAATGTGTGATGATATCTTTTACATTCAATACATCTGAATTTTGATACAATATTCATCTTCGTACTCACAGTTATCAAATTAATACTGATGGCTTCTTGCAGAAAAGAATTCATTCTTGAAAATAAATGAATTTTCAAGATCATGATCAAGCAGCAGGGTAGAACTGAAGCCAATCAGTACCTTGTATCATCAAGGCACTTTGTATTTTCATACGTGCCCTTTAAAACATATGACACAGTCAACCTATGGGTGAAATCCACTAGATTGCCTGAATTATTTTGCCTGAATAAATAGTGGAGGACCTGATCCACCTGTACAACCCTTTTTATTTTTACCTGAGCTGGCTTGAGTACGAGTGTGTTGCCTGCAGCCAAGCATGCTGCGCTCTTCCATGCAAGCATCATCAGCGGGTAATTCCAGGGGATAACAATTGCACAGACACTTAAGGTAGGGAAAAAACAGGGAAAAATCAAAATTTTGATGGCAACTTTTGAATGTCTTTTCTGTATGTCAAGGCTGTCACTAAGAAGAAAAAAGTGATGCTTACCCTATTGGCTCTTTCTTGGTGAATGTTAGATTATGGTTTGGCCGGGCCTGGTTAATTGGAATTGTAGCACCCTAAAAAACAGCGGAGGGACACATCGTGATACTGTTCAATCATTTTTATTACAAATATATTTGCCATATAGGTATGTTTTGGAAAGCCACAGAGTAGGCTTTCCAAAGCATTTTTGCATCAGAGAAAGGGGCAGGGATGCTTCTACTGTATTTCATACTATGGATACTGTAGTCAACTCCTGATTTTCAGCTGGATGAAATAAAAGCATAGATAACAAAAGTATCAAAGAACATAAAGTGAGGGTCTGATGGACGAAAAAAAGCTGAATGATATTCTTAATTGCGTATCTTAAAGATAATTGAGGAAATGCTGTTCAAGCTGTGCCACGGACTGTGTCATCAAGCAAACACACCAGCCTCAGTCAGAATGTGACATAGCACATGAGTCTTTGCACTTACCCACATGATGACCACAATGACATTTTGCTCCATCAATAATCAAGAGCTGACTAAGCATGTAGATCAACCATGACACCTCAATGGTTTTCTTAGATATTGAGAGTCACGTTCTAAATCCATATTCTCCAATTGGAAGCAGATTGCACTTTTGTATTGCCAGGGAGACCCATTTTAGGTAAAATTCTGATTTTGATATATTTTTTGATTCCTTGATTACTTTTGGTAACACTGCTTTTTGGCACTGTGTCAGAAAAAAAAGTGTAGGGAAGCACCGCCATTGATTATTACCTTTACATATTCACTTGCCTGAATTTTGTCACACCATCCAGCGAAGTATCTAAATGTTTGCACAGACATTCCAACATGGGTCTTCAAAGCTAACGTGTAGACAGCTCCTGAGTCGATAGACTCTATTGTTGCTAATTCTTCTTGATGTTCTTCCATCAGGTCTGCAAGTCTTTAATAAAATCATTACAAATTCATGTGAAAGAGAAGTGACATCTAACCATTGACAGCTTAAAATGATATTTAGTATGGCAGAGATCCGCAATTAAAATAGCATTTCCCTTGAATTTGGAGGTGGAGCATTGGAGCCGCTGCTCATTGATATCAGTAAGAGCTTGAACAATAGCCTGTTAAGGTCTGCAAATGTCTTCACATTGGCTGTAGTAGACACTGGATGAAGACATGGACTGTGAAAACTTACCTGATGATTGTTCAAGTATGAGTTTGTAAATAAAATAATAACTAGAAAAGCTATACTCTTTTTCTGTTGTACTACCAGGAGGCAGCAATAGAAAATCAGACCAGTAAGTCAGAAAGCAAATACACGGTAATGTAAGAAATATCAAGTAATCAAAAGTACCAAGAAGGAGCACTCAAGATCCTAGTTTAAGATTTGAGAAACCTAGCTTCATAATGCTGCTTTGTATTGTCTGAAATTGGACTAAAATACTTAAATGCTTCAAAGGCACACGGATGTCCAAAGGCAGAGCTCTCTAGCTGTAATGCAAATTGAATTTTATATGCCTTGGTACCTTTGAAAATCTGGGCCATGGTCTCCCTGGGCCTCAAGTTCTCCATCTGTTAGATTTATGAAACAATATGGTGAAGTGTAAGACTGTGGTGAATATTATTGAGTTAACAGTAGCTATCAGAGTGTCTCAAAAATGCATCTGGACAGACAGATACCTATACTTATGAGGAGCTCTTGTAATTCAGTGGTCCCCTGCTCAGGCAGAAAGGTCTGTTTGCATGAATGACTTTTTACATTCAGTCTTAGATCTCTCACATAGCAGTGAAACAGATGCATCAATGTTTTTCTTAAGCTTCTATCTGTGTTTTGATACTCAGAAATATAATCAGAACTCCCATGTGATTTTAAGAGCTTAACCGAGTGCATTTTAGATCCTGTAAAGAGTATTAAAAACTGGGTGTGAAACCCAGTTTTCCATTATGTAAATTCTGCCCATTTAAAGCATTTGCAGAGATGTAGAAAAATGCTCTTTAATACCTTTTTTAACTGTATCTTGGAGACCCACCTACAGGTCAGGAATCAGCAATACTGTGTAAAAGAATGGATATGGCACCTCAGGGACAACGAGAAGGTTCCATTTAATGTATGCTTAATATCTTCTATTAATGATGCCTTAAGACAAAGTAGCAGAGCTACGGGCTTTAATAGTACAAACCTTCTCTTTGGTTCATCGCTCAAAATCTCTAGTTTGAACAGAGGCCAGAGAAAAAGGGGCCTTGTTTGAATTAAGGTGGACCAGAGAGAGCCTTCACTCGTACTGGGAGTGGTTTGCAACATAAACACTCTGGTATAACTCTCCTACAAAGCCAGTCACCTAGGGAGAGAAGAGTTTAATCCAGGAATAATCTATGTAGTGCAGGGGAGTTACATTTTCCCTGTGCTTAACAGTTATGCTTACAAATCTTGCAACTGTAAAATGCAGAGCAGTAGCTCTAAGACCTTAAAAGTTCCTCTTTGGGGCAGAGTTAACTTGGGCTCTCAAGCACTCTACATTCCTAATACAAATTAAACCCAAGTTTGTACATGCTTTGAATCTGTGCACCCTTGTGAAAAATTTAAGTGATCAACTGTATTTAATTTGAATATGAGTTCTGACTTGCTGTTGTGATGCCTACTCAACTTTTTAGAGTCCTACAGGCCTTTTTCCAAGGCCTGGTCACATACTTTATGAGACAAAAAGATTTTTCAGTTTTGCTTTCATTCTTTTTTGCTAAAATACCTCAATGTCTTGTAAAACGTGGCATTTTTTAATACTTTTTTATTTTTAATTACATCTACTTGGTTCATAAGGCTATGGTAAAAGAGGGGAGGGGAATTTGGACCCAAAGCATTTAACAAAGTAAGAAGTCTTACAGCTATATTAATGTGATAACAAATGATCTGCTGCGTACACTACATGGACACAGCCCAAGTATCCCAAGTACAGAATCACAATTCCCCCTGCTCCTCTTCCTTAGCTGCCAGACCACAGACGTGCAATGGATTCCCAACTCCTTCCTGTCTCACCAGGCTAAACCCTTATGAGAACAGGGTCATCTTCTAGTTGCATATTCCAAAGCTCTGAATGAGATGGATCTTCAGTTTCCACACCCTCACAGATGTTACCCAGAGCAGTGACCCACCCTTGCACCCAACCAAACTGCCAGACTGTTATTTTGCCTTGCCACCCGAATGCATAGCCTGCTGCCATCCCGCAGCTGCTCACTGTGTAACTGATCCTTCTTCTGCTGTGTGTTCTGGCGTCCAGGGCTAGCCTCCTGGAACAGCACAATAAAGGCTTCATATAGCAGTGGGTATGGGCACGCTACTGAAGATTATATTTTCTGAAGGTGAAAAAAATTCCTTTTCTTGCCTCTAGACAGATGTGCAGTCTCCTCAGCACAACTGACTTGACCAGGACATCCAACAGTAATGTTGATGAGCCTGCAGACTACACCCTGCAGAAGAAAGGTGTCGATACACAGGATCTACTCCTTCATGAGTTCCTTAGGGCAGGAAGTTTCAGGTCTATTTGAGATCCTAACTTCCTTAAAGCCAACCGCTATGTCAAGCACAGTAACTAGTAGCTTTCCATCCACTGAACAGGATCAGAACTTGACTAGTACATCTGTGCTGACAATTGGTTTTCCATCATCACATTAACTAAATGTGAACCTGGGGCATTCAAAAGTAGCGATCTGCTTCTTTACCCATCTCTACTCATTCATTTGCATGTCCTAGAACTAAAAAAGCAGTGAAAGCTCTTCATATAGCTCCACAAAAGAGGCTTTCTTTAAAGAGAAGCTCTGAAGCTTCCAGTCACCCCAAGTTTGCAAGACAGTGTTCTCCCTGTGCTTGCTGTCAGGCACCAGAAGCATCATGCTGTGTATGGAGAATACATAGGAATTGAGCTTTTATTAGCTGCCTCCGCTATTGCTCTCACAATATCTAGCTAACATGGTCATCTTTCCAAGAACATCTCTTGCCCATCAAGGCTTAAAACTCACCATTAAAATACCATTCATTCAGCAAAACCATTGTTTATCTTCTGAAACAATAATAACACAGCCAAAAAGAGAAGCAGGCATTATCTAGGGTTGACACAGTGAAACAGATACAAAAGAGAGCTGGAAGTGCCTCAGCTCAGCTGGAAGTGTCTCAGTAGGATTCAGCTTAGAGAATTTCTACACAGGACAATTCTTCCACAACAGACCACAACACATCTCCTACAGTGGGTCTTTAGCCAGGTGAGAAGTACGCTGGCATATGGTCCTGGAAAATCTAGCATCAGTCACAGTCTATTTCAAAATTGGTGGCAGTGTCACTGTATGTTTACTGTATGGAGAGCAGATGCAGGCAGGCTTAGCAAGGTCAAAAGTCTCCGCCTACCTAACATAGGTAGACTCTGCCTTTAAAACTTAGCCTCATGTATACAGAAGAATTTGGACTTTACAAGGAAATTTTCAATCCTTGCCACAAAATCCATAGAGATTAACTGAAGCCATTAAGTATTTAAAAGATGTTTTCTTCAAATTCTTTTTTGCCATTCATAATTAATAATAAAAAAAGTGGTGGCAGTGAGAAATCAGAAGATTCTTTTCTGCCACAAGAAAGGTTATTCAGCTAAGACCTGAGTCACTGAAGTAAATTAGGTGATGAAAAGTTGACTAGTCTGGTACCTCTGACAGTGGGATTATGAATATCCATCATATTCAGAAAACTATGCAACAATTCTTCAGAGGAACAAAGCAATAAGATTTAAGAAAATGAAACAAACACAAGCTGCCTTTCACGTACCTGTACATGAGTCGCCCTCTTTCCCTTGCATTCATTCTTCCCCATTCACCATTTTCAAATGCCTCCTTTGCTGCTGCCACTGCCTTGTCAACGTCAGCCAACGAAGCAGAAGATACACTGGCTATTATCTGTCCAAAAAGAGCATTGTGTTAGCTCAAACTGAGAGACTGGGATGCAGAGTGTTATTCCTTCTTCCAAAACTCTTTGTCCAGGTAAAAGCAAATAGTTAATAACCTCAACCTCAGCGGTTGTCATGGGTGAGTCAGGCTGCAAAAAGTTCAGACACAACTGAGGTGGCTGAATCTGGAGGACGCTGCATGGACTCAGATTCCAAGATCTTTCTTCTTAACAGCAAGGTGCATTGTCCCACTGGATTTCACACTCTCTTTCCATATGTAAAATCAATGTGATATTACAAAATGTGGAAGCCTCTATATGTGCTATTATGATCTAATATCTAAACATGCTAAAATGACTCCCACATGTTCCATTCCTAAGGAATGGAGCTTCTGTTACCATTAACCACCATATACACACGGTATTTTATGATGATTGTGTTCTATAAATACACGTGTTGTAAATTCTATTACAGAATTGTTATGACTTTTATTCCATTCCATAATGAGTTTCAGAAAAAGTACCAGAGTCTGACTTCTGATGATAGCGAAATTTGTGGCATTGATTTCAGCAGAATTAATTTACTCCAGAATTAAATGGCAATTATGTAGACATTAGAGTTGCTCTTCTTATTTATAATTCATAGTTACGAGTTGCTCAACCAAGATTCAGTAGTTCAGGACTGAAGTGCAACTGTATATATTTTCCTACTGAAAAGTCATTTTCTTTGCTGAGAATTTAAAGGGACATTTTAAAGTCACACTTGCCGTAAGATGACCGATTTGTAAAAAAAAGTAAAATAAAAACTGAAGTTGATGACTGGCAGGAAATATATACAATATCCTAAAATAAATACTTCTTTAGCAACTAAACTTCAGCAATTTTTGTTTCCAAAGCTAAACAAGAATGAAATCAAAGCAAAACATACAGACTGTTATGGAAATTGACATAATAGTTGAAGTGGAAGTAGGTTATTTTTGCTGTGCGGCTTGACTGAAATGGAAAACTGTAGAATATACAAACTGAGAAGTAAATTAAAACTTCAAATTATTTCTAGGGGCTATTTAATGTGTACTGTATGGTTTTGAAATTAGCTATATTCAGTTAGTGGTTTAGATTTTATAACAGGCAAAGAAATTGAGAAAACTGGTAATGGTCATATTTAGAAATTACTTACTGATCCATCTGCTGGATTTATAGTGTCATATGTTTTTCCATCATCAGCATTTATAAATTGCCCATTTATGAAACACTGGTATGGCATATTCACAGTCATGTTGTTCACATTTTTTGAAACCTAAGAGTGAAATAAACAACAAATTAATTTAAATTTTTAATAACTAAGATTTTAATGTAGCTTAACAAGCTTTGCTATCTGCAGCCAACATCCAGATGGATTTTAGGAGGTATATATGGCTGTTAGGAGTGGACAAAAGAGTAAAATGAAACAGAAATCATATTCTCCCTGAATGCCAATAAACATACTCTGAGATAGTTAAGCAGATTTCTGTATTTTTTACCATTGGATCTTGATATTCAAACCAATACTAAACCCTGGTTAAAGCTGGTCTTAATGGACTTCAGTCAAATGCATAATTCCCAAGTTAAAGAAATCCTGACTTGCTTGATGACTTAAAAAAACACAGAATCCTCCTTTCACAGAAATTTTTTGTCCAGATTCTTATGAGAAAAATCTAGCACTGTTTGCCTCAGGAAAGCAGAAGATCTGGAACCATTCTGACTGAAGCATACTGGCAGGACAACGCAGGGGAGACAGGAATATCTGCCCGTGTGTGAGCTATTGTAAACTACGGCATGTTTTTGATCTCCTCGTTTCTGGAATATTTTAAGTGACATTACATATATATTTCCATTACGAAATGCAAATATATAAAAGTTGCAAAAAAAAAGTCACAAAGGAGAGTTTGTATGACCAAATATTTGGTTGCTTTTCCTACTGCATCAAGTAGTCTAATAAAATGCATTGTCTGCCCTCCCCCCCAAGCCCAAGAAAGATTAAGAAATAAGGCAAAATAAAAGGTCTTACATAATCAATGACTAACTCTTCTTCTTTATCTTCTCCTCTGAATTTTCTGACAGCCATTTGAATAAAGTCTGCAAACTTAGTGGCCATATACACATCTTCATTCTGCAGCTGCAGTCCACTATATTTCTGTTTGATCTCTTCTAGCATTCTAAAGATTTTGAAGAAAGAATAAGTTTAATTACAAATGAAAGAATTCTTTAAATAACTGAATCACTAGAAGGTTGAAAGGGATCAAAGCTGGGCACCAGTTTGTATGCATGTGAATATGTGTGTGTGTTTCTCTGACAACAATGGCACAGAAGTTGTGCATTTTACTGAAATCCATTGTTTTACTTGGGGGTGTTATGAAATGTCAGTTATGGGGTACTTTTACGTAAACTTTTGGAAATAAATTACAAATAACATATACTGATTGATAAAGCAGTATATGGGACTACTCTAACCAATACATGGAGGTCATTCAGAGCTCTATGAGACTGGTAAGTAATAACAACAAGAATTAGTATGTTAAAAAAAAAACATCTGAGATGTTGGCCTGGGATATGTGAGTTGCAAAAAGAAGGTAACTGAGGTGACCCAGCACAGCATAAACTCAGTGCACTTGTAAGCATAGGCTCAGTTCTTTCTGTGAAAGTCTCCTCTCTCCCTCTCAGTTCTTTGCTCAGCTTCCCAATCAGCCCCCTGGTCTTAAGATACCCGTCACTGCATGCAGACAGGCTCAAGCATCACCATGCTCCCCCATACAGCTGATTTTCCTGAAGTTAAGGGGAATTTTCCTTCAATAGAAAGAGCAGGATTATGCCAATATCTCCTAATTTTGGGAGCAGAACCGTACTACATTTTCAAAGGTAGGAAATGGAATAGTTAGTGTTGGAAAATATACAGGGATTTTTTTTTTATCACTGTTTGATCAACCCTGATTTAAAAGCACCATGACAACATTGTTTCCATCAACTTTGGCTTCAAAATTTTGTTATTTTGAATATTTTTTACCTGACAACATGCATAGAGGATGCTCCAGATTTGAAGAAGTCTGTGGAATCCTCAATTACAGCAACATTGCTCAAAATTCCCTTCCAAATAGCCTAGTAATACATAAAAATAACAATAATGAATAATCCCCTAATGCCAAGAAATATTTATCAAACCATATTTTCTCTGGTGTCTGTGCCTACAACATGTATTATTTCAAAGAATTCTAAAACAGAAAATTACTTTAAGAGGGTCTCAAGCTGTCTAGAGACCTGATGTTAGCCAATAAATTCTTCAGCATAATTAGCTTATTAAAAATATTAGTTTGTCCATGATAATTTCATCTAATCAGGCAAGAAGCCTGAATGGTACAATGCTAATAATTTTTAGGCCCATTTTTTTAAGATCCTTATCCTCCAAATGATAACTTCCCATTGCGTTACGCAATACGTCATCAGCAGAGGCAAGGACAGCCTGGAGCACTTTGTGACTGGATTGATGGCATTTCTGGCACCTGGGCAGAGCTGAGAAGTAGTTTAAGCTACATACATGAGATGGAGATTTCCACCAACACGAACAGTGAAATAACTGGTAACGTAACATTTCGATTAATTATAATTAGGTTTCAGAGTTAGCAGGTAGTATTATGAACTGCAGAGTTTATATTTCTTTTTGCTATTGTCTCAGTCAGCCAATAGCTCCAGGCAGCATTTAGGTTGCTGGCAAGCAGGTTCAAGGTAATCTTGAAGCAGCGGTTTAAAATATTAGTGCATCAAGCTGCTTGACCTGTGCCAAAAGTTATTGACCCTGTAGCAGAGTTAGCAGAAGGGAAGACATCTGTGATTCACTTGCTCTGAGAGAAAACTTTAATGACAAATGAGACTTTCAGCTAAGCCCATGACACTACAGAGGGATGGATTACAGGAGAGGGCAGCAAAGTGCCTCTCTGGCTATGAGAGCTTTCCGCTCCTGCTGCCCCGTTGCTGCATCCCTCTGCAGCCAGCCCCCTGTGTGTGGCCGTGGCAGAAGAGAGACAGCGCACACGGGTACAGAGTGAAAACTGACACTGTTCTCTTTCAGACTGCTGTTCTAAGACTCCCTGGAGCTTGTCCGACAGGACCAATCTGAGCACGTCCTACTGAGTAACACCACAGTGAAGAAAGGGTTTCAGAACTGTCCACGTCTGTCAGTGTTGAAAACCTCACTGTTGTGAGGTGAAGGTCTGTTTGTTTCTCCTCACTCCCACCTTCATCATTCATAGATATTTACCATAACTGACCCTGCAATCTCTGCCTTTGTATCACTTGTATCTGAAAGAAAACTTTCTAAAGTGACATGTAAATACTCTAGCGAATTCCCAGTTCCACCTGAATGTCAATAACTAAAGATTCAACCCCTCTTTGAGTACATTTTATCAAAAAACAACTTGCATGGCTAAATAAAAGATATGCCTTGCCTATAATGAGAAGTATGCAATGCTTTTGTCTAAAGTAATATCCTACTAAAGCAGTTTATTGAATTACCCTAATATCTTCCGCCATCTTTTTCTCCTCTTCTGTAAGTTCCAGGGCAGTTGTTTCATCAGCAGAGAAGTATTTAGACGCAGGGATCATTTTCCCATCCTCAAACTGCAGATTTCTCACTAGTACCTGAAAAATCAGAGCACATGATTTTAAATTATTTGGGAGGCAATACATCCTTGTGTGAAGAGTTTTTAGGCATTGGTATGGTTATTGAAATAGTAAAATAAATGGCCTGCAGGAAAGCTGCTACAATGCAGGTAGTTTAACACAGGCTACTCCTACTTGTCTTTCAGATTCTCTTCTAGTCATAGAACATTTTAATCCATATTGGAAATGAATATGTATCAAGTGAGAAGCAAAACATGAATGTCTTCACTATAGGATGGTAGAGGATTGATTAACTCCAAGCAAATTAGCTGTCTATCATTAGCAGCCAGATTTGTATAGCCTGACAATTCCACACTACTTGCACTTCTTGCTAAAGTTATTCCATCCATGCTTATGTTTGCCAGGGTGGGCACTTACCATCTTCCCATCATTACCAAAAATGACTAGACCATTCTTGGTTACAAGTCCAGGTCTTGAAGCACCTTTTATTGCCAGCTCTTGTCCAGCAGGCACTGAAGCATCAAGTAACGATGACCCGTAAAAAGTAACCACCTAAAAATAAATGGAATTAAAAGTGCACATGTTCTAAAATTCTAATAAAGAAATGATACTGTTTTGAAGCTTTAATATAAGTAAAATACAAGTACCTACACATGGAAAACATGTTACAACATTATTTCTGTATCTTTATAACCCATGACACGTAAAACTTTGCAAGCTGCCTAAACCTGCAAAGCTGCCTAGCTGCAACAATGTGCATGCTGGAACCAGCGCAGAAAGGGAAGCAGCTTTTCTCAGTGCGTGCCCAACATGAGAGACGGGCAGAAGCCTGACTGCTCCCAGGCTGGCAATGCTGCCTCTCTCTTGGGCACTTCTGTTCTTTCTGGGTTCTCAAATCAGCAACAGCTCCTGGATATTAGGGCAGAACCAGGCTTTTGGAGCAGCCTGCCAGCAGATAGCTAATAGTTAAGTAACAAATTCTGCACGTCACAGCCAGTAAAGATAATGAGATTTTTTAAGTATTTTAAGTAAGTACTGTGTGGATCAAATGTATAGTACATTTAATACATTGAAAGGAAGCAGCTGGTTTTGGATAAAATGAGATCTGTTTATTTCTGCAAATGATCTAGGCCCAAATCTCTTTAAAATAAAACCTTCTTTGTTATTTCAGTAGCTCACAGTGTTTCGTTTTGCTGTTAATACTGTGATGTTGCCCACTGTACAGCATGGGTTGCATTATACTGTAATGCATGCCTACTTCCCAAAATGACTGGCACAGTCTGGTTCTACCTTTCTTACGTATTGCTTTGTACCATGCCATTTTTTTTTTCAGATATTGTTCTTATTTTTCTTTGAATTAAATGGATCTATCATAAAAAAAATAAAGTATCTTAACTACTGTGTTCTGTACATTTTTTTAGGTGCATGTTCTAGATATATGAAAAACATCATCATCAAATGAGAGCTACTCTAATGTAACTCTCATTTGTATTCACCTGTATGAGGATGCCTTTAGTTTTATAATAAAAAAGGTCAAAAAGAGGGTATAGAAAAGAAGACTATTCTGGTTTTCAGAGCATACCTGGCCATCTATTGTTGTCCATGCTCCAGGCACTTTATCATGCCCTCGAATCCAATTGTGCAGAGCTGCTGCAGGTTGGTCCCAGGAGATCTAGGAAATAAAGACATGCCAGCTAATTCTTCTCTGTTTAGGTACAAATCAATTTAGTAATGTTTTCCTATATAAGATTTAGATTGGATATCGTGATGAAATTTTTCACTATGAGGTTGGTGAGGCGCTGGAACAGGTTGCCCAGAGAAGTCGTGGGTGCCCCATCCCTGGAAGTGTTCAAGGCCAGGCTGGATGGGGCTTTGAGCAGCCTGGTCTAGTGGGAGGTGTCCCTGCCCATGGCAGGGGATTGGAATTGCATGATCTTTAAGGTGCCTTCCAACCCGAACCATTCTGTGATTCTAATTACGCATTCTCCCTCCTTCTCTTTCAACTATCCATTTATTTAAGAACACAGAAAGGGTCTGGTGTAATAAAGGAAGATCAGTGATCTCCAGTTGGTTAATCATCAAAAACTTATCAAATGGGATGCTCTTAACGCTTCTGTGTTCTGTGCAGTCTATATCTTTTCACAGATTCTCCTTCTCAGACTAATATAATGAAACTATAACTCTTGCTACCAGGTATTCATCCATAAATAATTAATATTGTGATTAAGAAATTTTATAAGCATAGTATAAATATAAATAAGTGTATGTCTGAGGTATCACTTTTTGCTGAAGATGATCTATTTATTGCTTGGATCCTAAGTTCTTTAATAAATCTACGAACCTTTATTAACATCCTTTCTAATAATTTATTAGCCCTTTATAAATTGTTTCACAAATGGAATCCCTGCTACCACTTGCAAGTCCTGTAAGACTTTGAGGAAAAAGGAAATAATGTTTTAAGAATGTCCTGTATATTTAATATGTAACACCAGTGCAAATGTATTCCTTTATCTTTGCAGTATTGTCAATACGTGTACAAAATGAATGAAAGTATCAGAATAGCTATTCAATAAAGTAACTCAGCCATCATCCCATCATCCTTCTCAGTTTACGCACAAAGAATATTTAGAAGCAAGTTATAAGCCAATGAGAACAGTTTTACATCAGGGAGATTAAGCTAGTTCACTCCAAGGGAGCTCCTCATATTATATTAAAGGGATGAAAAACAATATCCTTATGGAAAGCTATTTGTTTCTAAGGTAAGTCAGGAACTGAAACATGATAAAAAGCATCACCTACAATATTTCAGGTGGAAAGGACTACAGTCACCATGGGCAATAGACTGAAATAGTTGGAATAATTTTTACTTTTTTTTTTTTTAACTTTTGCACTGGTCTGGAAAAGGAAAAGAAGGTATTACAGGCAGCATTCACTGCCATTTTATGGTGGCCTTCCCAACCACAAAGAAGATCCAACTAATGCAGTGGGGGTGCTTATATAGTTCTTATATGGGTGCTTAAATATTTTTTTTATCTATTGTTTGTTTACATGACCTGTATTTTCTTTTCCTGGTACTAATAGGAAAGGTGCCAACACTTGCTCTTGTTAATATCAAATCTATTTCTGGTAGAGAATTTAGTACGCACTGTTGGCAAACAGAGAAAGCTATCTCCATTCAATGCTGCATTTAAAAGTATGGTAACACATTAAGAATCCGCTGAAGGTGCAGATGCCGTCTAGCTGTGTGTAGATGATCCCAAGTATGACACCAAGTTTCTAAATATATGTAGCTGCTGAAACATGTATCCTTGGAGTTATCCCAGGAACAAGAGGTGGGGAAACAGCTGAGTTAAAATTCATGTTAACTTGATATCACTACTATTGTAATCTGGGTTAATAACAACTTTTCTACTGATACGCACAAACAAGTGTTATTTAACACTACCTCTGCATTTTCCTTTTTCTGGATCCCTTCATATGTTGCCCCTTCTTTAGGCTGAGGTATACGAGGAGCCTTACCATCAGCAATTAGATGTACAGCTTCCACCTAAGTGAAAAAGTAACAAATTTAATGTTAGCTTGGTTTGCCCTTTTTCCTCAGTCCTACTTGTGAATGACAGAAAAAGACTTCCTGCCACAAGGGGAACTGGTTTATTTTTAAAACCTAGGATTTCCAAAATCTAGAGGACTAATGCTGCACTTACTAACATACATATATGCTTAAACTTCTTTGACAAAAGACATAGCCTCAGAAATTTGATGGGGGTACCTAGTCACCAAATATATAGCAGCCGCCTAAATTCTGCAGGACCAGAAAGCGTCTCTGTATGTTTGCATTCAACTCTTTCCTTTTTCTTTCTGCAAAAGGTTATTTATCTGCATTTAAACAGAGAGAGAGAAAAATTCCCTAACGAGCCATGCTAAGTATTTTTTATGCATTTTGTTTTCTTCATTTTAAAACAAAACAAAAAAAGGACAAGCATAGAAAATCCAAAGCCAATTCACCAGGGCTCTGAACTCAAAACACCCTCCTTTTTTTTAAAACCCCACCCCTAACTTTCTGCTCTCTCTGAGCCTGTAAAAAATTTCACCTCGTAAAAACATTCAAGAAATCTGTGGAAAGAGCTACATTTCAGACAAATTGGCTTCTTGACTTCTGTGGAAACAGGATATGCTCTGCCCACTGCCAGCAACAAATATTCTGAGGCCACTTCTTCAGCTGTCGTAAAGCAGCACAGCTCCACTGAAGTCTAGGATTCAGCTGAGCACTACAACTTCTGTCTTACCAAATATATGCATCTTGACTATATTTCCTTCACTTTCAAACTCCAGCAGTTGCTTTTCTTTTCCTCTTAAAATGTGGATATTTAGTAGAGCTAAACATACCATAGCCTTTATTCCTTCTGGGAAGAGAAACCGGTTATACAGGTCATCCACAGTATCATTTTGGCCAACATCACATTCTCGCTGCAGAAGTATTGGTCCAGTGTCCAAACCATCATCAGCCCAAAAAATAGTAAATCCTGCTTTCTTATCTCCTTGAATTAAAGTCCTGGACATAAAAAAAGCCTTACATTAAATACAGACAGTATGAAAAGTAGTCAGGGATATAAACCTATCTGTTACACACTCATTTGTGTTAGGTAGATAAAAAAGAAATTCCTAACTATCTTTAATACTAGTTTCATTGCTCATTTCATAGTCAGAAACCCAGTTTTGATATGTTGATGTGTGGTTTCCACCAAGTGACATAAGAAATGCTGCAACTGAATCCAGGATGTCTATCAAACAGTTCATTGTGATAATTATTTTTAAAGTATTATTAGTGGTAAGACACACAGAGCCAAATGTGTGCAATAGTTATGACATAATTCAAAAGATGGAAGCATCTACACAGCATATTATCTGAATAATTCACAGCTTACTGTAATTAGCTAAGCCTCACAACTTATCTGTAGGTCAGCAAGGGAAGTACAGTTGCCCCATGCTGAAAAAGAGCTAAACTCAGAGTGAAAAATGATGCAACTGTTTAAGGAAAAGTTATTACGGGAATTTATATCCAGCCAGATTCTCAGCTGCTGTGAATGAGCATAGCACTGCTTACAATAGACCTATGCCGATTCCCATCAGCTCAGGATCTGCCTCTGAATCTGAAGGGAATTTCAGACACTTAGATTTCCAGTTCTCCTTTGGAATAACATGTGCCTCAGAAGGATGTATAATCAAAAAGAAGTGTGTTTAAGGGAGCAGCCAGAAATGGAGAGATACGTATCTTTCCTTCATGCTTTTAACCATTCGCCTGCATGCAAACACCAATGCCATTTTCTGCAAGACGTAATCTCATGTAAGTATTGCCTTGCCAGTCCCTGTTGTAACAGGATCATCTAAGATCTGGCTTACATACGTGAAAAATCACTATTCATTGTAGTCACTGAAAACTGCATTAATAAAAGGAGTAAAGCACACATTTGTGCAGAACAAGGGACAAACTCTAAAGCCAACTGGGGAAGTTGGCAGGTTCACAAAAGTGAAAGCTTACAGAAGTTTGGCTAACCCATATCAGACTTTTCACACATTTAAGCAGCGTCTCTTCCTTTTTATATTATGTACAAACACTGAAAGAGCACCCTGGTGAGAAGCAGATGTCCTCTGCATGGCTGGAGGAGAAGGTACCATGGGCAAATGCCCCTGATGCTGAATAGGTGACAGGATGAGAACTACTGTGTGCCCCCTCCTCCACCCATCAGCTCCCTCCGTAGACAGCTGCTGATAACAAAGTGGCAGCAGCTGGAAGAGGCTGTAAAGGATGGAGTGAAGAACCCTCAGAGGCCTAGGACCCTTGTTTGTGCCTGGTGGCCCTTTAGCTATGCCTAATTCCCACATGCTTTCTCGGTCACACTGTAGGAGGAAAGGGGGGTGTGATCAGCACCAGGACTGTAGCCACAACAGATGAAAGAAGTTATGATGAGAGCAAGGGGTACAAGGGTGAAAAATGAGAATGGTCAGCCAAGGCCAAGTCCTAGCTTAGTTTACAGGTCTTAGGACAACAGCCTTTATCTGAGAAGGGCAGGAGCAGGTGCTTACTGAAGGACCCTGTGATCCACCATTGGGATACATTCCCATTTCTGGAAACCTTCACCTCAGAAACTTCCTGAAAGAGAGTCAGTATCTACATCTTCCTGTGGAATAGATCTTGATGAACTTTTCCTCCATGAAAACATGCTTCTAGAGCTCTCTAGGTGTGCAGTTCCACAGTTTAATAATGGACTACACGGGTTAAAAGTACCTCCTCTTTTAATCAAAACCTACTACCTGATCTCTTTGCAGACCGCCCCCTAATTTTTGATTAAGAATGAGCAATCATTCCTTATTCACCTTCACGTGTCTGTTGTGGCTTACTACACTGCTGGCACATTTCCTTCCCAATGACCTCTTTTCCACTCTGAAGATGCCTAGATTTCTCTCCTATCATGTGGAAGCTGTTCTTTGACCAGCTTTGACCACCTTTCTTAGCTTTTTCTGAAGCATTTCTAGCTCCTTCATGTCCTAACTGAGATACAGACAATATTTAAGATCCTTCCATGGTCCCTTTTCTGAGTAACAACAAACTTAAATTTTATTGCTGCTTATATATAGCTGGTTTTTTTCCTTTATGTATATTATATTTTTTAACTTTGAATTTGACCACCCATTTTCTTAACCTCACTTTCACATTACCACATTTACCCATTTGTGTAGAAACTGTATTCTTTATTACATATTGAAATCAGAGTGATTGGTCTATAGTTTCCTGGGTTTTCTTCAGAGCCCGTTTAAAACTGGTATTGCTCTTGCTGTTTTCCAGTCTCCTGCACCAACACAATCTGAAGGAACAGAAGGCTGCAGAACCTCTGCTTGAAAGTCCCCTGGTCCTAAGAAGAGATTTTTATTCATTCATCAGTTTATCTAAAAACTCCTTTACTCACAGTTCAGCACAAGAGAATTGTTCTGACTTATTCTACACAAAGAAGGGCTGTATGGTAGTAAGCTCTTAAGCTCCTCCATCCTGAATACAGATTTCCTACTATGGTGTTCTCTTTGATAAGCACCTTTTTTTATATCAAACACCTATATCACCGTATACACCTCCCACCTTGAATGCATTTGAGAACATAGTTATTATTCAATTTTATGCCTTTAAATTCTGGTTCTTTATTTCTTTTCTGGACTGCCTTACTCTCTTTTTACATCTAATTTGCCAGAGTTTATGCCCTCTTTTATTTTACTCACTTGGACTCAACTGCCACTTTTTGAAGGATTTCTTTATGTCTCTAATGGTCTCCCTTACTCCTCTGTTTAAGTAGTTCAGCTTAGCTTTTTTTCCGTTATGGATTAAAAAAAAAAAAAGAAAAAAAGCCTTTACTTTGAATCTATAATATTGTGTCTTTAGATAATCATCATGCTGCCTGTAAGATACTTTCATGATTGTTTCTTCATATTTAGAGAATTTCTTATTGAATTTAAACACTGTGATAACAGCATTTCTGTTGTCACAAGAATGCTAAATCTGAGTCTACTATGGTCATTATTGCAGTGTAGTTCTTTCACAGTAGCATTTTGAATCTAGCCGTGCATTGCTTAGGAAGACAGTAAAATAAGGTTTATTCTGGTGGATTCTTTTCTCCCTTCTCCTTTCCTTCTGTGAAATTTTAGGCTCTGCATCAAGCCCTGTTGTGACAGTGATCTAGCGTTTGTGGGGGACGAACCAGAAGGGCAGTGTCCCGCCTATGAGAACTACAGATTGTTGATTTTGCCTGTGTGACCAAATTATATGGATGTCACAGCACTGGTCTTCCCAGAATAACAGCTGCCCTTGCATTGGAAATTATAATAAATCTCAGACATGAAGTGAAGTTGATGAATCAAATACTCAGCTGCTTCAGAGAAGTTCCTTCAGGGCAGCTGCAAGTCAACAGAACTGTGCCAACATTACCACGAGTAATGGGTACAGACCGACATCCTCATGTGTCCTACATGTAGTTTTGACACACAAAACTCACCAATTGATTGCAGAAGCTCCTCGGTGACGTGGTAGGATGGATGGATGGTAAATAATTGAGCCATGTTTTGGGCAGTCAATAACATCCATGGGGATGAACTGTGTACAGAACGGAAGGACATTTAGCTCTGCTCCAACCGATTTGTAGGCTGCAACTACTTCCTGGATAGGTTTGCCTTTAGCTCTCCATCTGGGGAACTTAAAAACAGGAGTGCCGTCCTTCTCTGCTGCCAGTGCTGAGGGGCAAGAACAATTTTCTTTTTTTAATTCACATTTTGTGTTAAAAATTCAAACTTGAAATCAGAGAGAAATTGCATGATAACTCAAGCAGATCATCAAGTGTATGATTATGGAGCGCCCTTTGTACTGTTCCGTATGTTGTTTAAAAACCTTTGCACTTGGATATATTTTATTAATTCTGCCTTTGATTCTCATTCCTCAGCTTATGTCATTCTCAACTTTAAGTTCACCCTTATGACTTGGTTAATAAGTACCAGTGAAAGCAGAAAAGAACAATGAAGGCTATTGACTATTTAACAGTGACGCTTAATGCCCTGTCCGGTCATTACATTTGCCTGCAACAGGTTTTCTTTTAGCAGAACTTAATTTTCCACATCAGCAATTTGTATGTGAATGTGAGTACAACTAATAATCACTCAAGTCAGCAGCATTTTGCCATGCGGTGCAAACAATTAGAGATGCCAGAGGCCTTCAGTAATATTTTCATAATTCTTTTTACTGATGCCTGCTGGATATACTTCCTTTTATCTGTGAGACACACAGCTACACCCAAAATTAGGCTCAAAGGTGAGAAAAAAACAACTGCACTGATTGCAGAGAGAATTTTTATGGGTTTAATAAATTCTATTGCTCAACTGCTTAATAACTCATCGCAGACAGTAGGATAGTAGAATACATCCTTCTACATCCATCAAGTTGTATGTGTAATAGGAAGAAAAGGGGAAACAAGAAGAGGTATGGAAAATTCACCTGATTTAATTTGTATTTCTAACCACATTTTTGGACTTTGCTTTACCTTTTTCACTTCTGAAATTGGATCTTGAGTTTGACCTGAAGTATCTTTAGCCTATTAGCCTCGGTCTTAAGTAAATACTTCCTTAAATATCATTCCATGAACATTAGTGTGTACTGCAATTGCTTTTAGAAATAAAAATCATAGCTGTCTGAGGATATAGAAACATTAGCAAATTTCATTTCAGACTTAAACTGTTTGAGTCATTTGGAACTAAAAAGCAACAAAGTATCTAGTAATTTATCTCTTTTTTTTTTCCTTGGGAGAGAAACAAACTAATTCTATGGTTTAGTTAAAATAAATATAGGATTGAAATCGATAGAAGATTTGCTTAGTTACATCTGCTAGGGTAATAACTGTACAACAACAGTTTACATAAAATAACCAAGTATTATGGTATGCTTCCAGAGCTGGATAGTCGAATTGTCTTTTTCTAAACTAATAGTTGCCTCCTCTAATTCTTCAAAGTGTGATTAAATCTTTTAATGAGGTAGAGTTACACAATATAATAAACTTGAGCACTATATGCTAGTTTGGGAGTGCCATAGTCCAGGTAAGCAAAATTTATGTTTGATTCTTCCCTCATAAGAATTTTGTGAAAACCTGTCAGGACCTGACCAAAAAAAAAAAGAAAAAAGACTTGAGACAACCCATGGAATGTAGTTTTAATTTCTGATTATCCGCAAAGGTGTACTTCATTCTGGCGCTCGCGTTTGCTAATCATATTAACTCACTATTGTAGTGCAACTGAAAATAAAAAAAGTTACAATTCAGATGATTCCAAAGTAGCTTCTTTGTTACACTGGATTCTGCTGTATAAATACAATTCTGAATACCCGTCAGGCAACAACTCTTTCTTTAGGAAGTCTAGAAAATCCTTATGCATCTTGGCAACGGGAAAAGGGAGAGCAGAGCCTCCTCTGCCCTTTTCAATGAGTTTTCCCTAGTCCAGGTGGAAGATGAAGAGGCTCTGCAGGTACACTGCCGCATGCAAGCTTGTCAGAAAGGGCAGAAAGCCAGGGATAAACTGTCTTGGCCTCATGCCTTGAGTGCTCTAGACAGCACAGTGAAAAAGGTGACAGACACTTGAGCCTGAGCACAGGCTCAGCAGCTATTTGCTTTAAGATACAGATCTAGTTCAGGATGTTTACCTCTAGCATGTACATTCAAATAAAGCAACAGCAACCAGATTAATTTA
The DNA here is from genome assembly GCF_964199755.1 of Larus michahellis. Classification (NCBI taxonomy): domain Eukaryota; kingdom Metazoa; phylum Chordata; class Aves; order Charadriiformes; family Laridae; genus Larus; species Larus michahellis. The sequence goes on along the minus strand of NC_133896.1, from coordinate 60,525,631 downwards.
TTTTTTAAATATCATAATGTATGGCTCTGTATGGTTAGAAACTACTTTTAAATACTGACTAACTAACAAGGTTAAACCTGTTCTGGGACTTGTGTTTGTTAAAGCAGAGTTCTTGTGCTGAATCCAGTGTAATAAAGGCAATATATGCAAATCATTCCCATATAGATACCACCTTCTCACGAAAAGGCAAGTTTGTTATGTATGCCTGTAATTTTAACATTTGGATTAGGGTTACACTTACCCAAAGGATCAGCTTGTCCATTCTTGTCAGGCACTGTGAATACTCCCACAACTTTATGGCCCTCTTTTCTCAGCTTGTTATAAACTTCTTGTCCAAAAATACTTTGACCTATCAGGGCTAGCTTTAGCTTATGTTGATAAGCCTGGTAAAAAGAATTAAAACAATGCATGTTCTAGGATGCAAAGTTGTTGCTTACATTACTCTTTTCCTCCTTCTTTATCAATGTTAATTTCTATTTAAAATGGAATAGTCTTTTTACCCCAATCACTTTTGAAGGAATAATAATCTTTTTTTTTTTTTAGATTAATGACAGGCAATGTACCATTCAGAGAGAATACACTTAACATAAAAGTATCATCTGATACTGTCACTGATGTTTATATTGCTTTCTCAGTATTTTCATCAGACAGACCCATTGCTTGTTACAAGAGGAATAACAGGCTCCATGATCTTATTCATAGTCAGAACACATACGATAAGAAATGAAAATACAGTTTTTGAAACAGATACATAAAACATTTTTCTAGGCTTACTTTAGGTGCGTGGAACACGCCCTCTAAATCCCCATAATTAAATGGTGGCATATTGTCTGTGATTAATATGTATAGGCTAAAGAAGACAAGCTTGCATTGTTCCTGCAAAGTTAAAGGTAATGATCATTCATTTGATCCTCCTACAAGGAAATGCTGCCAAGGTTCCTTTGTTTGACTTCCACTGCCTCCTGTGTTTGCATCCCAGTACACTGGACATGTGCGTTTAAGCTTCTTCAGAGGGACTGGTGCCAATAACTGTCACAACTTTTTATTTTTAGGATAGTTAGAATCACAACACTACTATGATATCAGGATATCACATACTGCTATGTCATTCATGTGCTTGCACCCTGAGAAAACTACTTATTCCTTCAGAGTCCCTTTAGATTTAGGGACAATTGTGCTCCTCTCCCACCCTATCTCCAGTCCCTCACCTCTAACACCTCCTTCATGCCAGAACTGATATTCCTGTAGCTGCATGAACTGGATTAGGGTACTGAGGTAGGGAAGCATTGACCTGACAAAATGCATCTTATTCTTAACTGGATCTATTCACAAATCTAGTTCATTGCACTGCCACAGGTCCTAGCGCATGTCCAGCGGGGGAGCAGGAACGAGCATGCAGGCACTGGCAGAAGGGTGGGACTGTCGCTATAGGCACCGCCTTTGCATTTTTCATCAGCTTCTGAAAACTGAAAACTGGAAACCTTTGAAAAACAAATGGACTTGCAGACCTGGTTATGAAGGAAACGTCCAGACAGAATAAACTTACCTTCCCCAAAGTTGTGTGTAGTACAAACTATTCCTAGACTCAAACCATTAAAGATCCCTCCTCTTGGGAGGCCTGAATGAAAGGTAGAAAATAAATCCACATACTCCCCACCCTTATTCTTAACTTCATCTTTACCCACTAGACTTTGACTTCCATTTTTTTGAATGACCCATTAGATGCCATAAGCTCGGAACAACAAGGGAAATCAAAGCACTGTTTGAATATCTTAACCACTGACATTTATTCTGTACGTTGGCACTTGTATGTTTTTCTCCTCCCTCTTTTGCCTTTCTTACGGTGGCTGGGACACAAGGATACCTTGACTATGGGGATCATTGATTGGATACAAAATGGTCTGGACTGCCCATCAGATCACATGACATGTTCTATGACAACCAGGAATGTCCTGAAAAACAGGTTACTCAAAACCACAATCTGTTTCATTGCAATTCATTTCACAGTTCAAATATTTTGGATACATTTTTCTATTTTCAAATTACATTTTAGTGGTTCAGCTAGCCTCAGAAAAGGGAGTTATGAAATGGCAGGTTCCACTAGAGGAATATTGAAGTGTGCTTTTTATTTTTTGTATAAAACAAGAGGAAATAACTATTTGTCCAGGGACAATATTTTCCCTTAGAATGAAACTGTGTACTAAAACTGCCCCTGTATTACAGCATTCGTCAGCACTACTGCAACTGCAATAGTAACATCTAGTAAGATGCAAAGGTGAAACATAACTCAGACTCTTGCAAAATCAGATTGCTATAGTTGGCTGGTAAAAAACATCTGTGAGACTGATGATGATTATATTCCTAACCAGCGCTGCACTGGGGGCAGTAATGCCTAAAATACGCCCACTATTTGTTCTTAATAAAGACAAGCCCTTACTCTGAATTACAATAAGCACAACTTATCCTTGCAATCTTTGTCTGGAAAGGCCCAATGGATGCAGGTAGATTCCATTACCAATGCTTTACAATTGATACCTTTGCTTTTACAGCAGAAATGTTGCTGCATTATAAAAAGTAACCATCAGATTTTCCTAGTCACTTAATTATTTTAACTATAGCAGGCAAGTTGGAGAAAGATTAACCTGCTGGATCACTGAACATGTTTGGCATGGTATGAAATCCTGATTTCTGTACAGTGCTAATTTACAGTGGTAGCCCAATTAGTGCATTGAAGAAACATTAAAGATAGTCCAGATGAGAGTTACTTATTTTACTTTCATCCTTTTGTTAACATCTCTCAGTAAGAACACAAGACTGGAAGGGACCTCCTTAGCTAACAAATCTAGTCCTCTGCGATCACAAGCAATCATATCATACGATTGCTTTTGTTAATTTATCTGACCTCCATTTCAAAGTACTTTTACTCACTGCTGTACTCTGTTGCTTTTCTGATACTTGGACAATCTTCTCGTAATTTTCAGTCCAAATTTATCACCACTTTGAGAGCAACTTTTTCTCCACTTATTCACAAAGTGTTAACAACATATGCATCCGCTATTCCTAAACTTAACTTTCAGTTCACTTTTCCCCATCAATAAATCTGATTCTCATATTACATGGAACTACATACCAGTTTCAGTTACAAAGCATGAGTTGCTGTAAATCAACAGATCTACACATGCTTAATTTGTGCTAGTTGTGGAACTGAGTCAAAAAATGGTGAGGAGTAAACATAGAACACGGACTCCAAAGGAACAAAAAAACCAAAACTGGCAAAACTGAGAAGATTGCAGACTGGCTAAGTCCCATTCCTTCATTGTAGTACACAAAAAGATTAGCTGGGCAGCAAATCAGCTTTGCTGTCTCACGCTTATAGAAAGTTACTCAAAAGGAGATTGATTTCAATTGCAAGATTGATTTGGCAATTGTGCTATGACCAGTGATTCTTGAGTTACTTTTCCAATTAATAGTACATGTGTATTGTGTAATTTCTATTAACATCTGGCTCAGACGTGGCAAGTTGCTTGTAGCGCATTAACACATACCCTGCCATCAGTAGAAAGCAGAAGCCAAACCCACAAGTCAGCCATGCACAGGATTTCTACTGAGTTAAAAAAAAAAAAAAAAAGAGAAATGTGTGGAATATGTGGAAGGGCTAGCATGATCAGACAACAAATTCAATCCTTCATTTTTTGTCTTATTTGAAACATGACAGTTGAGCAACTGCACAAGATCTTATAGCCACCCTGTATCTTATTTTGGAAATTCTCCTCAAGCATTTTTACATAAGATGAATTAGACCTGTGACAGTGTGAAATCCTTTTAGAATAATTTAATGTGGACATAACACACCATTAAAATGGAAAGTTCTGCAAGATTATGCAGAAATGAAAAACAGCTTGGTTTTTAATTTCTTATAGAAATAGCACATTTTGGCCAGCATACCATCACTACCAGCTGTAGAAAGGAAGCTCATTAAAGAAAAGTAAAACAACCTTATTGTTGAATAATGTGCTGGATGGATACTGCATCATTACTAACACGTGCAACAATTAAACTTTTTATTGTTTCTGTCAGTGATGTTGAGAGGCTCTACTAGATTTCTTTTGCAGTTGCCTGGCTGACTACAGACATACAACGTTAATTAACAGACAGACGGGAAGGTTAATGATCATGTAATATCAGAGTGGATTTTTTGCTGTACTTTTGTAAGATTACCTAGTCCCTAGTTACGGCAAACAAGGCAGCTCAGGTGGCTTCGAGAGATCTGGCCTTTCTTTTATTACTTTAGTAATCATAGAATAATGTAGTCATTATGACAGTGCTACCGAAAGATAAGAACTTAGAAGCTGGTGCTCACTCTACTGTAATTCTGATGTTTTCATTGTCTGAACTCTTAATTTCTTCTTCAACCTTCTATTTTGTTTATATTGTAACACAGATTAATATTAATTCTGTTTCCCTGACCCAAGTGCTCACAATTTGGATGAAGAAAATAAGCTAAAGACAAGGAGCACAAAACCTGAGAATTACTTGTACAAGCAGTCTTATGTTGAATGTTCAACTTGTCTGAAAGTCCACTTTTTTTTCACTGCCTATTATAACTTCCTATTTAAAAATTCTGGCCAGATCATCTGTTTATACAGTACTGGAATTTATTTTACAATGGCTTATTAAAAGATATACAGTGTTTTAATGTTTGCTTCCATTCTGTTTCTTCTTTTCCTCAAAAACATTTAATCAAAAATAAAACTAATAAACAGCATTAAGCACTGCATAGAGAAGCAGCCTGACAAATGCTGCTAACTATCTTGTCAAGTTTTAGTTCCTAAAAATGGAAGGCAAGTCCAAGAGGTACATTTTCATCTCTCAGAACAGTCTGATGTGACAAAACCTATTCATAGGAGAATATTTATTTCATAGATAAAAATAATTTTCTGTTACTGCCTCTTTCATATGTGTGTCTAACAATCAATTGCTTATAAGTTTAATCGAATTTCTTGAAGGTTAACATTTAGTAACTGCTACTGTGGTTATGAAGCTTAGTATTAAAAAGATCACAGTATTTTATTTATTCTGTATAGGAATTTAGTGAAGCTAGTAAATATTTTAATATGATACATCTTTTTTAAAATGAATGTAGAATTATGCCTCCTTTGAAAAGCAGTACTTCAACTTTATTTCTACAGAGGTTCCCCCTACCTGTGCTAAATTCCAGTGCCTCCAAATAGAAACCTATCGTAGAGCCTCCCCTCCCATCTACACATCTACAGGCAGCGTGTTCTCACCAGTCATTCATTTTCATGTTTTGGCACTGCTGATTGCATTTCCCAAAAGCTTGTGTTAAATCTCTTTATTCTAACACCTTCCACATAGATACCTTTGGAGGACTGCTGTCCTCACGCTAAACTGACTGGTCAAACATGAAACAAAGAACAGCCTTTAGGAGAGAAAAAAAATCTCCCAGCCTCATTCAGCTTGCCAGACCTACACATCTGGACAATTTGGACTGGGCAAGGCTTTCAGGGAGCAGTTAGTTGCAGGAGTTCTGCAGTTTATATATTTAACAGGACATAAAGAGTGGGTTGGAACAAATGCGCAGAGCTGTAAAAAACTAAACCACGGGGTGCAGAAGAATTCAGGCCATCGACTTCAACCCCGAGCAACCCACCATCCCGGAGCTGGGAACTGGCGATGAGAAGGTCACAAACTAAACACTCTTCCTAGGCCAAAGCGTGGGGCTTCTCTCCAGCGCTGAGGACGGGCATGGTCCTTCCTAACCGAGAAGGCAACCTTCAGCTTCTCACAGGGGTAATCCAGCATGAGGGAGGCAGCCAACAGCCACGCTCACATTGTTCTCCGCACACGATTACTGGGGATTTATCACAGCATCGCTGGTGCCCGTTCCCTGCAGCTTTCAGCCACATCCCTGCAAGATGCAGCGCCCAGATGATGGCTGCGATCCCTCCCGCAGACTAGCCGGGCAAGACGCTGCTTCTGCAGTCGAACCGAGCCCTCTCCCGAGCCCTCCTCACCTTCCCGCGCCCGTACGCGCTTTACTAAAACGCCGGCGGAGACAATACGCATCGCATCCCGAAAAATGCCACTTCCCCCTCCTTGCTCGGCCCCCGGTTGCCCTCCGAACGGGGAGGAGCAGCCCCCCGCCGTTCGCTCCCGGGGCACGGCGCGGCGCCGGGGGTTCGGGGGGAGGACGGACGACGACGGGACGACACGTCCCCCCGCTGCCCGCCCCACACCACTCACCGCGGCCGTCGTGCAGATCGTCCGCAGCAGCCGAGGGCCTGTCCGCAGCATCTTTGCGGAGCTCCGCCGGGCCCCCGGGGTTCCCTCGACCGCCCGGCGAAGACCGAGCGTGTACCGCGGCCGCGGCGGACCGCCTCGTCTGATGCAACCCCGCCGCCGATGCCGCTGGCTCCCCGCCAGCACCGTGCAGCCGCGGCCGCGGCGGCGCGCCCCCGCCCGGGCCCGCGGGGACCGGCGCGGCGGGCAGAGGAGGGGTGGAGGCGGGGAAGCCCCGCACCTGCCGCTCCCCCTGCCACCGCGCCCTCCTTGGCGGCTGCACGGAGGGATCGGCCCCGGCGACCCCTGGCGTCCCCCCGGCGGCGGGGCCGGGCAGCCCCGGGGAGAGGGTGGGGAGCTAGGCAGGCCCCTCTGCCCCCCACTCCCTCCCCGCTGCTGCCCACGGGGGCGACGGCAGGGACTAGCGGGGTGGGGTGAGGGACTCCCGGCCCACGGGGACGCGAGTCACGGCCACCCGGGCGGTATTTTGTGGTCCGAGGCGCCTTCAGTGGCCCCAGCAGTGTGCCCCCCGCGGGGGCCGCGACAGCTCCTGCCCATGTACAGCCCCGGAGCAGAGTAGGTGTCTCCAGCTTTGTCCCCTCGGACAAAGGCTGTCAGCGACACACTCATGTGAATCTGCTGGGACAGTCAAAAGATGATGTAGATTATCGATATTACATTTTAGTTTATTGCACGCCAAAAATTGCCAGTAATGAGGTTAAAAAACATTAATGACTTTCTGGAAAACCATATTGCCAACATTGACAGGTATTTTTAAAGCAGCTCGTTCTACTTAATAATTAAAAAAAGTGTTCCAGCATTAGAGGTCGTCTATTAGCATAAATATTTCAACTTCAATATTTTTCTAAAGTCACAACAAAATCTTGTCAGAGGTATGAAGAAGATCTTGAAAATACAAATTCAATGTGCGAAAAAACATCAGAAGGCAAATGAAAATGAACCCAAAAGCGGTATGAATAGCAAACCCAAAAGTAGATAGCGTGGCCAGCAGGTCGAGGGAGGTGATTCTACCCCTCTACTCTGCTCTGGTGAGGCCCCACCTGGAATAGTGCATCCAGCTCTGGAGTCCTCAGCACAAGAAGGACATGGACCTGTTGGAACGGGTCCAGCGGTGGGCCACAAAGATGATCAGAGGGCTGGAGCACCTATGCTATGAGGACAGGCTGAGAGAGTTGGGGTTGTTCAGCCTGGAGAACAGAAGGCTCTGGGGAGACCTTATAGTGGTCTTCCAGTACCTAAAGGGGGCCTACAGGAAAGATGGTGAGGGACTCTGTATCAGGGAGTGTAATGATAGGACAAGAGGTAACGGTTTTAAACTGAAAGAGGGGAGATTTAGATCAGATATTAGGAAGAAATTCTTTACTGTGGGGATGGTAAGGCAGTGGAACAGGTTGCCCAGAGAAGCTGTGGATGACCCATCCTTGGAAGTGTTCAAGGCCAGGCTGGATGGGGCTTTAAGCAACCTGGTCTACTGGAAGGTGTCCCTGCCCATGGCAGTGGGGTTTGGAACTAGATGATCTTTAAGGTCCGTTTCAACCCAAACCATTCGATGGTTTTATAATTGCCAAGTGGGTCAAGTTTAAACCCCAGCAACACTTAATCTTAAAGAACGTGGTTAGTAAAAGGCTGAAATACACTCTTCCTGTCAAGAAAACAAGAAAGGAAAAAATGGAGAAGTTGGTCATCCTATGGCCGAGTTGTGAACCACCTCAGAGAAGTCAGAACCAACACTTAAGCCAAATTTATGACCTGCAGAGATCTTGCTACAGTAGAAAATGAAGTAGACAAAGCCTTGCAAACATCCATGTCTCACTGATTTTTTGATGCTTTCCTGCAGAAGATGTGCGATAGCAACCCCCAGGGTTTAATTCCAAGGCCCCCACCTTCTTCTCTAAGGGGTGAAAAACCTAGGGGAGTACTTGGCTCACTTCAGTGAAGATTCTTCTCATGATGCCTTCGTTTGGAGTATGTGGTAATTTATTAGATTGAGGAATAGTCAACCGGAGGAATTAGTGAGTTTCTTTGCCCTGAGACATTAAAAACTAAACTAGAAGAATTCATCAAAAAGTCCCATTAACACAGGGAGACAATATGTTTATACAAGTGGGTCCTTCTCTAGTATCTGTGGTACTATGGGATTTAAAAGGACGGTGTATAGTAATTCCAGATTTTCATTAAGAAAGCGAAAAGATCTTGCTTTGTGGCTTATTTTTAAAATATTATATATTCTGTTGTTACTGGCTACTTCTATGGGTATGTAGCCTCATATCTTCTAATTATCTCACATAAAATCTACCAAATTTCATTGTTAAAAGTGTTTCTTTAAAATACACCCCTTTAAATTGTACAATAAAAACATTAAAACTAATGATTTTGTTGGACTAAAATGCATCATTTAACTACTATAGGCACTGTTGATTTGAAATGCCTGTTGTTAATCTTCCTTTTGAATTAGAAATTTCTTTAAGAAAGATTAATAATTGTAGTTTTGTAGGTCATTTGATAGGTCATTTTTGACAGGTTTGATAGGTTTGATAGGTCATTTTGTAGCAATACAGGGACTATGAACATGCATGCACAGGACAGTCACGCAACTGACCAAACCCACTATGTGCTCAAATAAAAAGTACAGACATTTTGTCCTTACTGAAGGACTACTACTCAGACAGTAGAAGGAATCGGTGTATGTGTAGTCTTCACGCCACTTGATGGAAGTTGCACAAATTCCATACAATAGAGTGCAAACAACCTCTACTATAAAAGCTGGCATCAAAATGGTCCTGTACTGCAAAGTCTGGAACTGGATTCAAGCACTGCTGAAGTTCATGACACTCCAAATCCTGGTTCATGATCCCAAATCCTCTCCAACTAGAACACCACATACTTGGCATTTAACCACTGATGCACAGGCTTACGGCAAAATACTTGGTTTTCCTAAGCAAGCAATTTGTAATGACTTCTGGCTCTATTCGTTATACACACACATACAACAATGCATGTGTAAAGCACCAAGGTTTTAATTAGTTGGCATACCTTCATCTCCAAAACACAACTCCAAACCTACTGAGACAATAATGTATCTCCATTTACTTCATAGACTACTAAAGTGTTAGGTGACAAAAGAGAAAAATCACAAGAGGTGTCTGTTGTCAGCAGAGCCACGGTATAAAGAAGAGCTGGGGAGTAAGATGTGGGGTTTACTTTAAATTTTGTAGTAATGAGAGGGGCAGGGAGACAAACAGCGATAAGGGTGTGCAAATCCCATGCAAGGATGGTATCTGCATACCATCAGCTTCTTCCTTATGGTCAGAGTCATGAACTCATATGCATGGGTTTTAACAACCATTGCACAAATTGGCTACTTAGAATTTCAAGAATCAGTGTGAACATTGACAGTCAATTCAAATCCTATGGGTTTTGTCATGCAGAAAATGATAAGGTTGACCTGTCTGTCTGAGAACAAGCAATAGGTTTTGTGTGACCTAGTAAACTCCAACATCAGTGTTAAATATTATCATGGTTACAATGCACTCCTCTGGGCTTTATGTTGTTTGGAAAAAGTGACACAAAGTATTCCCTGCTGACTTCTGTATCCCAGTCAGAAAAGTACGTTGCAAATTATCAAAATTTCTTTTTAATCTGGGGAGAAATCCTAGCTCCAGTAGCGTCAGTGTAAATTCATGCAATTGGTTTGGCGCACATTTTATACATTAAGTTTTCTTAATTTTTTTCTTCCAGTTCTGGTGCTTGTTTCTTAAAGCCAAAATTTAGCTTTGAGAAAACCTGCAATTACCCATAGTAAGCTTTCTAGCATGGGCTTCCCCCATTCTGTTCCCTAATTTTCCAGAGATGCATGTCAGCAAGTCACAAAAACAGACAGGGAAGTACGTACACAGAAACTCTTCCTGAGTTAAACATGCTTGTTCAATAGTATGCTCACATAGAAAAATATGTTTGTATGTGCAGAAATGCACAGAACAAATGTAAAACATAATCCATCTGAACATTATAAATCCTTGTTGGTTTCTGTGAAGCAGAAGCTACTCAGTGCCTTTGAAGATATCATCAAGACTTGGCAAGATCATTAGGGAAGGCTGTGTTCCACAGGACGCCGAGTACGTGCGCATACTGAAGTACTTGGGAAACTGCTTGGAATCTTCCAGGATTTGCTTTCTTTTGAAAATCATGCCCTGGGATTCAGTAATCAACTAAATTAGCTCTGCATAGGCTTTCTGTCGTTGGAAATCAGCCTTGATGGGGCTTTTCATGATGAATAAAGATTTAGTCATCGTTTAGACTCAAATTCCTCAGTACTTCAGAATTCACCCAGTCTTAAAGACTGAGCAATTAAAAAAAATAAAGGCTTTGTACTGGTTATTCCCTAACTATGTTAATTGCATGACAAGTTTCAACCCAAATTTTATACAACAGAAACTTTTCATGTTTTTCCACTTGCTGAAGCAAGGTTTCATGGGAAAGTTATTTCTTGTTTTATCTCTGCAATGTTTATATTTAGAACTTGCTTTTCTTTTCTTTTTTTTTTTTTTGTTTTTACTGGGTCTTAACTTCATTTCAGGACAGACACCCACATGACAGTAAGGCTTTCACAACCTACTGATACGGATTTTCTGCCACCTAGACAACCATTTAAAACCTCATGCTTGACATTTCATTTTTTCCAGAGTAACCAAAAGGAGGCATGTATTTGATGAGGAAAGGGAATTATTTTACCAGTTTAACCAGTAGAAATGTGCAGATGCCTTACTCGTATGCATAAATGGAAGTCTCTCAAATTCCATACAATAGAATAGAACTGCTTCTGCAAAAGTTGGTTTTATCTTTGTGGAACAGAGTTGCAAAGAGCAAATCTCAAGTAGTAAATCCTTTCTGGGAATCCTGCCACAAAAACTTTGAGCAAGAACTTTATTTTACTTAAAATATTCAGAGAGCTGAGCATTAAATGTTCCATGGACAAGGAATGTATAGTATAGTTGGTTTCCTGCAGATCCAGCAAGCCAAATTCTTTCTTCTGTAAGTAACTACAATTCTATCAATCTTGGTGAAGCTTTGCCTTATACACGAGAAGCAAGTTTTGCTCTAGATGCTTTCCACTATTGTTTTTTTTATAAAAATGGTTCCTGTTTGAATGATGTGTTGAAGTTTTCAATAAGCTTCCAAACATCATAGAAATACTGTTTAAAAATACCAGGTAACTGTATTGTCCAATGCTGAATGATATTTCTAACTGGTATAATTTCAAGGGAAAAGAGATTTTTAATATTCGATGGAACCAAGCCCCTGTTGATTTATGAATCCATAGAGACCTAGCCACTTCACTCCATAAATAAAATGGTCATAGTACCATATTAATTCTACTATATTTTGGACTTCATTCTCACACCTACCGTTTCTAGTACTCAAGTGTAACAGGTAATTTCAGCTGGAACATATTTACGTTCACATTTCACTCAGTTCTTGTGAAAGTCCAATATGAAATTTTACTTTCATGATCATTTTGGTCTGGTCAAAAGAAATTATTTTTTTCTCAACTATGCTTGCGTTCAGCTTACCAAAAATCACTGTATTAAACAAAGTCTAAAGACTTTTCTGACTGCTGTATTATCTGAAGATGCTAAAAGATATTTGAGCAATCTTAGCAACATCCTATAAGCTTGTACCAAATAAAAGCTTCTGGGTACAAACGGAAGCCATAAGTGTCACCCAACTTTCACAAATTATGCTTATAAAATGTCAATAATTTCACATGAGCGAACAGCATAAAGCCATTCACTGATAAACAGCACAGAAAACTTATCAAAGCTGAGCTAGACTTGCTGTCACTAAAACAGTCAGCTTCAAGATAAAGTCTAAATCAGATCTTCAGAGGAAATAGAAATTCTAGCAGCATCTAGAATTGACCTAAATAACTTCAGTGTAAGCAACAAACCACTGCCACCTAGTGAGCGAAAGGAAATCCTAGTAATAAGTCATTTAAATAACCGCATCATGAATGGCAGCATAAAATTTAACTGGTGTACGTACATGAGTCTAACTGTGATTTTTTTTTTTCAATTACAGAAATGCACTATTTCAATGCATTTTCTTTTGAAATAATTTTCTTTTTTCCATGTTGAAAATAAGGGTTACATCAGCTTATGCTGTGGGGATCACAGTGCACTCTTTGGTGTGACCATTGTATAAACCAACCAGTTGGGTTACCCTGCATGCAGTTTTGATAATCTCACAGCCTTGCAATAACCAACCCTAGAGTATTTCGCTCTTTACAAATTCAGTTCAGACGTGGGGAAGGGAGGGCCCTACCAAGTGCCAGTTCTACAAGTTTCTCTCTTGTACCATCCTGCAGAATTAATTCAAGGACACATTTTTCTGAGACAGATAACAAGAAGCCTGGTGACTACTTTTCAAGCAGTCTGAAAGCCTCTGTTTATGTGCAATCTTCCATAACTGAAAGAATCAGTATTTGTTTCAAAGAATGAATAGGTGCTTTTTAGAGAAAAGTTTTATATTGTTTTGTTTTATTTTTCAAAACAGGAAGACTTGGCTTTGAATAAATATATAGCAGTTCTACTGAGTTCAATGAAAGCTGCATATGCATGGCTATAGACAGAATGCAATCCTTAAAGTCTAGCATAAATCGTGGTTTCATTTTGTGTGATAGTTATCTCCTTAGAGACACTCATGCTCACAGCCAGCTGTCAACATCCTGCACAATTAAACTTCTAGGGACTTAAAAACCCCAACATGAATATCTCAAGTTCGTACAGAAACCAATGAGTGGAGGAGACTCATTTACAGTATGATTATTTGACAACATTTACCAAAGCAGAGTTCTCTCCCTTAAAAAAAAAAAAAAAAATTCCAAACATTGTTTATGTTGTTTCGCACAAAACTAAATTTTTATCTCTTCTTTCACAGACCCAGGTTGGCCTCTTAGAGTGCACTTGAAATGGGTAAAAACTCATCAACAATAAACCTGCCAACCAGATCTTTCTTTCCTAGAAACTTTTAAAATCAATAGGTTCCAAAGGATGGATTCCTTTTAATCAGAAAACACTTAGAGCGGGTGCTATTTTCAGACCTGCTGCATTACACAGTTAGCTTTTATCCTGCACTTACTGATACATCTCTCATTGGAGCTGCTATTTCTGTTGCTCTTTCCCCACTGAAATTGCTGATGCTCCTGGTGACACTGCTTTCGAAGCCATTTCCTTTTCTGCTGATGCTACAGATTCTGCTGAAGTAATGTAATTGCTGTGGCCATTGTTAATGGCCCTGAACAGCTACTTCTCCTGCATTCCAAAGTACTTCTATTTTTATTCTCTGATATTATACCCGCCAAGGCCCTGGAAAAAAAACAAACAAAACAAAACAGTGACTAACGGCACGCAGGTAAGTACCTCATGGCTCTGTGTGACAACCAATGCCAGTGAGGTGATTAGATGACACTACTGCAGCTGTCGCTGAGCTCCAGAGCTGGGATAGTTCCTCTCACTGCTCCCTTCCTCCAGCATCAGAAAGGGGGAAGTGCTGGGGGTGTCACGCTCTTACCGACTGTAAGAAAACCTCGGAAGGGTTTTCCCTCTTCTCAGCAACGTGACAGAGGTGTGGAATCGGGAGAGACTCGGGCTGGGGCCCTGCACAACAGGGAAAAAGCAGAAAAGCTCCCCCAAACCCCTGCCCCTCGGAGACAGGCCCTGCTCCACCACAACGATCAGCTCACAGATGCGGGGGGAGCGATATGAGAGGAAAGACGGTGGGGGAGGGAGGCCTCCCCTGCCCCACCCGCACCCCTGAGGCGCCGCTGCCCGTTCCGCAGGAGCCCCGGCCGCCCCACCGCTCCGCTCTCCCCCCGCACCAGGGGGCCGGAGCGCGGTGCCTGCCTCCTCCCGCCCTGCTGTAGCCACCCCGACCTTCGCCGCGGGGCGGCCGCTTGGCGACAATAGCAAGAACCGGCTCGCCGAGCCGTGAGGCAGCCAACGGCCGGGAACAGCCCGCGGCGGGGCGGGAGGCACGGCTTCAGGGGCGGGAGAGGGAGGGGCGGTGGCCTGCAACGCCCGCCCCGCCCCGCCGGAGCCCCGGCCGCCCCCCGCCGCCTCCGTTTCCCAGAGTGCGGCGCGGGAGCGGGGCAGGAAGTCCCGTGCGCCTGAGTCAGGGGGAGGTGGGGGGAGCCGCTGGTAGCGGCGGCGATGGCGCTGGAGACTCTCTCCCCGGACTGGGAGTTCGACCGTCTGGACGACGGCTCGCAGAGTGAGCGGGGTCGGGGCGGGAGGGGCCGGCGCCAGGCCCGCGGGGCTGTGGCCGCCACAGGGCTGGGGGGGAGGTGCGGGCTGAGGAGACCCTTGTCCCCCGCCGGCCCCGGAGCCCTCCCGGCGCCTCACCCCCGCTGGGATCGGGAGGGAGGAGGAGGAAGCGATGGCGGGAGCTGAGCGAGGTCGCCTTCCTCAGCCTTCCCTCAGGGACCCTGCCCTGTGCGGGGAGCCGGGCGCCCGCCGCGCCCCTTCCCCCCGCCGCCAGCCCAGGGCTGCTCCTACCCCAGTCAGGCCTGCGGGGGTGGCCCGTCGCCGTCACCTTTTTTTTCCTCCCATTCCATAGTCGCCGGGGGTCGCTTGGGGTGAGAGAGCGGCTTTTCCAACCCTCCATCCCTGGCCCCCTCTGGGGGGGATCGTCCCCATTGCCCCCAGCCTGGCAGGGGGCGGGCAGGCTGGGCTGACTCTGGTGGTGGGGATGGTGTTTCTTTCCTTCCCGATCGTTTACTCACAGAATTTTTTTTCTGCAGTTGCTTCCTCGGTTAGCCAGAGAAATCATATCGACATGAGTTAGTTGTTAGCTTTCTGGCATTGGAGTTAGGCGGTCACTTGCGGTTTCACCTTTAAAAAATAATTAAATAAGACCTTGTGATGTGTAAGTTTTTTGATAGTGGGTTTGTGTTCCTGTCAAAATCCACGTTTTTCTCAGCCCGTGGAGGTGACCTACTTTCTAAACGGGGAACGTGTATGGTTGTCACACTATAATACACACTGTAAATTGAACTGTGCCAAATTAATTACACCAGGTGTTGCTGTGAAAATATGCCACTCATGGACCAACTGTTTCATGTACAGTGTTATCCCAAGGGATGATACTTTTTATGCCATGTTCATTTTATCTGGATATTTTATCTGGATTTCAGTGGAAACTGAAGCTGTCCTCAGCCAAGGTTTTTACCAGTTCTCCAGCTGCAGTATGGAAAATGTAGCTTTTACTCAAAATGCCAAATCTCCACTAGTTTGACCATGACATGAAGTGCAGCTACTGGAATTTTACATGACATAATATGCTCCATTACCACCATCTTGACAGTGAGCAAACAGGCTGATATTCCATTGAGAACAGCACACAATGTTCTAGAGAAAAGCCAAAGAAAAATCCTCTGACTTAAAAAACATTTTTTTGGTGTTGTTGTCTACTTTCACTTTAGACCTATGTCATTAACCTTTAGCAATTATAATGTTGAGGACACAAGATACTAAGCGAGTCTCGTTTGTTGTGTCTTTGTCCTAGATGTTTATGGACATAGCACTTGCAAATCCTGCTGTGGCAGTAAGTCCACTAAATATTGCTGATTTTATGGAAGAAGATAAGATTAAGTTGGGGGATGTGTACTGCTGAGGTCTCTCACATTGTTTCAGTTGTAATGCTTTCATTTTATCACCTGAAGAGAAACTAAATCAAACTTTATTGTAAACAGGTTGTACCTTATGAAGTATGTCTGTTGCTCTGAAGAAAAAGAAAATATCTGCTTTCTGTGATTTCTTTTTCTTTCTCCGTGTGAGCCAGTTTATTTAGGAAAACTTTGTTTCATCTTAAAAAGCTTCCCCCATCTCCAAGTCATTTTTTTATCAGTTCAACCCTGCCTGTCTTGCTAGTAGCTTTCACTCTCTTTTCTCTCTAAAATAGTGAGATACTATCCACACCTGTCTCTCACTTTATATATGATCAGTACAAGGTGGCAAATTGATGGCTACCAATAGTTAAGTATTTGGATATATTTGATAACAGTTATGTTGAGTTATAGTATTGTTCAAATCCATCATTTGTCTGCTGGAAAGGTGACTGTGGGTCTCTAGCAGAGCGCTGCTGCAAGATTTTGTTTGAGAAATGCTACCTGTTTCTTAGGGAACTGATTTAAACAGCAATGCTAATTTCCTACTCTTGTATAATTTGGAAGCTTTTCCTGTTGTTCTTACAAAGCCCCAGTAACTCTGTCAATTTCTGTGCTGTTAGTTTGTCTTTTGTGGGAAGGGAGGAGATGGAATTGGGGAAATACCACAGCATACCTCTATAATAATAAATCTCCATACTCCAGATTTTCTAGCAGTAAAGTACTGAAGCTGACATGATGGCTAGTTAAACTCTGTTGCGCAGGGCTCTGCGTCTATCAGTGTTTTACTGGGTTTCTGCAGCAGAGCTTCTGGAAGATACCTTGGAAGGAACCTGAAAGATGAGATGAATTTGATGGAATAGAACAATACAATGATACAATTTAAGGGCTGCACATCAGTGTCTGGAGTGCTTACTGCTGATGGAGGTCACTTGCTTCTTATCCATTTACATGAAATTCAGTCTCCTTATTTTGACAGTGCCTGTGCACTGCCTAGGCTGCAGGTTCAGGTACAACCCAGTGGCTCTAGTGCAGAACTTGGTGTGGGAGAGTTTACCATGCTTCTTGAATAGGCTTTGCAGTCCATGTGCCCTTATGGTTGTCATTGCTGCTGGCTTCAAAGTAGTAGTTTAGGATTAGTTCAGGACTTTACTGCAGTCATTTCTCCTTCTTAGTCTCAACCTTCCTGTACAGGAAGGAAAGACCTTCCTAGTCTTTCTCTTCTTTTTGTTATTAATTTGTCCTTACTTATTACTTGCCTTATGCCTGGTGCAGTGTCTCAGTCAAGTATCTTCTTTCTCCAAAAATGATAATTGATTCAGCAGTGCTCTTCCACTGAAGTAGCCGTCAACTACCATTTGGCTCAGTTAAAAATGCAGAATAAAAAAATAGTTTTCTAAACTTTCTAGAGGAGCCTGCTTGCTGAAATGTGAAAAGGGCACGTATAAAGCTGTGTGAGGGTTGAATTCTTGTTTAGGAAAAGTTCGGTCGTTCAGCTGTTTTACATTCTCTAACTATTTTAGATAATCCTATTTTCAAGAAATAGCAGAAGTTCACAAGCTATTAGATTTGTTATCCAATTATGGAGAAGACAGTTTAGTCTTCACATGAAAAAGGATTGTACTTCCTTACTGAGCACAGAAGCCTTGAGCTGTAATCATTCACTCCATAGTTCAGATTATGCAAGTAAGTCAGTAATTGTATATAACTTGGGGGGGAAGTGGGGAGTGTCTTAATGTGTGAAGAAGAAAGAACAGAAGAGAGTGAATAAACTTTTGTGGACCAGCTGTCTTATACTTACTTTGCTAATTAATGCCAGTACTCTCTGTGTTTGACCAGCTTAATGTTACCTACTTGCACCTAGCAGGAACAGGACAGGTGTGCATTTCAATGTCCGGGTGCTAAGCAGAAGAGAAAGTTTTCTCTTCTGAGACGGTGAATTTGCAAGTGGGGGGAATGACTGAAAGCCAAAAATTTCCCATGTAATGCCCAAATGATTTGCTGAAAGGTAGCAGGGAGAGAGTGGAAGGGGGATTGCTACTGATACAGCTGTTGCTCAGGCTGAAATTATTAGACCCATTGCCTCAAAGTTCTAATCTAATCGCATATGTACTGCTTCAGCTGATGGATAGAATCACCTACCGTGTTACAGCTTCTACAGTCATTTCTTTGCTCAGCATCTTGATGTGATTGTTAGGTTCGTTAAGGTCTTAGTTTGAAAATACGTGCAAATTTTAAAAATAATTTTCTGCAGTTCTCTTAGATGTTTGATATTCTTTAAGTAGTATTTGGATTTTTTAAGTGACACTGAGTTGTATGATTGTTTTTTAAATAAGAACTTTGTATTAAAGATGCAGTTGTATTAACAAAAGCACTGCAGCAAAATAAGTAATACAGTACTAAAAGCTAAATAGCAACAGATTAAATATTTTTAATAAAATTTTTAATGTTGCAGTTTCCTGAACAGACTATAAAACTGTACAAATGTTATCAATTCTCAGAAATTCATGCTGAAGTGCAGTTGAAGAATTACGGAAAATTTCTTGAGGAATATACGTCTCAGCTGAAGAGAATTGAAGATGCTTTGGATGACTCTGTTGGAGATGTTTGGGACTTCAGTCTTGATCCCATTGCATTAAAGGTCTTAATATATTTAATATGTATTGCAACTGTTATTTTCCTAGTTCCTCCTTCCCTTCAAAACCCAAGAAGTAAAATCTTGATGCATTTGTGCTCTTAACTTTTGACTTTTGTGTTTGAGAAACCTATCCGATACCATTTTAATTACCAAGTATTTAATAAATTGGTGCATATCATAAGAGAAGATTTTTTCCTATTATTCTTCTGGATACAAGTGGAAGTTAAGGAAATTTATAGTTGGGAAGCCTAATTTCAGCAAACTTTTCCCCTGTGGATGTTGGTGTTTTGATCTGGGGGTTGCGGTTCTAGAAGAGCTCACTAATACTTCTGTAACTGCAGAGCGAACTGTGTGTGTATTTACAGTTGTGTTTTGACTTCATGGCCTTGGTACAGTATTTTCTGTCCTCCAGAGGTGGCTGGTTCCTTTCCTCTGTGGAGCGTTATTTTTTTCACTTCCCTGAAATTGCAAATGTAATTTAAAAATGCTTTTGTTACCACATGGAACTTGTCTGTGCTGAAGATGCACTCTTAAGTAACCATCTGTCTGAATAAATTATGTGTAGGGCCAGCACAGTGCTGGATGTATATGAACTAGTCAATATCATGTCTGACTTCAGTACAAAATGTCAGTGCCTGCATACACATATACACTACGCATCCTGTTTCCTACATTTGGGATTCTTAATTCATGTTTTAGGTTTCTTGAGGTGTTTTTTCTGTATACTCTGTAATGACTGTGCTTTTGCTTTCCGAGTTTTGTAAGTAAATTGTTGTAAATGCTATGTAGTTTAGCTGGTTATTTGTCTTTCTGCCTAGAGTAAAAGGAAAGGTATTGCCATGTAAATATGAAGAGTGAAGGTTTCCTGCAGTGCAGGTTGCCAGTAATGTGCAATTATTGCTCTCTTATTACTGACCTTATTTGAGATGAAATTGTGAAGAAAAAAATAATTACTTAGGTGGATAAATGTATTTTTGACCAATGTTTTCTAAAGTTCTATGTTTATGGTTTCTTGTTTTGTGGTTTGGGTTTTTTTGATGTTTTTTATTGTTTTTGTTTGTTTTTTTTAAATCTTAGCTTTTGCCATATGAACAGTCCTCCCTACTGGAGCTCATTAAGACCGAAAACAAGGTAAGTGCTTTATGCTTAAAAGAAAAAAAAAAGTTATTCTTGCTAAAACCAAACTTTCTAGACTTGGATCTATCTGTAATCTGTTTTTTTTTCTCCTTTGAGTCTAGGTTCTAAACAAAGTAATAACTGTGTATGCTGCCCTTTGCTGTGAAATCAAGAAGTTAAAATATGAGGTAAATTCATCTGTCTTTTATTACTATGTATGAAAATGTTTGCGGATTGGCAAGATGATATATAAATTTATTCTTTAGCAGTAAAGAAACAAGATATAATGTCTAAATAATTTTTATAGCATTATTACATATATCCTATTTATTAAAAACAACATTTCTGCTTTTGTTGTTAGGCAGAAACTAAATTTTATAATGGCCTCTTGTTTTATGGAGAAGGAGGTAAGTAGCTCCCTTTACTGTAAAAGTTAGTAGTTTTACATTATTGTTTCAGGTTAAGTGCTACAGTAAGCGCAACTTTATAATATGGATACATGCTTTCTCTGTATCTTTGACTGATGAACACCAAATAACAGACTTTGAGGTTATAGCGATCTATGTCTTATAACTGTCCTACCTTAGCTTAAGATAACAATAAGTTTTATCTGTTACATTAACAGGAAGTTTTGTTGCAGCCTTAGTTACGTGAGAAGTAGGGAGTATGGGCTGTTGTATTTAATGTGTTACATATAGAAACCTGAACTTTTATACTGTAGCAGCTGTTTTTCAAAGTATGCCATCGAAAACCGGTTTTTCACATGTAAGCACATCCTAAACCAACTTATTTTGGACTGGGAGTAGATTTTTCCATTGGTTGTAGTAAAACAATAAATCTGTAGTTGGATTGTAATAAAACAATGAAACCATTAATAAATAACTTGGGCCACCAAGTCCTGCCTAATTATGCAATCATAGCTGTTTGAAGAGAATTTGCAGTGTGTTAATGTCATCTGCCCTTCAAGTGCTGGTGATAGTACCTCATACTACTGTTTAGACCATGACATGATACAGGGGCATAAGTGATTTTAAGTCAATTCAACTGACAAATCACGAGACCCTGCTTTAGGTGAAAGCTGCTTTTTGTCTTGGAGTCAAACCGATAACTCCTCTGAACGGCTGGTCTTAAGCTTCCACCTTAAAGGATGCTAGTCTGGGAATAAGCGCAGATCTTGGTCCTGAGGACTGAATATATTAATGAGTTGATTTAGAGACGTATCACCAAATTATTTTTTTTTCTATTTCAGAAATTTGAGAGAAAGGGAAAAGCAGTAAAACGTCTGGGTTTTTTTTAAAGCTTTTCAAGAGCCTTGACTGTGGCAGAAGTATTGGGGAATGTGAAATCTTTGAGATAGGAGCTGTTTGTCATTCTTTTAAGTGCTGTATAAGATGACTGTTGTGGTTCAGTTAAGGAACATGAAAAAGTGTGGTGGGTTCCCTCCCCCTTAGCAGATTCTCACTTCTTATCAGACATGGTTTTAAATACAAAAGTGATGTGCTGCCAAAATGTTACTCGGGGATCCCTCAAAACTTCTCCATGTCTGCAGCAAGAAAAAAGGCAGACTGTTGCAGACTAACATATTAGAGCAGCAGTTTGTTCCTGATGGGTGTTCTGCAGAGAATGCTTGAGAATGGCAGGAGCCGTGAGGTCAGCCTTCTGTGGGTTAGGTGAGGATACAGAAATTAGGTTTTCCACTTCCATATCCTTCCTTGTAGAATCTGCTTTTGTAACAGCAAACTTGCTTACTTAGAACAGCTGGCAAAGTTACTGGCTCAAGGATGGTTGAAATGTAAACAAATACTGTGGTGGCCTTTTCCTTCTTTCCCTTCATTTTTTTTCATCTTGTCCTTGGGGTGGCTAGGGCTAGTCTAGGAACTTTAAATAGTTAGTTGGATTGGGGTTTTTTGGGGACATACACTAAAGAGAGTAAATATTACATAAAATGTGTAAAGGCGAAGCATGCAATATTTAGAATCTTGTCCCAGAGCTCTATTTGATGGAAGTATGGAGACCACTTTAGTCTCTGGTGGCTGGTCTAAAATAACATATTTTATGAAGCGATAAGACCTGCATTTCTTATGCAGGTAAATTTGCAATTTTAAGCCATTTTTGCTCAGAGTGGCCCAGTAGAAAAATCTCAAATCTAGAGCATTAATCTGTCATCACATTAAAAAGACTGGATTTTTTCAGGTATATAATTCTCATATTTCATAGTATCCTGTTAGTGTACTTTGTCATACAGGCAATGCTTTGAAGTTATGGTGGTGAGCTGGTTCTTTTGTGCAGGATGCTCTGTAGGAAAAAGAAAATAAATTTCTTGACAAAATTGATTCCTACACAGCTTTTTCTTCTGATTAATGATGTAGCATATTTTTTTCAGTAAATAACTACCAAGGATGTTCCTTGCAATATAAATACCTAGAGCTTTCATACAAACTCTTTAAAATGGAAACTCTTATATTAAGTTACATAATATATCTGCCTTTAAAGAATTACCTTTCGTATTCTTTATTTTCTTTCAAGTGATGGAGACTTTTTTCCTGCTTTATGTTTAACCTATAACCAATATAATTTTTAATGAGAAAGAAGCTTCAAAAATAAGTCCAGCGTAGGAAGGCAGAAGTAAAAGTTTTCAAGGCTCCCTCAGTATGCTTATAATAGTGTGCTCCACTTGTATGACAAACAAATGGCTTGGAGGGCAAGCTTCAATGTTAATTTAAGAGATCGAACACAAGCTTTTGAAAGTAGTGACGAATGTTTGTCTTTAAAGCCACAGATTCCAGCATGGTGGAGGGAGATTGCCAAATACAGATGGGAAGATTTGTTTCTTTCTTGCAGGTAGAGTATGGGGTTTTTTGTTTGGGTTTTTTTTTGGTCAGCATTTATAATCTTAATTTTACTTGCAAAGTGGATTTAAATATCTGCGGTATCCTGCTTGCATTTTGCTGAAAGGCATTGGAGTCATTTGATACGTTACTATGTTTTGCCTGCAAAGCTGTCACAACCAGCTGATGTATCACACATTGTTTTGTTGGGTTTTTTTATACTTGTCTAAAACTGTGGAAGTCTAATGAAAGTTAGTGTAATCGTTTAAAGAAATTAGAATTTACTTAAAATTTCAGTAAGAGAAGATAAATTGAGGTTGTTTCACTTGATGGTAAAGCTAAAGACACATATTTTTGTTTTTGATTAGCAATTCTTAGTTTTCATTAAACATTTGAAATGAAATTACTGTTTGTACATTATTTTTTTTTTAGCTGATAGAAGAAAGCAAAATTAAACACGTACTTGGAAAAATTTACTTGTGCCTCATTCAGGCTTTCAGGGAAGAACAGCCATTTCTTATACAGTTTGGTTGTTATCAGGGTCCTTTGCATGAAAACAGGATCTGTGTTTCTTCTGAGGATTTCCTGTGCTCTTGGGTTTCAGTCCACTGTGGAATTTTTTTGTCTTCAGTGTAGCTTAAGTGACTGTCCTGTTCCCAAAAATGTTTCTATTTTTATTCAGTATTGCTTGTAACGAAATACGTATGTTGAAGTAGAGAATATACAGGAAGCTTCCAGAATGTTAAAACAAATCATAGTTTAACAAGGGTTAAAATTCCTGTGTTTGCTGTATACTAGCATGGCAGTAGTCATTTACTGAGTCGTAACAGGTTAAATGCTATAGGAAGTTGTTTTTCAACCTCTTTTACCATGCTCAAGTGCAGTTAGTTGTTTGGATATCTTGGGGTTGTTTTTTTCCCCGTTTTAAGTTTTTTGTCCTATTAACTTTGTCACTTTCTTCCATCATCCTCTGTTTCTTTCCGAGCAGATGTTTGAGAGACCTTTTAGTGGTTCTGAAATGGGACTACTGTCCAATTATATTTTTCCACACTTTTTTTTTTCCTGCCAGGATGCTCTGTCCAGGTGGAAGTTGAGAGCAGGGTGACTGGCTGGATGGATATTTATGTGCATTGCAAGCCTACTCTATAGAACAAGTTTATGTTTATTTAGGGGGTATATGCTGATGTGTATATTTATAGGGTAAATACCACACAGAAATATAGCAGTATTGCTTGTGAGCCCACTTTGTATGTATGCTATGATGGCTTGCTGATCGCTGAGCAACTTGGGAAAGAAGGGAAATGCAGGATGTTGCCCCAAAGGGAAGGTTACTGTGTGAAAAGGCGTGTGTTGCTTTGGGTAAAGCTAGGAGGAAAACTTTTTCCTTACTGAGTTTGTTGATTTTCAACTATTGTGTTCCCCTAAATCCACTCAGTAGCCCTCTGTGTCCATAGACTGGGAAATGTTATGGGCATATCTCTGAGGGCGGTGTGGAAATATGAATGAAGAAGACAAAAGAGGTGAAATGTTGCTTTCATAGAGCTAAAGTCCGCATATTGGTTTATTGGCTCTTCTGAGTTCAGGATCTCTTAACTAGATGTTATAGCCTCAAATTTTCTATGTCAAAACACTTCTTTTAAAAATTATCAAAATAGTGCTGTGAAACACTAGTTAGGTACTCTTGATCCTGAAGAAGACAGTGTATTTGAAGAACTCTGATAAAGTGATAAAATTGTCTGTATTAATGGAGTTGTTAATTTGCACGTGCTGTTAGATAGGACTATTTCCTGGAAGTGTTAAAATGGCAGCTGGTGCCCCTTCCCCAGGAAAGATGATCTCAATTGTCTATTAATCCATTCCTCTGGAATCTGTTGGCTTGTTTCAGCTGCACTTGATAGAGCAATGGAAGTATATGAAGTAACGACACTTCTATGTTTTGGGAAAACTGGTGACTAATAGAAGGCAGAAGCCCAAATAACATCTATTTTTGATGGAGAGGAAGACAGAATTCAGCTGTTAGCCAGTCTTCTGGCAGGAACAGCAGGCTGGCTGGTTAGCTAGTGTGGGCTGTCTGCAATTAAGCCATCTGTGTGCTGACTGGCTAGACTCATCACATGCTGACTTTTCCCTGATGGGATTATAGAGCGCATTGATGAGCAAATATTTTTTTCAGTTAAGGGAAACTCAGATTCATTTACCCTATTGCTCAAGGAGCACCTCCTTAAAATCCATTACATAAAGTAAGATAATCCTTTATGTGGTCAGAGTTGACCTGTTCTTTTAATTTTGTACTATGTAACTGAGCTCAAATTCTGCTGTAGTCAGATGTACCTCTCGAAGACATTGTCTTGTTTTTTTGAAAGCAGTTTTCTGTGGCTAATCGCTCTTACAGAAGGTACAGGCTTCTGTGTTAATTTCTAATTTGAATTCAGCTATCACCAGCTCCCGGAGTGTGACTCTTGATTCTAGTAGGAAAATGACAGAATTTCCTATCAGGGCTATTCTCTCTGAAGGTACTTTGGCACTGTTGTCAAGTCACTTCTTAATTGTCTTTGATAAACTGAACTCTTGAAAACTTTTTTACATTAAGATATTTAAAGTACATTGAACCCATTATGTTTTCTGCCTTCATTTAAGAATCAATATCCTTTTAAAAATGTGGCCCTGGGTAGCAATTCTGGTATTTTATTATCCGGATTGTCAAAGCTATATGCAAGTGTGAAATCACTTCTGTTTTCCTTATTATGCTTTTCTTTATGTCCAAAGTGCATATTGGTCCCTTAATAGTCCAGTTTGTACTGGGAGCTTGTGTTCAGTAACTTCGTAGCTTAGTCCCAGATCCTTTTTTGGAGCTGTTGCTTTAGGTCTGTCCACTGACTTGGATTAGGGGCTGCAAGTTCAGTGGTTTATGTTCAGTGTTTTGGCAGTAATGACAGTTTGTGTGTGAGGAGGGTCTATACACATATACATTTTTGTTTTCTTGTATTTCAGGAGCTGTCTTGCTTTGTTACCCGGTGTTATGAAGTGGTGGTGAATGTAGTGCATCAGTTGGCTGTTCTCTATACCAGCAACAAGTAATTATTCCCTAAAATGCTATACTGTTTTTATGTAGTTAAACAAATATGTAAAATATGAATGTTCTGCTTAAGGCATGGTTGTTTTTGGAACATTGTTGTCTAGAGATACGGAGAGTGCTTTGCTCTGCAAGTTTGCGCTTCATAAGCCATTATGAAAGTGGTTTTGTTTTATTTTTAGAAAAGGCGTAGTTTTTATATAGTGAGATGCAAGAATTTTAATTTTTTGCCTTTTTTTTATAGAATTGATGCTTCAGGGGTGCTTAGTCTTTATAACTAAGAGATTGTCTTATTACTCTTCCGTCCTCGCTCTGTTGGAGAGATTCCTTCTGTTGGCTGATACAGTGGGTACCACTAGCTTCAGAAGCTTTAAAAATCAGATCACTTTCACAGTCTAATGTTTCAAATATGCAAATTTTGGTATATATTCCTCACAAACAGCCATGGTTTCAACACCTGAAGTTGATCTTAGTAAGGTCTATTGGGTTTAGCTCCTCTGAAAACTCTGAGGAGAGTTTAGCTCTGAATAGAACTGTCGGGTTTAGCTCTGAATATAGCTGCAGGGCTCTTGATTCATCTCTCGTTCCCACTCCAGATAGGATGATAGCATCATCATTCTCAGTTTTATTTGTTTTCTTACACTGCAGCACAAGGTAGACTTTCTGTATGGTGCTGAATGAACAAGGCTGGATGTGTACCTTGGACGTGGCTTGATTAAATGATTTTGTACTTTTGGGCCACAAGGCTGTACGTATGAAGGCTACTTGCTGTTAGCATAACTGAATTGGGAATTGCTGATATATATGTGCACTGAACGCAATCAGTGGTTTGAACCAGTCACATGCAGTACAGTTAAAAATGCAATACTAAACTTAATCATAACACACAGATTTCACATAGTGTATGCTTTCAATCAGATTTTGAGAATTCATTTGGTTTCTGAAGTTAATATGTTAATGAAGAAAAATGTAACCCAAGAAACAAAGAACACATCGTGATACAGAATTGATTAAATATGCTCTGTTCCAAGGGTTAAAAAGGCATCAAAATATTTATTTTGTTTACAGGAATGCGCCTAAAATTATAGAGACGTCTGGAGTTCATTTTCAGGTGGGAAAGACTTGGAACCCCTTTTGTTTATGTTAATATATCTATGTCTTGATCATTAATCCTGAGAAAAGCATCAAGAAAGTGAATTTCCAGTACAGCTTTCAGCCTGGAATCGCCTTTAAAGGTTTTATTTTGCTCATCAGCTTTTTCTGGCCTTTGTGTGGAAAGGGCTGATATCTCCATGTCTATCATAGTCTAGCTTTCTTAGCTGAAAACTGCTTGCACACTCCCTTATTGTGTGTGTTGTGTGCTCCTGTGTGTAGACAATTTTGAAAATCCTGTCTTCGGTGTCAAATTACATCAGTGAACCTGTAGCTGTGTCTGTACAAAAACTAGTGTTCCTTGTGTCACTGCAAGAAATACTAAATCTTAAAGCTACCAAACCAAGAAATCTCCAATTTAACTCTCTAGCTGATGTCTTGTTGGCTGATAATATGTTGCAAGGAACTGAAATTTTACTTGCACTTTTACACACATGACTGTAACAAACTTTTCAGTAACTACACTCCTTTTTGGTTTAAACAGGCAATGTACGAGCATCTGGGAGAGTTGCTTGCAGTCTTGATTACTCTTGATGAAATAATTGACAATCATGCCACTCTGAAAGATCACTGGACCATGTATAAGAGGTATGCCTCTGAAGGCGTGAAACATACTCCCACAAAATAAGAGATAAAGCATGTGTGTGTCTTTGTTCCAAGGAAGTCAGTGTGGGAACATGGATTTTTGGTAGCCCCGAGAGTTTTCGAGAAACCTCAGTGAAGAGCAGGGCTAAATTCCCTCTTTGTCCTTCTAACAGCACCAATAAGTTTTTGAAGTGCTGAATGTTACATTTACAATACAAAGTAAACATCTTCACAGAGTTGTTGTTGTTGGGGTTTAAAATATATTCAGTAAGAAATCTAATTTTGCACAGAACTGGTCTAAGACTATCAATATTGATCATAGGGAGGGGTGTTCCTTAACACCCTCTATGGGTGTTAAGAAGATGGTGTAAGAACACTATCTTAAGTAAAAGCTGAAGAGTCAACAATTGCAAAGGTAGTTAAATTAGTGGAAAAACTACTCTGTTTCATTGAAAACCTGAATAAATGGGAGTTACTCATATGCAAATGGCTTATACAGACATAGTGGGTTTTGGGTTTTTTAATTTATTTTGGAGTTGCTGATGGGCACAGATGTGGGCAATTAAAATCTATTATCAAAATAGTACAGGATATGATAAAACTGTTAGCCTGTTTTAATTGTGTTGTATGTATGTGTTTTACGCCTACTCTTTACAGGCTGCTAAAATCTGTCCATCACAACCCTTCTAAGTTTGGGATTCAAGAAGATAAACTGAAACCATTTGAAAAGCTGCTGTTAAAACTGGAATGCCAGTTACTTGATGGAATGATATTTCAGGTAACGAAATTAATGTTCCCCAGTGTGACAAGGGAAACTATTACATTAAAGTGACACTCTTTTTAGAATGATTTGGTTGTTTGGGATTGTTTTTGTTTTGTTCTGGAGCAGTGATGTATGAATTTGGCTCTTACATCTGTGCATGGAAAAAAAAAAAAAAGGGCTCTATTCTAAGATCCTTCCTTGCTCTTCTCATGTGCTAGAACTGTGCCAGGCTTTGAATGGTAGCAGTTAATGCTTACTGTTTTGCAGAATTAGAGAAAGGCAGACAACTTGGCATTAAGACTGCGTATTATCAGGGAGTCAGTTTTTCATCGGAAATTTGTTAATAGTGGTCAGGCTTATATAGCATAGTTACACTTTGGTTTAGCTGCAGGTTAAAGTCTCCTCTGTCATCTTGAAAATACTTTAAGTGTGACCTGTTGTTATGTATTTTTGTCTCATTCCTAGCATATGAGACAGGTAGCTGTCATGGAGTACCACTTCAGTGGTGTATACCCCTGAAACATGCAAGTGTACAGGTTGATGAGAAGGATTCTTAATTTTTCAATGCAGTTAATTTAAATGTGTTCATACAAGAAGCCATCTATTTTTAGAAAAGTGTGTGTTTGAGATACTGAAATTGGATGTTGTGGCATAGTGGGCAGAGGATGGCATTGCTGAATCTGGTCACAGCAGAGTCAGTTGAACAGGACGGTTGCTCAGTTCTTACTGTTACATCTTAAATGGCATAGGGAAGAAGGTTTTGTTCTCTAAAGGCCTCCAAAAAGGAAATTTTCATCTCTATCAATTTTTCCTCTATATTACTCTGAAGTTGCATTAGTACAAAGACTTCATTATATGTTTGAGATGGGTCGGATTTGTCTTGTATTCAGGATGTTTCCTCTCCTGTCCCACCAATGCCCCTTCCTAACAAAAATACATGAAAAATATTAAATACAATTTCATTAAGACTTTTCTAATACCTTTAGAAAATACGAAGTGTGTCTTTTTTTTTTTTTTTTACTACTGTGTAGTTTTTGATATTTTGTTTTTAAAGAGCCATCAGTGGTATGGGTGTCTTATGCTACAGGTTCACAAACTGCATCCTACAAGCAACTTGAATGATAATTTTGTTTAGTTAATGGACAGTTAGTTACATATTATAATGTAATAATGCAAATATGCATCTAGATTCTTATCGCTGTCATATCATGTGGTATCTTTAAAAATGGCCCTTAACAGAAATGTTAAGTAAATAAAATGTTTGACCGTTAGGTATAAGAAAGGTTTTTAATGTTTTCTGTTATACTAAATAATTTAAGTACACTTAAAAAAAAAAAAAATCTGTATGTTGTGAAGTCTAAGTAACTTCAGGTTAGTGCTATACGACATAAATCAGTGTGCTCTTGCAGCATTCTTCTCTTGCAAAAACAGTATTCTTTTGAATAGTCCTTTAAGACTCAAAATTCATGGCATTATCATTATGCTTTTTCTTTCCTTTTTGATCAGGCCTGTATAGAGCAACAATTTGATTCTGTCAATGGTGGAGTGTCAGTGTCGAAGAACAGCACGTTTGCTGAAGAATTTGCTTATACTCTTCGCACAACTTTTGCAAATGTTGAAGCCAAACTTGGTAATGCAAGCTCATGATTCTCCTGCTGGATTCACCACTTCTGAAATGGTTTGTATTGTTTGTCTGGAAGCAGGCTTCAAAAAAGAATATTTTTGTGGTGTATTTCTGCAGGTGAACCTTCAGAAATTGACCAGAGAGATAAATATGTGGGAATCTGTGGCCTCTTTGTACTGCATTTTCAGATTTTTCGCACCATAGACAAAAAATTCTACAAGTCATTGTTGGATGTCTGTAAAAAGGTGAATGCTTTATTCTTTTGTCAATAATTAAGATGGAAAAAAAGCTCCAGTAATGAAGTTAATAATTTTCTTAGTTCTATAGCATAGCAAAGACATGGGAAAAGAAAACGCACAATTTACCAAAACAAGTCAGAAAGCAGAATTAAGATTCTTCTACATCTTGTAACTTTATTTCGCCTTGCATTTTCTTTTAAAGATGCTCCAAAAACCTGTCCACTCACTTAGCAGCGAGGTAAAATATCTTGAAATGGCCATTAAAATGTTTCATCAAGCTTAATGTTGCACTGAGGACAAAAAATTGTTTGAGTTATGAGTATTGTGTGACTGAATAAATACTTTGGGTTTTTACCTTGGCTCTAAACATGTGTCTTGCAAGACCCCTAAGTCCAAAGGTGATTGGGGCTTTTTCATATCAGGTGGTATTAAGAAATTATTAAATTCACTAGCACTGTTTAGAATCAGTAAGAGTGGTAATTACTTTGCCTGTGGTGTCCTTAGTGGACTTCTAGGCGAGAAACCTTTTTTAATGTGTAGAAACTAGTTATACAGAAATAAACTGAATTGTGTGTTATGGTTCAAAAGAGGCGTAAGAAACATGCATGGTGGCATAGTATTTGTTGTAGTTACTTATGTTTATTGCTACTTGTAGTATTTTTCCCTTTTTTTTCTCTTTCCCCCCCCCCAGGTACCAGCCATCACATTAACTGCTAACATTATCTGGTTTGCTGACAACTTTCTGATGCAGAAGATACCAGCTGCTGCCAAACTCCTGGACAAGAAAAGTATTCATGCAGTTAAAATGCAAAGGGAGAACTTTCTACAGCAGAAGGCACAGTCACTTACCAAGTATGCTTCCTAAATGTTGCTTCATGGTGATGTTTGGAAAACAGTTTATAAACATGTGGGTTTCTTCGTTCTGTGCATTGGCATGTCGTGTAGCGTTGCTCAGTGGTGTTAAACAACTTTTCCAATACACTGCAGCAATATGTGTATGTTCGTGTTGCTGAAAAAGCGTTGATCAAAACGAAGCTTTTTTTATGTCATCCGTTCAGAAAAATGTGTATTACGAGACCTGGCAGTTCTGAATATTTGGTTGTTTCAATTATTTCTACTTCCATATTTTTTAAACTAGTATCTAGTAGCCTGAGCTGCTCTGTTTTCTATTGGGGCTCTCTGCTTTCTATGTGTTTATGGAAGTAAGTCGCTAATAGGCTTATAGAGAGGTTTTTTCTCTGCTCGGTGATACTTTCTTTACAAGCATTTCTTTCTTCATGACTGTTTTAATTGCTTGTTTAATGATCTTTGAAATTATCTATATTTGAAAGGCTTCTCTTCTTTTGTGCTCTGCATGTAGTTTGCAGGTCACTTCCTTCTCAAAGTGCTTCCTAAAATACGTTTAAAAATTATTGGAATTTTTTTTAGTTATTCTTATAAGCAAGTGTGCTGTGCTGCATAGGGAGATAACAGGGCTAAGATTTCTGTTTATGTTGCAGACCAAAACAAGATGGAAAATGGGGTCTGTGGAATAGAAGTAAAAACTGACAATTTGCAGGTTGTCCTTCAACCCTGTATGGAAGCTGGCAGAACTGGGTTGGAGGGGAGGAGGGCGGGAAGAAGCAACTCCATGTCTATATGATCCTCTGGCAGATTATTTTCACTACTGCCCTGTTTCTGTTTCAATCTACCTCTTTCCTGGTTTGTCCTATATCCACAGGAAGAGTCAAGAGCTCTGACTGAATTCTTTCCTGGATTTTAATGCCTGTATGGAGCATAGTTGCACTGCTTTCTGCTTTCAGTCTTTGACAGTGGTACAAGTAATGTCTTGCAGCTCTTAACATGAGGTTGAAAACAAAGATCTGGGTATTCACAGACACTTTTGAGGATATTGTAATACGATGTGCTGTCTCGAATTCTGCCAGTAACTTTTCCTTGCCTTTTTACAAGTTCTTGCATTGCCTTTGATAATTGGACTGTTGCCTTAAATGTACTCTAAAAAGTGTAGGGTTTTTTTGTCATAATCAATGACCTGAGTACATTTCCTGCTACAACTGCTACAATAAGTAGTATTGCAGTGTCACAGTTCTGCAGTATAGAATAAATAGCAGTTTTAAAAGTGAACTCCATTTAAACATTTAATTACAACTAGTGTAATCCAAGCAGATTAACTTCTGGAGAATTATGTTATTTAAGACCAATCCAGTTTAGCATTGATGTAATGACAAGCTTTATTTTTGTGTTTGTGTGTATATATAGATATTTATCTTTTTTATATATGTACACATATACTCAAAAATTTAAACCTGGAGGAAAAAAATTAACATAAGTGTAGGACTCTTGTTTAGTGTTTAAAAGCATTTTCTAGAATTTTATTTACTGTTTCAATTTAAAGAATTGTAGTATACGTACTGCTAAGAGAGACATTGTTCTCTTGAAAGATAGATGATTTTGAATCGTTGGGGTATGTTTATACACATATAACTGTTCTTACCAATACAGAATTAAAACGTAAATGATTATGAGGTTCTGATACTTTTGGGAATGGAGAGTTATACTTTGGTGACTGAAAATGTAACATATTTCCCCTGGAAATATGTTTGCAAAGAGAAAAGAAAATCCTCATACTCTTTGTATTTGAATTGAGCACCATTGCTTGTTTCCTTCTCCAGAGATATGCAGTCATATTATGTTTTTGTGAGTTCATGGATGACAAAAATGGAATCTATCTTGTCAAAGGAGCAACGCATGAATAAGTTTGCAGAAGATCTTTCTAACCGCTGCAATGTCTTCATCCAGGTATGCAGTCTTTTAATGTGGTGATACAGCAAATGATGCAACAAACTGATGTTTTGATACAAGTTGTTGAACATAAGAAGAAATCACAGAAGTTCTGTGATCATTGGTGTGTTATTTTACGATGTGGGTATTCTTCTGAAACTTTAAATGCCCAGTAGATACTCTTTTAAGTAAATCTGTAGTAGGTGTTTTCCATAAGGCATGTGGGGAAAGCACATCTGAGTAAATAGTCAGTGGCTAAAATTTTGAATTTTTCTCTTGACTTAGGAAACCAAGAAAGCTTCATTTTCTGTGTGGTAAAGGTTTTAGGACTTTTTCCTTTTGAGTCAGTCGTGAGGTACATAAATTGGACTTGAACCAGTGTCTAGTTTTATTTAGCACAGTACATACTTCCAGTAAAGGTTTTGTATTGTTTCATTGTGCTTTGCCTAGTGATGGTACTTTGCAAGAATCTTACTACGTTCCGAGGCAGCTGGTTTTCTTTTGGCCTACTAACAGCATGTAGTCTTAATGTAAGATGCATCTTATTTCTGAATTTATTTTTTGCTAGTTTTGTTATGTATCTATCTACCTGACAGAAACCTGATGAGAATAGGTGTGTTAGAAGCATGATCCTGAACCTTCCATACCTATAGACAAACATGTACTAGGATCTGTGGATTTTATATTTGAATTATTTGCAGTGGACTTGCGTAAATTTTGCTCTGTAGCAAATTGAGTTCCTTAGACCATTTGCTGTCTTTTTCTAGTATCTCTTTTTAATGTTACTGCTTTTCCTTTGAAATAAGTTGAATAATGTTTTTGTCATGCTGTATGTAATCAACATTGTATTTAAAAGCTTAGCATACGTTGATTTAGAAATGATTGCTTTTTTTATTGTGGAACGAACAGTTCTATTTAGACAGTGTAGAACTGTGTAAATACTGTCAGTGTATTTTATTCCACAGAATCTGGAAGTTTTAGGGTTTTTTGTGATAGGCTATTTTTGTGGGGATGGGAGTTGTTTGGTGGGTTGGTTTACAATAGGTCTGAAGCTATTATACCTTTGAGGCTGTGCAATTAATTTAATTCACTGACATAAATGTCTCTAGAAGAGGCTAATGATCAGGTGATCTAATGACTTGTAGGTAATTTCATAATGCTTGCCCAATAAAAGGGTCTCATTCAGCTTTGGGATCTCAGGCTTGCTTATTAGGTGGAGTGGTAGGTTCTGTAGTGTGAAAAGGCAAAAGTTCTGTAATTTATGGAAGAACACATAGGGGAGTTACTTGATTGATATGTTGAGAAAAAATTCCTTTTTTTCCCGTCCCCTTTACTCATTTTATTTTTAGGGTTTTCTTTATGCATACAGTCTTAGCACCATCATTAAAACTACAATGAATCTCTACATGTCAATGCAAAAACCTATGACCAAAACCTCGGTGAAAGCTCTATGCAGACTTGTAGAACTTCTGAAGGTAGGTCACTGGATAAAAGCTGTTTATTTCATGTAAGCCTTTACAGACAACATTGATCGAACATCACATATAAATACAACAACCCCCCCCACCCCACCCCAAACCAATACAACTGAGTGAGAACACGTTTTTGCATGGCTTCTTTTTCAAGATTATATTTGATTAAAAAGCAGGAGATTTGGGAGGCTAGAACTGATTTAATTAACTTCTAATTGCCTTCCTTAGTTGGTATCACAGAATTGTTGAGGTTGGAAGGGACCTCTGGAGGTCATCTGGTTCAACCTCCCCCTGCTCAAGCATGGCCACCTAGAGCTAGTTGCCCAGGACCGTGTCCAGATGACTTTTGAATATCTCCAAGGATGGAGACTCCACATCTTCCCTGGGCAATCAGCCTGTGCCAGTCCTTGGTCACCCTCACAGTAAGAAAATGTTTCCTGATGTTCAGAGAAAACCTCCTGTGTTTCAGTTTGTGTCCATTGACTCTTGTCCTGTCACTGGGCACCTCCTGAAAAGAGCCCAGCTCCGTCATGTTTGCATCCTCCCTTCAGGATAAGATTTTACCCTCCCCAAGCCTTCTCTTCTCTGGGCTGAAGAGTCCCAGCTCTTTCAGCCTTTCCTCATGTGTGAGGTGCTCTGGTGCTTTAATTATCTTTGTGGTCCTTGGCTGGACTCTCTCCAGTATGTCCATATCTCTCTTGGTCTGAAGAGCCCAGAGCTGGACACAGTACTCCAGGTGTGGCCTTACCAGTGCTGAGTAGAGGGGAAGGACCACCTCCCTCAATCTGCCAGCAATACTTTGTCTAATGCAGCCAAAGATGCCATTAGCCTTCTTCATGGCAAGGGTGCACTGCTGGCTCATGTTCAACTTGGTGTCCACCAGGACCCCTAGGTCCTTTTCTGCCAAGCTGCTTTCCAGCTGGATGGCTCCCAGTATATATATTGACATATGGGGTTATTTCTCCCCAAGTACAGGACTTTGCACTTCTCCCGGTACTTTTTCCAAAAGGAAAATACTGTTTTGAGATAACTTCAGAAAGCAATACTGAACAGAGCTGGACTAGTTAAAAAAAACAACCAAAACAAAAAACAAACACAAAAATACCCCCTCAAAAACCCCAAACCCAACAAAGCTTACATCACAGTCTTATATGCTCCTGAATGATTTGATTTTCTTAGTTTCCAAGGGTTAATTGCACCTGCTACTAATAGTATTTTACAAAGTGGAAAGAGTCTGTTATTTGCAGTGTGGATGAGACTGCCAGCATAAAGGCAAATTCTAAAGGCAACAATGTTGTTAACTACCTGAACTATTGTGTTTTGGCATTCACTTTAGGCAATAGAACACATGTTTTACCGAAGAAGTATGGTTGTGGCAGATTCTGTGACGCACATCACTCAGCATCTGCAATATCAGGCTCTTCACTCTATTTCTGTAGCCAAGGTATGTAATCCAAGTTCTAATAATTCATCTTCCTAGCTAAGTGTTAAAAAAAAATAAAATCTTCATTTTAAATTGAAATATTTTTCTTAATTTTGAAAAATCTGTGGCATTGCTCTATCATAATCAACAGATATTTAAGCTTTCCAGTAGGTCAGAGCTTTGCCCTAGAAACCGTACAGCATAGATGACTATCTACTTTTGACCAAGAATGTGCCCTCTCTTCCTCTAAACTGCTGCATCTCTTGCCATGTTTGTTCCTCTTGTGTTCTTTTTAGTTTTTATTTCGAGTGGTTTTCACAAACTGACCTGTAGCAGAATTACAAAGGGAGTTATGATATCAGTGCAGCTATTAAATTTTCCTTTCTTTTTTGTTTTTTAGTTTGACCATGCTTGTGTAAATGGATTAGAATTTTAATAGCAGACTTTTGTATTTTGGAAATTTGTTTTAATATGTTTGAAATTTGGCTGTAATCTCAATTTATGTATCTGGCATCTCCATATTTTCTAGCATTAAAAAAAAAAAGTTGTATTTCTAAAAAGCTGAGATAGGTATCTATTCATCTCAATATCAGGAGTAGTGTGAACTGAAGAAGTTCCAAGCTTCAGAGCTATGAAGAAAAACTGTGTGTATCCAAAACAAATAGTTTGCGTATATTTAGATAACTTTCATAACCTTTTCCAATGAGGTCTGTAATTACATTACAAATTAATTCTAAATACATAGAAATATGCTGAGATTTGGGTATTGAGTGGATATCGAAGAGGACACATCTGTGAACAATTCTTGGTATTTTGATGACTACTCAGAAAAGACGTAAGAGGCAAACGTTGGTAATTAGAAGAGTTCATTAGTACTGATCTTTTTTTATCTGTTCTGCTTTGTTTCTAAGTGGTGTAAGGCCTAAGGCATATACCTAACATAACTTTAGCATGTAAGGTTGGGACCTTCATGTTGAACATACTTGCTTAGAATCGGAAGAGATTTTCTTGAACTCTCTCATGAAATTGTACCTCTTCTGAGTTACGCTGCTACTCACAAATGTGTCTGTGACTTAACTTCTTAGCCAGAAGACTTGGTTCCCTGCATTTGTTCATGCAAATCTTTTCCACTTAATCCTTCTGATAAATTAGAACTTGTAGAAAACTGCAAGTTATTGTTATTACCATGTTTATACATCTTCTGCTTGTTCAGCTGTAAACTGGATTTTGTTACCAACAACAGGGAGTCACTGATTAAAAAATAATAATAAAAAAAATTAAATTATGTGTACCTTAGAAATAAAATTGGCATGCAGTCGTGTGCAGCTTGCACAGTATTTGTATACTGTATGACCTGACCCATGTTCAGGCTGACCTGCACGTATTCCAAGTGTATATATAAGTAATACTGCTGAATTGTCAGAGTAAGTGAGTCTGGATTCGGTTAGCTCTCTTAACAAGCCATAATTTGTTAGCAGAAATACTCGATTTATGGTAAGTCCACAAATTTTGGAAAGAAGTAAACTATTGGTAACTTTAGGTAACTTTTCTCTGAATTTCTGTGTCTGTCATCTAGAAAAGAGTAATTTCTGATAAAAAGTACAGTGAGCAACGGCTGGATGTCCTGTCTGCTTTGGTGTTGGCTGAGAACACCCTCAATGGGCCAAGTACAAAACAGAGGCGACTGATTGTTTCCCTTGCACTAAGTGTGGGAACACAAATGGTAAGTGCCATGATTGTTCCAGACCTTTACTTGTTTGGTGTAGTATCTTATAAAGAAATATAATCTTGTTGTCTTTTTTTCTTTCTTTTTTTTTTCTTCATTTGCACAGAAAACTTTTAAAGATGAAGAACTCATTCCCCTTCAATTAGTTCTGAAAAAACTAGACTTGATCAGTGAACTTACAGAGCGGTAAGCAGTGGCGCAAAATATATAGAAGGCAGTGTAGTGTCACTGAGGGAGATGGATCTTCACTATGCGAATTGCAAAATCGGGTAGCTGCATGCTGGTGGCGATTTTTTGCATGTAGACCAGAGATGGACAGAAAGAATTCCAGAGCTAAGCCTGAAGCTTGCTGGTCTTTGGGCAAGTAGTGTTTTACCTAACTGTTGACAATTAGGTAATCCGCTTCTCTGATTGTTTAGAAAGTCTGTCACTTTCTTGGATGACTTGGCTTTATGTTAAGCTAAAGTCTTCCTCTTAACCCAAACCCAAAAGTTATGAGTTAATAGCAGTCTGTTTGGGAGATCAGGCTGTTCGTTCACATGTAACACCATGTTTTGCTGCTGCTGTAGTTTCATTGGACGCTCCAGTTACATAGAGTTGTCCATCTGAAAGACAGGTGGATACCTGGGTCCTGTGCATACTTTATGGAGAGAGGGAGGCAAACACCTTCATTGGATGACTCGTGGGATAAATTCCTGGGATAAGTGTTGTACGCAGGTTGTAGCAGGAGAGGCCTGTTTCTCTTTTTTTGACTTACAGGAGAAACTTAGAATATGTGTTTGACCTCTAGGCTACTAATTGCATGCAATAAGAAAATAGTTGTTTAGGATTTTGCTGTAATGTAAGGCTTAATTCTTTCAGAGACTGAGTGAACCTTTTTTCTAAAGCAGATACCTTTTTTATAAATAGCCTAGTGGAAAACAAGAAATAAAAAGTTCTTTAATAAAAAAAACTTCCTTTTGAAGGACAACATATCTGGATCGTTAAAGTAACCATGTAAAACTTAAGTTTGAAAAGCAGTTGTCTTTAGTTTAAACATACTAAAATAAATATTACTGTATTAGAAGAATGGTTTCTTCCAATTCTGTGTCTAATAAGTAATCTTGTATTCTAGAGTTCGAGCACAATGTGACTGTTGTTTCTTGTACTGGCATCGAGCAGTCTTTCCAATCTATTTAGATGACGTGTATGAAAATGCAGTTGATTCTGCTAGACTGCATGTAAGTAATAATGTTAGCAACTTAGTTTAACAAGTCACTGTAGTGGGAGGGGTTCAGATGAAAGGATAAAGCTTAGACTGAAACTCAGGGGGCAAAAGATAAAAAAAAAAAAAAGTATAACCCAGGCAAGAGTTACTATTGAGGCAGCAATGTCTTCTCAATCTGGAAGATGTAAAAACAATCTTTGTTCTAAATCTAATTAAAATACATCTGTTAGATTGCTCTAAAAATCTCAGGTTCCTATTGTTAACTCTGGGTCTTTGTGTGTCTGTCTCTTTGTTCCTCTGTCTTCATTCATTCTAATTCGAAATGAATACTTTTTGCTAGACTTGAACATTAAAAACCTTTGTTCCACATTATGCTTACTGATTTCTAAAGCACATATCACTATGTTCAGTGATGCTGTGTGGGATAGTTGTCCTGTAGCTTTTTCCACCCCTCATCTCTCCTCCCCTCTTTGAAGTATCAGGTATTTGCTGCAGACGTGAATCATGCTTTGTCATGCTAATCCCGATAAAAATAAATCATCTATTCTACTGTTGTGCGTGCCATGGTCAATTACAGTGCTGAAATGAATAAAGTGCAAATGATTTCATATGAAATAGCTAATAATTATGACCTTCCACTAAATGGATCAATAGCAACTAAATATTTCAGATGAACACATGAAGTCTACTTTTAATAAACGTGGGAAGACTAGCGATTTTGATTTGTTTGTTAGCTTTATTGGGATTTGCCTGTTAGCTTTGAACACTACTTGAGATGCTGCTGACATGTCTATCAATTTGTTGGTTAAGCATAACAGTGTCCTTTTTCAGTATATGTTTAGTGCACTACGGGACTGTGTACCCTCTATGATGCATGCGAGGCACTTGGAATCTTATGAGGTGCTTCTGGAATGCTATGACAAAGAAATCATGGAAGTGCTCAATGAGGTAATTTGTTGTGAATGGAAATTAAAGGTGACAGTATGCTTGGAGCGTCTAATGGCCCAGCATCTATCGTACCAAACCTGATGTGATCTATAAAAATAGAGACCTTTGAAATTGGTGTGACGTAATTTAATAAATATGAAAGTGTTCACTGATGATTTAGGTTATTTTAGATCTGTTAATGGTATCTGTGTTGGCTGGGAACTTTAAAATACTGCACTCTAAATTATGTAAGTTGGCAAAACCTTGGTTACAGATTTGACTATGCAGACAAAGGATGCCTTTTGTCAGATTAGCTGCTGCTTGTGTGAATGCCTAAAATAAGTACTACTGTTCTTAGTACGTATACATGTTTTCTAGTAGTGAAGGCTCTGTAAATTTAGGTAGCCTCTTTAGTGAATTATTATCTAGAATTAAAAAGGATGTTTGAGAGAAAATGTGAATTCAGATTTCCCAAGTCCTAGATTTTAACCTTTGAACCACTCTTTTTGTTTGACTAGTTCAAAATCAAACGTTACATATTCTGCAGAAAATCAGGCCAAATTGCTTATTGCAAGACTCTTCCTCACTAAGTTAGGTCTTATTATTAAGACAGATAGCCGTAAGTCTGGTTCCTCTTAAGATGAGAAGTGGGAATACTTAAGTTTAAATTGGATCAAACTCCTACGTGGAAGTTTTAATCACGTATGCAATGGCATTAGGTGGCTAAACCTCTGCCTTTTCTGAGCTGTGTAGCTTTTGCTTGCTATTGTGTGCTAGAACAGAAGAATCAAATATCCTTCTGATTCCCAAGTATAGATTCACTTAGACTTGTGTGGCCCAGCCAAAGCAAACCTGTCTTCTCTAGTTTAACTAATCTTTTATGTATTTCTGGAGAGAGAGTTAGTTAGATCGCAGAGGTCTCGCGATCATCTGCCCTTGTTCTTGTGGGGGATTTCAACTTCCCGGATGTCCGCTGGGAATACTACACAGCAGAGAGGGAACAGTCCCGGAGGTTCCTGGAGTGTGTGGAAGACAACTTCCTAACACAGCTGGTGAAGGAACCTACTAGGGGAAGTGCCCTACTGGACCTACTGTTTGTTAACAGAGAAGGTCTTGTGGGGGATGTAAAGGTTGGAGGTCGTCTTGGGCAGAGTGACCATGAAATGATAGAGTTTTCAATTCTTGGTGAAGGGAGGCGGGGAGCCAGCAAAACTGCCACCTTGGATTTCCGAAGGGCAGACTTTAGCCTGTTTAGGAGCATGGTTGAGAGTGTCCCTTGGGAGGCAGTTTTGAAGAGCAAAGGTGCCCAGGAAAGCTGGTCATACTTCAAGCAGGTGCTCTTAGAAGCACAGGTGAAGGCCATCCCCATGTCCTGAAAGACGAGCCAACGGGGAAGAAGGCCAGCCTGGCTAAATAGAGAGCTTTGGCTGGACCTCAGGAAAAAAAGGAAGGCTTACATTCTCTGGAAAAGGGGCTTAGCAACTTATGAGGATTATCAAGATATAACAAAGCTATGCAGGGGGAAGATTAGAAAGGCCAAAGCTCAATCAGAACTCAGCTTGGCCACTGCAGTTAAAGACAACAAGAAGAGATTTTTCCAGTATATCAACAGAAAAAGGAAAACTAGGGAAAATATAGGTCCACTGATGAATGAGACGGGTGCCCTAGTGGTGGAAGACACAGAGAAGGCAGAGTTACTGAATGCCTTCTTTTCTTCGGTCTTCACTGATAAAGCCGTCCCTCACACATCCCATACCCTGGAGGCAAGGGGGAAGGTCTGGAGAGAGGAAGATTTTCCCTTAGTTGAGGAGGACCGGGTCAGAGACCACTTGGCCAAGCTGGACGTTCATAAATCCATGGGCCCTGACGGGATGCACCCGTGAGTGCTGAGAGAGCTGGCAGATGTTATCGCTAGACCACTCTCCATCGTCTTTGAAAAGTCATGGGGAACAGGAGAGGTGCCTGAGGACTGGAGGAAGGCTAACGTCACTCCAATCTTCAAAAAAGGCAAGAAGGAGGACCCAGGGAACTACAGGCCGGTTAGTCTCACCTCTGTCCCTGGGAAGGTAATGGAGCGACTCATTCTGGATGTCGTCTCCAAACACATAGAGGAACAGGAAGTTATTGGAAGTGGTCAGCATGGATTTACCAAGGGCAAATCATGCCTGACCAATCTGATAGCTTTCTATGATGTTATAACGGGTTGGCTGGATGAGGGGAGAGCCGTAGATGTCATCTACCTTGACCTTAGCAAGGCTTTTGACACTGTCTCCCATAACATCCTCATTAGGAAGCTGAGGAAGTATGGGCTAGACGAGGTGACAGTGAGGTGGATCGAGAGCTGGCTGAGTGACAGAACTCAGAGGGTTGTGATCAGCGACACAGAATCCAGTTGGAGGCCTGTAACGAGTGGTGTCCCTCAGGGGTCAATACTTGGACCAATTTTGTTCAATATATTCATTAATGACCTAGATGAGGGGACAGAGTGTATCCTCAGCAAGTTTGCTGATGATACCAAGCTGGGAGGGGTGGCCGACACTCCAGAGGGCCGTGCTGCCATCCAGCGTGAGCTGGACAGGCTGGAGAGCTGGGCAGAGAAGAACCTAATGAGGTTCAACAAAAGCAAGTGTAAGGTCCTGCACCTGGGAAGGAAGAATGCCAAGCACCAGTATAGGTTAGGGGCGGACATGCTGGGAAGCAGCTCTGAGGAGAAGGACCTGGGGGTCCTAGTAGACAGCAAATTATCCATGAGCCAGCAGTGTGCCCTTGTCGCCAAGAAGGCCAATGGCATCCTGGGCTGCATAGGGAAGACTGTGGCCAGTAGGTCGAGGGAGGTCATTCTCCCCCTCTACTCTGCACTGGTGAGGCCGCAACTGGAGTACTGTGTCCAGTTTTGGGCTCCCCAGTTCAAGAGGGACAGGGAACTACTGGAGCGAGTCCAGCGTAGGGCAACCAAGATGATTATGGGACTGGAGCACCTCCCTTATGAGGAAAGGCTGAAAGAGTTGGGACTCTTTAGCCTGGAGAAGAGAAGGTTGAGGGGGGACCTGATTAATGTTTACAAGTACCTAAAAGGGTGGGTTTAAGGAGGACGGAGCCAGGCTCTTTTCAATGGTTCCCAGCGACAGGACAAGGGGCAATGGGCACAAGCTAGAACATAGGAAGTTCCGTTCAAATACACGGAAAAACTTCTTTACAGTGAGGGTGACAGAGCACTGGAACAGGCTGCCCAGGGAGGTTGTGGAGTCCCCTTCTCTGGAGATTTTCCAGACCCGCCTGGATGCAGCCCTGAGGGATGTGCTTTAGGCAGTCGTGCTCTAGCAGGGGAGTTGGACTAGATGATCTCTAGAGGTCCCTTCCAACTCTGAAGATTCCGTGATTCCGTGATTCTGCTAACAGGACGTTGGAAGCGGACACCAAATGTGACTCTATTTATTTTTTTTTTTTAACTTCCCTGGATAGCACTTGCTGGACAAATTATGTAAAGAGATAGAAAAGGACCTGCGCTTATCAGTTCATACACACCTAAAACTGGATGACAGG
Source organism: Larus michahellis (assembly GCF_964199755.1). NCBI lineage: Eukaryota > Metazoa > Chordata > Aves > Charadriiformes > Laridae > Larus > Larus michahellis. The sequence goes on along the minus strand of NC_133896.1, from coordinate 60,482,552 downwards.
AACCCCTTCAGAGTTGGTATGAAGGATCTGGCTCACTTCTTCTTTCTGAACCCAATACGTTTTTTCAATCGATTCATTGACATAAAAGGTGAGCAGTTATAAGTTTTCTTGATTCCATTACTTTAATCTCTGTTACACTTTGGCTCAGTACGGTATATCTTTTCACTTCTTTCCACACTTTCATAACTAAATAGGTAGTATCATTTTAGTTCATCCTTTTATATTTTTACAGCTTATGTAACTCACTATTTGGACAAGACCTTCTACAACTTAACAACTGTAGCTCTTCATGACTGGGCCACCTACAGTGAAATGAGAAACCTAGCAACTCAGCGCTATGGTTTAAGCATGACTGAAGCACATCTTCCCAGTCAGACTCTGGAACAGGTACAGTGCCCACAAGATATAAATATCACTTGTTCACTGTCACGCTAGCTAGCTAATCAAAGGACTGAGTTGTTGAAATGAAAGTACCCAAGAGTAGAGGACTGTTTGGAAAAAGTGGCCTTTGATTTCTGAGACAGGATCTTTATCTACCTTTGGAGATAGTATCAGTTAATTTTGTGTTGGACTTACTCATTTTTTTAACTTAAGATTTAATAAAATTAAATTTGTTATACAAAAGAGAATGTTTTCTTGAAAATTCAGTGTCAGCAATTTGGCAAGCAGTATGTCTGAAATATGAGTCTGGAATTACCTTTGAATGATGGGTCTCTTCCCTAGTTTATTGCTTGCTTCTCAGGAGGTTCTGCGTAGTCATCATCAAGAGACACTGTTTCACAGGCTGGCCATCAAGGATTTTGGGACATCCATGCTTAGCTTAATAGGAGGGTGACTCAGAGCCTCCTAGAAACTGTTTGACATGTTTACACGTAGATTAAAATTTTAGTTTCACCAAGTTAATGGTGAAGGTCATAGGGTCGGTGCAAAAGAAATACAACTTGAATATTTCTGCAGAATTTCCTTCAGCAGTTTTGGTATCTCGAATGTTTTTGGCAGTTAGCTTCATTCCCTTCATTCCCCATTAGCCCATTGGTGAAAGCTCTTACAAATACATGATGGCTGTGTCCTCCTAAGTTGAAGGAGAGCATAGAACTAAGAACTCTAGCTGCCTCTTGGTACAAAAGTGCTATGCATTAATTTCTACTTCTGGCTTTGGCTTTCTATTGGCAATTTTTGGTCATTGTTATAAAGAATGAAATCATTTCAACGTGGGTTTCATAACATTCATTCTGGTATGCGCTTTACTTCAAAACAAAGACACCTCATGCTCCATTTTCCCCCAGCAAAATCCTGATAAAATCCTTGGCACAACTGGAAATAGAGTGTATAGATTAAATAGCATCCTTTCTATGCACAACAATACTAAAGGGACTCCTTCAAGCAAAACAATTGTAAAACTTATATTGTAAACACAAAACTTGAGTCTTCTAGACAGGTTGGGCAAAACAATATCAAAAAGTAGCTGGTTGCTTATGTCTCAGTAGAAATCTATGTGTCTATAGAAATTTCTAAGGTAAGATTCCATTTTCTGGAGTCTGAAAAACAGCCAAATCTCAATTTTATTTTTTTTAATTGGGGGATGTGGAATAGACTGGAGGATTCCTAACTTTCATGGGAAGTTGGAAAAAAAAAGTTAGATGTGTAAAACATGAGTTGAGCTGGTTTTTCCTCCTCTAAGCATTATCTTAGAGACACTAAACAAAAATTGTAAAGAGATTCATCATTTTGTAAAGCAAAAATGTTGCTTTCTAAAATGCTTTCAAGTAACTACAGAGGTAGTATTTGCGCACCTTAGTAGTTAGGCACGTCAGTAGTTTTTGAGAATATTTATCATAATAGTTCTCAATAGATAATATTCTTTCAGGGCCTGGATGTTTTGGAAATCATGAGAAATATTCATGTTTTTGTATCCCGCTACCTCTACAATCTGAATAATCAGGTAAGGTATAGCCCATACTTTTTCCTGGATTTGGCTCTGATTTGAAGGAATTGAGAAGTGCAGAGTAGTATAAGTGTAAGGAAAACCCAAGCTGAACATATATAATAACAAACTGTAAAATAGCTGTTGCTCTAGAAAATCACCTTTGGGGATGCTGTAGGTAGAGAATGTTATATGAGTATATTTTGAGTGTGGTGTGCCAGTAGGATCACTCCATGTCAAATATTTCACTGAAGCTAGGAGAAGGCTGCAGGCATAGTTGTCTGCTGTATAAGGACACACTAAGTACGTGATTTTTCGGTTTGAGAAAAGGGTATCTGAAAATGGGTTATTAGAGAGATGAAGCAGGGAAATGATATAGAGAACACGTACAGGGAACAACTCTTTGTGGTCTCTCACCATGTAGAAGGAGGGGCCCACTACTAAAATGAGTGGCTTCCTTAAAGAAAAGGAAGTACTTTTTCTCACAGCACACAATTCAGTGCTGAAACTCATTGCCATGGTGTGTAGTGGGGCCAAAAGTACAAACATGTACTGAAAGAGTTTAGACCAATTAATGTACGGGATGTTCTCAAGAAATATGGGAGTTTGGGTGCAACATCTCACTTGGAATTATTTAATCTCCACTTTGCAGAGATTGGAAGAACCTACTAGACAAAGTTTATTGTATGCATACCCTGTTTTCTTGATTCTTTTTCTAACTGCTGTTTATTAGCTGCTCTCAAACAGGATGTGGGCTACCTAGATTGATAACTTACCACAGAGTCAGTTTTGGGCAAATAACTTCTCTTTTTCTTTTTTTTTTTTCTCTTCCTCTTGCCTCCTAGATCTTCATTGAAAGAACAAGTAATAATAAGCACTTGAATACTATCAATATCCGACACATTGCTAATTCAATTCGAACTCATGGAACAGGAATCATGAACACAACAGTGAGTATTTTTTGCACTGTTGTTGGTTATTTTTTTAATAGTGCACAAAAGCCTCTAAACTCCCACATCTCCTAATAGTTTATTTTGTTTTGCAGTTTTAATAATGCAATGATAATGTTCTTTGCATATTAATAAAACAAATCAGTTCTTGGACACAACACAGATCCATATCAGAAAATCTCTCAGGAGCTATACCACTTTCAGTTGTTACATAAAAGTTAATGAAGAGATCTAAAACCACATCAAATAAGATACAGATGTTCTGGTGCAACTCTGAATTTCAGTAAAGATAAATAATACTTATAAAACTAGCATAGTAGAATATTTTGGTTTCTAAGCTGCCCGCATAAACTAGCATGCAGTTGATGTTTCTGCTTATTGACAGTTAACTGCAGGAAAAGTGCCTGTCTACTAAAGCAAATCTTGGAAAAAATGCAGTGTTAGTTTTAAGTTCATCTTGTAATTGTTAAGCTTAAGGAACATCAGCTTTTCAGTTTGAGATAAAGGCTACAAGTCTCTGACAATTTGTTGGCAGACTGACTTCTTACTGCAACACTTTTAATGATGTCTATAGTGTAGGTGGTCATTTTAACCAGCTGAAGGTATTTATCTCTTTGCAAAGTAAATAAGGACACTTCCTGTGTCTTCCTTACTGCAGAGGGAATTTATCATTGTGGTTCTCACATTTGGCACTGTATCCAAACCTATTTTCAGGTTGGTGCTTTCCAATCTGCGGCTCAACTTCTTTCTACCTCTTTGCTGCTTTCTCTTTCCCCATCTGGCCCTATCAAAAACAAAACAAAATGAAACAAACAAACAAAAAAAACAACCAAAAAAAAACCACCCCCCAACCAAACAAACCTCCAAACTTGCTGAAATACTGAACCAGCTTTAAAAGTAGAAATGACTAGAAAAATAAGGTTTTTGTGATTTCTTGCACGATTTGAAATAACTTTCCTTGCACTACTGCTCTGATGGTGAGGACTTCAGTTCCTCAAAAAAATGCTATTACTCACGTTATTTCCTGTTGATGTAGATTTATTCATTTCTAATTGTGAGTAAAGTTGTTTATGCAGACGTGAGAAGTAATTGAGGTGTGTAGGGTGGAATTGTGCTTTTGCCCTGTGGGAGAGTGTTTTAGAAAACTTTGAGGAAGTGAAAAGGTGTGTCAGGAGGTTATGTGGATTCCACAACTTGACTGAGGAAGTTGAGTTGTCTGCCCTCTTCAACTTGAAATGATTGTATTGCTTCAAAAGGACAGTTACAGGATATTCCAGACATAAGCTAATGGCTGTGTAGGACAGGTCATTGAACTGAAAGAGCTAACTTGTCCCTGAGTCCCTCTGCCTTTCCTGGAAGAGAGTAGACCTTCCAGGAGAAGAGTTTTCTTTATTTTTTTAAACCGGTGAAATTAAAAAGATAAGTTGAGAATAACAAATTGAACTAAAATGAGTGGAAGGTTCCATATAAAGTTACTCAGGGATCTACTGAAAACAGGTTGCTAGATATACTTATTACTTCGCTAACTTTCGTTATTTGACTATAGGCCACACCTTGAGTATTGTGTCCAGTTCTGGGCACCTCAATATGAGAGGGATATCGAGGTGCTGGAGCGAGTGCAGAGGAGGGCAACGGAGCTGGTGAAGGGGCTGGAGAATAAATCTTGCGAGGAGCGATTGAAAGAGCTGGGACTGTTTAGTTTGAGGAAGAGGTGGCTGAGGGGAGACCTCATCACTCTCTACAAGTACTTCAAAGGACACTGTAGAGAGGTTGGTGCTGGTCTCTTCCAACGGGTAATTAGCGATAGAAAGAGGGAATGGGTTCAAGCTGCAGCAGGGTAGGTTTAGGCTGGACATTAGGAGAAAATTCTTCACAGAAAGAGTGGTTAGACACTGGAATAGGCTGCCCAGGGAGGTGGTGGAGTCACCATCCCTGAATGTGTTTGACTCGTTTAGATGTGGTGTTAAGGGATATGGTGTAAGGGAGAAGTTTGTAGAGTGGAGTTGATGGTTGGACTCGATGATCCCAAGGGTCTTTTCCAACCTAAATGATTCTATGATTCTGTTTCTCTTTCTTCTAGGTAAACTTCACTTACCAATTTTTGAGGAAAAAGTTTTATATTTTTAGCCAGTTCATGTATGATGAACATATCAAATCCAGACTTATCAAAGACATCAGATTCTTCAGGGAAGTCAAGGATCAAAATGATCACAAGGTACAGTAATTTTTGAAGGTTGGAGAGTAACTTGGCTAAAAGAACTGCAACTTTCACGTGACTGAAGCTGCACCATGCCATAACATACTATTTAAATGTGTATTTCCAGACAAAGTGACAGCTTTTGTCCTAGCAAAATGCAGTTTTACAAACGCCTGTAGTCGGGATGACTTTGTTTCATTTTGTCTGCTCTGTAAATATGGGGTTGACTAAAATCATTCTCTCAGTGACTTGAAAACAATGATTTGATGGAATCATAGTCTATTGGAGGTTCTGAACTTCCGGTCTAAATCATGCTTAGCAGTTGTTGTCAGTTTTGAATAATAAGATTATTCAAATTGAATCTAGAATGATGCAAGCATGTAGCACTTATTCGAGTATGTCAACATTTGGGGACTAGGCTCTGATTTTTCCATGCTTTAAAACTGATTTCTCAAAAATGTGAGAGACAATGTATTTAGTAAAATAGGCCGCCAGCCTCTTTGTATGTCAAGTGCTTATTTCTTTTAGGAATACTTTCTCATTCACAGTAACACTTCTATTTCGCTTCTCAGCTTGCAGAAGTGACTTTTGTGATCCAATCTAGACAGGCAGGTGTATAATTTATTTAAAAAAAAAAAAGCTGTAGATGTGAGATAGGAATACCTTGCAAATAGAATTGTATTGTTATGATGAATTTATTTTTTTCTTTAAGGATAGGTAATTATTCTTACAAATTATGCTAAAACGTTTTTCCAGTATCCCTTTGAAAGAGCAGATAAGTTCAACCGTGGCATCAGAAAACTTGGAATAACCCCAGATGGCCAGAGCTATCTTGACCAGTTCAGGCAGCTCATAAGTCAAATAGGTAAGAAATGCTATCTAAGACAATGTTATAAATGTTATTAAATGGAAGAGGTCTTCACTTCTAGTTACTGAAATTTTAGCTCAGGCTAAAACTAGGTTTAACTCCAGTCAGATGGAAAGTACCCTGTTTGAAATAAATACTCTTGTCTAATTACTCAGAAATGGCTGTTGCATGTTTTAATTTAAACTATAGCTACAGCTTGCATAGATGCCTGTTCTCTTAAGTTTTTCCTTTCTTTGTTATGGAACTGACTTTTATCCAGATTGAGTGTATTTCCCAATAAAAAAAATAGTACATTTAAGTTCATGCATTTCAGAAAATAGCCGCATATCCAGCTGAAATAACTTTGAGTGACTCATGACATCACAATGGTATTTTCAGCCATTCAACACAGATGTGCTGGACTGATCTGAACTTGCAAGTGTTTAATGTGCCCAGTGGAAAGAGTTTGTACTATTTGGCCCTTATGCTGTCATGAAAGTGAAGGCAACTTTGCTAGATGATGCAGTTGTGTTTTATTTCTCTACGTAGACTTGATACTGGGGTTCAATGTAACTTTTTTAACTTGGCTTTCAGAACAGTTACTTTGCCAAAACTATATGGCAACTTCAATGTACATTTTGGAGCTTATAGGAGTTACAAAGAGTGTGTGTATATATTTAATTATAAATTACTTGTTGGTTTGTTTTTTTTAAAGGTAATGCTATGGGCTATGTACGAATGATAAGATCTGGTGGACTTCACTGCTGTAGTAGTGCAATTAGGTACTTCCACAAATACTTCATTTTTCTATTTGCTCCTTCTCATTCCTTTGCTCCCTATTCATGCTGATATTCCCCGAGTTCTTACCCATCCCCCATAAATGTTGATTTAAAAGGTCCATTTTTATGCCTTCATTGAAGTGGAATTATCAAAACCACTGCTGGAATTCATAACTGTACAATCATTGCCATAAAGCACCAAAAATAGAACAAATTCTATGGAAAAACACTGCAAAATAGTTAATAGAACGTACATCTAAGTTATTAGTCCTTAATTAAGTCAGTAATTCGTGATGATAATCACCTCAAGAGGGTGCATTAAGGGAAAAACAGTACAAGCCTTGAGGAACTTGGAAAAAAACATTTCTTTGATGTTTTTTTTCCTGTATGGATGACTGTCTGTGTTTATGTAAGGTCATTAAAACATAATGACTTTTACATACAAAGAAATAGTTGATTTTCTTGCAAATCATAGTAAATTTATATTTATTAAGCGCAGCAAGTGCTAGGGAGAGGAGATGATATAATGTAACTTTAAATAGTTCAAGCCCAGAAGACTAAATGAACTAAGCTATAAATTGTGGTAGATACTTCAGTGAACATAGGCAGTTGAACATAATACTAACAAACAGTAAGTTTTCAGGTTTGTTCCTGATCTGGAAGATATTGTTAACTTCGAAGAGCTGGTGAAAGAAGAAGGGCTTTCAGAAGAAACACAAAAAGCAGCAAGGTACCCTAACATCATGCTTTTGAGGTCTGGGTCAGGGATGGGATGAGAGAATTGTAATCTTAAAGTTGTAAATGCAGCTGTTAGTTCTATTTTTGTCCGTGCATGTGTTAAAAGTTCAATGGATTTTACCCAAAAATACTTGCTCTTTGTAAAAGCAGAAAAAATAGAAGCAGTTGTTTTAAAAATGCTGAATGTGAAGTGGCATTTCGGGAAGTTCCGATTGGACATTAGGAAAAGGCTCTTCACTGAGAGGGTGGTCAGTCACTGGAGCTGGCTCCCCAGGGCAGTGGTCATGGCACCAAGCCTGTCAGAGTTCGAGGAGCATTTGGATGATGCTCTTAGCCATAAGGCTTAGTTTTAGGTAGCTCTGTGAGGACCAGGGAGTTGGATTCGATGATCTTTATGGGTCCTTCCAACTTGAGATATTCTGTGATTTGTATTAATTGACTATTATAAAATCCTTGTGGTTTAAAGGCTAACAATCTTCCTCGCCACATGTCTGACATTTGCTTTTAGAATGTTTAGGGCCTTAGGAAGGTATTCATAAACCTTTCTTGAGGAAGTTAAATCAAGAAACATGATTCAAGGTGGCTGTAGAGATAGGATGTGATCCTGGACACTGTGGTCTGAACACTGGTTTGTAGGTGCAGCCAAAGGGTGCAGAGAGGGTTGTTAGCTTGAAGGGTGAGCAAGCAAGGAAACTTCTAGCAGCAACCAGGTAAGACGTTGCTTGTCCTTTGCAGGCAGTTGGACTCTGTCCTCAGTGATCTCACACGTAACTTTGCAGAAGGAACGGAGTACTTCAAAATGCTTGTGGATGTATTTGCTCCTGAATTCCGTAGTCCAAAGAATATGCATTTACGGAACTTCTATATAATTGTTCCCCCACTGGTGAGTATTTGCACTGTGTGTACCAGTACTTTTTTAAAAAAAAAAAAATGTAGATCAGGTTTGTGTTTACATATTTTGTATTAGGCTGTTGATTATCGTATTCTACTTTCTTCCCTGATTATGAGTGGGATTGCTTTGACAGTTAACCAAAGCCATGTTTTTCTTTGTTTACATCAATTTGTGTACTAGCCCTCAAAAGGTAACTTTAAAAATTTCTTCTCCTCCTGTTTGAGTCCAAGTTGGAGAAGCCAAGATGGAAAAGGAGGAATTGGAACAGCAAGAATGAAGGGAGTTTAAAATCATGTTCTTCAGCTCTCTCCTGTGTGTGCTCTTTCTGCATCACACTAAATATATTTAGGCTCTTCTAATGTCATAATCTAATGCAGTACAATTGGGGCATTCCCTATTGCAATTGGAACTGCTTTTGCTAATGAGCTTTGTTTAGAAAGGTTCCATCTGAATTGAGGTGATTCACACCTGAGCACTCTGGGCATTTGGAAGCAGTTCAGTTTGGAGGCTTGAATGATCTAACATCCCATTTTAGAAACTAATTTTGGAATGTTGATGAGCCATAAACTTAAGACTGAGAGGACAGGTATGTCATGGTGATAGAAGTGAGGGAAAGTAAAGGCTCATGACAAATAATTTTGTTCTTTTTCCTTCCCATTTGTGGAGGTTTTTCTGATAAATACAGTTTCAGGAATATACCATTCGTTTTGGTTTTAAAAAGGCATTTCAGTGTAGTTAAATTTGAAACTGTCATAGGTTTTCAAGAAGTTGTTAACGTACACACATTTCTGTATCTCAAGAGTAAGTTATTGCATACAGACACCTACCCATTGCTCGGTATTACTACCTGGATCTGCTGAATATTGAAATATTTTTACTGTATTTTAAATAGAGTGAATTAACACACTGTAGCTTTAAAACGCAAATATCTTTGCGTTTTATACCTTTCCAGGAACGTAGCCTATTTTAATTATCTGTTACTTGTTTACATGTTTACCTTTAGTAATCACCAAAAGAATGCAAAGTAATAGATTCTGACAACAACAGTGAAGGTGAAGATGTACCTTTGGTTTTTTACTTATGCATATGCAAATGTTTTCCAAGGCTTAACATACTTTTTTCCCCAAAAAAATCTAGAAAAAGGACAAGCTTTCATACAAAAATGGCTAATGATGGGAGACACAATTAGCATAGTTTTAGGCATGGAATTATATTTGTAGGTAACAGCATGCAAGTGAAAACCTCTTAAAACTTGTAAGTCTCTCTTGATGATTCCAAGACAGCTTTTCACTCTTCCAGACCCTCAATTTTGTAGAGCATTCAATCAGTTGCAAGGAGAAACTGAATAAGAAGAACAAAAGTGGAGCAGCTTTCACTGATGATGGGTTTGCCATGGGTAAGTTTCAGCATGATGGCTAGCCTTTGGATAAGCCAACATAACGGATATTTGCACGAGAAGTTTTGTTTATATCTTGTGTGTTACCATAATTAAAAAATGCATAACTTAAATTTGAATTGTCTTCACTTCAGCACAATGGGTTTGAAGGTTGTTGTTTTGTTCAGAATCTGTTGAACATCAAATAGCTGAGTATGGGAGCAGACAGTTTTGTCGTATGCTGGTGCTCCCCAATTTCTTTCAAAGCTTGCAGGTCTCAGCAGGTGAGAAGGTATGCAAGTCTTTGGATAAATTATGAGGGCTTCAAAAGTTGAAACTTGTTCTTTATTATGATTTTTTTCCCTGTAATTGTAAATTAATTGCAATTTATATTTTAATAGTGTGGGAATTATCAGCTTAGGCTGATCCATTACAGACATGCGGAAATCGTTTTACAAATTACATGTTGACTTTGGTACATGGTTTGTTAATGACTGTAGGTGTGGCTTACATTCTGAAGCTTTTGGATCAGTACCAGGAATTTGATTCTCTGCACTGGTTCCAGTCTGTTAGAGAGAAGTACGTGAAGGAAATAAGAGCAGTAGCTAAGCAACAGAATGTGCAGTCCACTAATCAAGATGAAAAACTACTTCAAACTATGAACCTTACCCACAAGCGACTGGAAGTTTGCTTACAGGTACAGCATGGGTCTAGTTATCTGTTCTGTATTGAGTTTTGCACTTAACCATCACGATTCAGGTATCTGTAAAAAGAGTATAAAGCCTTGAGGTGTGTGATCCGAAGGGTATGTCATAATCGTTTGTAATATTTGAGTGAGTTGGGAACTTGACCTGGGTGATTGGAAGTCTTTGTCCCATAAAGTTTCAAATCTAATGCAACTAAAACCTAAATGCTTAAATAGGAGAGAATAACTTTTTTGGTTAGATTTCCTACGACAAAGATTTCACGTAACACTCTGGACCTTCAGAGTTGCTTGGGGTGTTAATTCTGAGTTGTGAAGTTGAATGATGCACCAGCTGTCAAATAGACGAAAGATGCATTTGAGTTTTGAAGCACAGCAGTCCAGGCTTCGTCTGTGGTGTAAATGTGTGCTCCTTCTGCACCCCCCTGCCTCTTGATTTGAGGAGGCCATGGGACAGATCTGTAGCTGGCTATTTATAAATAGTCCACTATTACATTCTGTAAAAGCACCTCTGATGTTGAAATAGATAAAGCTGTGTATGTCCTCATGACTCCCACGAGCGTGCACTATGGTTGGTCCTCTGCTGTCACAAAAACCACATCACTAAACCTTGTTCAGAAACCGATCAAGCTTGTGGTCATTTAAATTATTGGCTTGCGTGACTTTCCATGGGCAAGTTGCTCCAAATTCTCACTGCTGCTACAGACCTCATTTTCAGCCTCAGTGGATTAGTGACAGATTTATTTCACTGATGCTGCTTTTGCTTAAATTACCCTTTCAAGTTTTTGGCTGACATTTGCTGTGTAAAATGCATGTGAATAAGGTACGAATGGAGGAAGACTTTTCAAAAGCATTTAAGTGAATTAGGTATTGAAATCTGGTTGCCTTAGATGCTTCTGAAAAAATCCCGGTTATATCTGTCTACAAATTCATTCTTACGATGCGCTGACACTCCTCTTCTGTATCTTTTTTCCCTTAGGAATTTGAACTCCTTTATTTCTCACTGAGTAGCGCAAGAATTTTTTTCAGAGCAGATAAAACTGCAGCAGAAGAAAACCAGGAAAAGAAAGAAAAAGAAGGTGAGTGAATTTTACACGTAGAACACTTTGGCTCATGTGAGAAGAGTGCCTTAGTAGGGAAAGTGCTTTTTTTTTTTCCTTTTTTTCCATAGTGACTTTCTTGCTAGTGGGTTGATTCAGTATTCCAGGAGGAGTCTTATGGGGTCAAGAATGATGGAGGTGTCAAGAACAGCTCACAGTCGCCTTCTTTGGAATGGGTGAATTTCAAGCTGGACTTCTGGGAGGTGGGGGTGGGACAACCACAAATAACCCAACCAACCCAAAAAAAACTGGGACAGGGAGAATTGCATACTTGGGGTAATACAAATTCAGTAACTTCAGCATCATACTTACATCATACCCTCTCAATTACCGGTTTTGACAGTGACAGATTTTTCTGCACAGCCTTAGCTGGTGTGAAATAAACTGGTGGTTTTCACCTGTTTACCAGCTGTTTTTCAACTTACGTAGGCAGATGATGCAGATAATATACATGGCTCTCATATGTGACACAAACATATACCACTGAGTTATATTCAAAGGGTAAGATCTTAATGTGTGGTATGGTCACTTGACTAGGTTACACAGGTATTTTGTGTGTTATATTCATGCTTATATATTCTCCCTCATGAATTCTGGAAGATTCTCTTGGGTATGGGAAAATTCTTTTCAAAGAAATGAGGGTGGTCCCAAAAATTAAGATACAGAAGTGCAGTTCAATTACAAGTTACTTAGAAACTCAGGTAGCGGTATATTGAAAATGGAATCGGTAAATAATTTTCCGATGTAGTACTGACAGAGACACAAGTGACTTGTGAGATTATGATTTTTTTTTTCTGTATTAGGAAAACAGTTTGCAAAGAAAGAAGTCTTTTAGCATGAATTTATATTTGATCATATTCAGTGAAGTTGCTTAAGTAATTGTTCAACTCAAAAACAAACAAACAAACCCCCACCAAACCCCAACTACAAGCATTGTGATGAGTAAGAATAGACATAGTACCCTGGCTTTTTTAGGAGAGCATTCTGTAGGGCATCAGTTAATTATATTTTAGGTTAAATATTCACTGTTGTGATGCGTCTTCAGTTCCCTGAAGAATGTGTTTTGTGGTGAGAAAAGCTTGAAACGCACAGCAGGGTGAAAAGCCTTGAACGTGGTGATATCTTTGCCTTCTAACGTAATATTTGGACTTGGACTCTGCAAAACGTATGAGCACGTATATGTGATCTTTACACAAGTTCTACTGGTTGAAGAAACCTTTCACCCCAAATACAGGTTTCTTCGTAGGACCAGGACCCTTCGTGCTGCAAGGTCGGTTTGCGTATGCTGACCATGGTGTACTGTATCAAGGGTGTTATGACATCAGCATAATATATATGTTAAGACTTTGGTTTTTCTGCCTTGGACAAAATAGTAAACATGATCCATGTCTTTATTTTTTATTTTCGTAGAAGAATCTGTTAAAGCAAGCAACGGAGATCTTTCAAACCCTACGCCTGCAGATCCTGTTGTGAAATGATGTGGCTGGTACGGGTGATGATTACTTACTCCAATAATTCATGTTCTTGTTATCAGTAACACTCTTTAGGGTAAAAGCTCTAGATTTGATTTACTTGCTCTGTTAAACCCAAGAGAAAATGTACAGTAGTATACTAGCATCCAGTGAGGCTAGGTCTGTGTTTGTCTATATTTCCTGTAGAAACTCCTATTTTTCAGGAGTTTACATTATTTACCGCACTTTTCTTTAGATTGAAAATAATTACATAAAATGTTGACTTTGGAGGTAGTTATTTTAAAGTACAGATAAAAAAAAAGTCTTACTAATTTTTAGATGCATTCTTGCATCTCTAACATAGCATTAAGGAAAAAAAAGACTCATAGGCTGTTGGTCTAAGAATTGAACTGGTGCATCCCTTCAACCAGAAAAAAAAAAAAATTGAATCAAGATATTGTGCGTATCTGTTGTCCAAAAACTAATCCAGATGTGGTTTTATGCAGACCTGGTGTATTTTAACACAGTCACAGATTACACTGTGGGCGTAACAGCGTACATTCTGAATGTATGTTAAAGCTTTTACACAAAATGAAAATCATTATTAACGTTTTATTCCACAAACCCTTATTATTACCATAGATAGTATTTGCCCTGTGGGAGCTTAGGATCCCATCAGGCATTTGTTTTCCCCAGCTGTTTTTTCCCCCCCGTATCAGAGAATGGGAAAACCAGAAAAGTTAACATAATAAATGACTTCTCATTTCATACCGAAGGTCTGATTTGCATCTCCAGAAGTAAGGAAACCCAGAGCCAAGACAGAACCGCAATCAGCTCTTCCTTTTATGACCAGACACTGTGCGATGGGTGTCTGTAACTATTAAGTGATCTTACACTTCATGAATATGTTGTGCCTAATTGCAAGTTTCAGCCTCAATTCTGTATTTCCTAGCCTTTGTAGGTCTGTTGTACCGTCAGTGTCGTTCGTACAGTCTTACATGCCTGATTATTAACAATAATTGCACTGCAGGCTTCAGAAGCTGCTGAACACTGTGAGAACTCTCTATAACATCTGTCAATGCCTGCAAGTAGAGGTTCTAGATTGTGCAAGAGTTACTCTGATTCCTAACTTAAGTAGCTAGACTAAGCTGAAAAGTAAACACCACTTGCATTAAAAGATATAGTTGTGTTTTAATCTCCCAGAACATAAAACACTTCCAGGTCTTACTAACTAGAAAAAATTACTCTAGTCAGTCCAACCGAGAATTACTTTTGGGTTTTTTTGTGGCACACTCAGCTGTATTTTTAGACCATACTTGCCAGCTTTTTTTCATCTCTTCTACTTACAAAAAAGGTAATTTTTTTAATGATTCAAATTGTTCCACCCACCGTTGGGTCACTGGTAAAGACAGTTCCTGGTGTACTTTTGATTCACTCTTTCCTGCCAGTCACTTCAGCGTTCAGAAAGCTCAGACAAATGTTTTACTGTAACTGGAAAGACCAGACTGATGCAAAAGTCCTTTCGTTGGTTCTGAAAACATGACACAGAAGCTTTATGGACTGTTTAAATCAGCTGGTTCTTTTTTTCAGCTCATTAAAAGTTTTTATTTTTAATTCATTATAACTGCAGAGACTGCCCTAAAGAATGCTGCATTACTTGATTTATATTTTTGCTTTTTTATTTTGATACAGGTATTGTATTTTTTTTTTTGGTAATTTGTGTACACTTTTTTTTTGGACCAAATTGTGCCCACACTGAGTAGCGCTGCCGAGATCAGCATTCTTGTTGCTGCTGCTAATGCCCATACAGTTGCAATTACAGTGTATGTGTTCCCATATTCCTGTCTCATCTGAACTCACCTGAGTTCTTGGCTTGGAGTGGCCAAGTGCTACATTTCCTCCTTCCACAGCAACTGCAGCATCGTGGATAGATGGCTTTCATTTCCCCCAGGACAGAGTTGCTGGGTAGCGACGTACAGCCGAGGCATTACCCACGCTCTAATAAAATCCGTACTTGTATTTTCCCTTTTCCTGCTTTTTGCGGGAAGATACTGTCTCGGGTAGGTAATACTTTGCAGTTGGACATAAATGGAACTGTGCATTTTCTTAATGTATGTTGGTGAAATTCACATGGTTCTGGTGATGGAAATTCTATAGGAAAGACATAAGCCTATTTTTATAGAACCCTGTTTAGTCTGGGAGACCTGAATGTATATTACATGTGGCAAAAATATATACATACACAAATATGTACAGTGGTAATAGAGCTATTCTTGCTAATACAGGACTGTAGTTTGCATTTCCTTCTTTATTTTTGGCAGGTAGCAGCATATATATGCAGAAAGCTTTTCTCATCTGAAATAGGAGGTGGGTCCTGGCTTGGGATGTCACACCCCTCTGTGTCAGTCACATAAATCCTTTTTTTTCCCCTCACAAGTATCTGGAAGGGGTGCAAAATTCTTGCTGTGGTGCTACTACTCTTTTCATTGCTTTTGCCCCTCCTGTTCCGATCATAGGAACAAACTGGACCCTAATGGGTTGTCTGGAGTGAGACAGTGGAGCCAAAACAAAAAAGTCCCCCGAACTAAACCGAATGCGTTCGCTCAAAATTCCCAGGAGTGAAAAAGGAAAGCGAGGATGATGAGTTTGCTGCAGGGACATAAAACTGATCCCTAAGTTTTTTGTCCCTTCATGTCAGGGGCAGAACAGGCTGAAGGGCAGTCTCTCTCCCCGAGAAGGCAGCTGCCACCACTGCCCTCGTGTGTTCAGTCTTGGGAGGAGGCTGTTGCGTGCCCAAGCGGTAGCAGCTGCTCTGCCAGAGGTCGTGCAGCCTGCTGCTGGTACGTGCTGTGCCCTTTTATGCCGGAAGCTGGGGGGCTGCCCTGCCCTTCCTCCTTGCGGCATCGCGGTGAGGAGGAGCAGTGGTGCCCCTCTCAGCCCCAAGGTCAAAAGATGTTTGCGTTGACTGGTGATGGGTGATGGCCCCAGCAGCACCCACCTGGTGTTGGCTTCACGGGGGAGCGAACTGCTGCTGCCGAGGGGTCCCAATGTGGTCTGTAATCAGAAGTAAATTTGAGTTTTTCATCGGATGGCCATCAACAACAGCTGTTTTCAGCTTCTCAGGTACAAAGGACCAAATGTAACACTTTGTTTCCGAACTCATTGTACAAAAGGGTATTTTGTTACCTCAGTCTCTTTGGTTTGTGAGTAGAGAACATTATGTACATAAAACTGTGTTAATAAATGCAATTTTGGGAATCTCAGTGTCTTCAGTAACATCAGTTCAGCAGGTGGTAATTTTTTTAATATGACAGCTTCAACTTTTATTTATGAAGAAGGTTTTGTGTCAGTTACTAACAGTTTTCTTCATGGTTCTTTCAAACATTCAGCATGAATTTATTCCATGTCAAACACTTGCAAACTGGGATCTTTCAGATGCTGTAGCACAGATTCTGCTTACAGAAAACCTAGTTACCTAGGAAGTGACTGAGTTAAATTAAGTTTGAGGAATTCCAGCGCTTTGTTCCAGTTACCTTACCTTGATTAATACAAACTACGCTCCTGCCCTACCCCCCTTCAAAGTAACTCCTGCTTATTTTTATTTTTTTCTTGCAAAGTATAGTTTCTTATGTTTTCAGGTTAAACTGCAGGGGGAAGAAATCTAAACATATTAGCCAAATATATATCTACTATCTAATAGACTAGTCAATACATTGTAGACTCATAATCTAGCATTTTATTGCTCAGTTTCTTAAAACCAAAGATTGCTGGTAGACTCAGCTCTTGCATGTCACGATAATGTTAAAAATACAGAGAAGTCTTATTATAAAAGTACTTATTTGTCCTACAATTATCATCGCCTCAATTTAACTTTTAAGAAACCTAACCATAGAAAAAACCGCACCCAGCTGACACGCCACAACTGTCGACTGCTTCTGATGTTTGCACGTCAGTGGTATTTAGAATAGTAAGTCGAGGAGGTACATTATGGCCATTATTTAACTACAGCAGGGGTGAGTGCGGTCCCCGTGAAGGTAAGAGTAGGCACTTGGCTTTGTTTTGTAAGCTTATTCTAGATGCAATATAAAAATAGATTATATTAATAGGAAAAATTTAGTGTTTAACAAATTGTTTTGTGAATAGGCTAGCACAAAAGATAAATCTTGTTACACTTAAACTAGACTAAAAATAACTTCATCTGAAAATAAAGTAAATAGTGCATTTTTAACCTTCATTCAGATGCACATAATCATGCAAACTATGAAAATTTGAGTACGGTAGGAAATCTGAGGCCCGATATTTGTTAAAGGAGCTGACGGCTTACAGCTTGCACGGATTTCATTGGAATTGAGTAGGCTGCTCACCGTGTAACTCTGAAGAAATACCATTAACCCTTTGTGGCTGACAGCGGTGCTGCCCCAGCTGCCAGCGGCAAGGGGCCAATGCTGAAACATTCCCCGAGATTGTCGGCTTCCCAGACACACCTACACATTCACAAACGCAAAAAGCCTCAAAGGCCAAGTCCTGCCGTTGTTCCATTGTCAATCCAGAGGAAGCCCCACTGCGAAGAGGCCAGGCTGGCTCCAGCAGAAGACAGAATCTGGCCTCGTGTGTGCGCAGATGACCGAAACCCAGAGATTCTTGCAAAACAACTCCGTGCTTCTCCCGCTCCCACACAGGCTGCAGGAAACAACAAGAGTTTTTTATGCTTCTGATTCCTCTCCTTCTTCATGTATGGTTCCATCCTCTTCCGACTGATCATTCAGAAGCATGAACTTCCCATCATTTGTTAACGGCACAGACTTCATTAGCTGAGCTAATGCTTCTGGGTCCTGAAGGAAAACAAGAGAGTTCAGCAGGCTGCAGCAATCTCTGAGGAACACACGGTTTTCCTAGTCCTTCTTGTTAAGGTTTTACAACTACTTTTTTTTTTTCTCTATGACAACCTTTTTTCTAAAGGTTTGCAATATAAACAATCCCATTTGGTTCAGTAAAACCACCCCTTGGGTATATAAGGGAAAAAAAAAAAAGTCACTCATTTTCAGCCTTTATTTTGCTATTCTTATCTGGCATTGATATAATTACTGAAAAACAAGGAGAAAAACAACTGTCTAGATGATAAATTATTTATTATACTTGTGCTTTTTGCCTGTGACTAGAAGTTCACGCCCCCAATTTGTTCTGAAATCTTAGCCGCAAAAATGCACAGCAAATATTAATCTATTGGTGTCACATCTTTGTATCGATAAAATTTATCTACAAGGGGCTAGGTAACTCTGCCATTCATTTTGAGTGGAAAAACACTATGTGTTTTTCTCCCTAAGGGAGAAAAAAATATGAGTTTCCAAACATGAAACAGCAACGTGTGTGATTTATGCCTCATCCCAGAGAGTTTGTTTGGGTTTTTTTGAAGACTTTGCTCACAGCTTCCTTTCAAACATAAACAACTGGGTTTGTGTAGTTCTGAATTTGATTTAGGGTGGCAAATTTTATCTCAAATCAAGCTACTGCAAAATCAAACTGAGTTTTATTTTTGCGTGAACTACCCAAGGGCTGTGTTAATGAAGGTCTGCACCACCTTGTCCTTCGGAGAAAGAGCAGTTCTTTGTTCTTACGCACACCAGAGCTAGCTGGGTGGTACAGCCAAAAGCAGAATACGATGCATCGCAACACAGACTCGGGGAATGAAATAAACTTACCTTCCGTGCCTCAATGATTTCTTTTCCCAAGCTAATAGCATAGCAAATCTAAAAAAAAAGAAATATATGTAAAGTTCAGGTTTGGTTTGGTTTGGGTTTTTGTTCCTTAATTGGGACTAAACCACTGAACTGTCAATGCAAACTTAGTCTTAAATACAGGTCTAAAAGCACTATGCTAACTACAGAAAAATAACCCTATCTTAGGTTCTGCCTCAAAGCTCACTTAGGCTGGTAAATCTTTGTAACTCAATTCAGTTTTATTCACCAAACTTTATTTCCAAACCTGAGGGATCTTTTCCAGTGCATGTAAGAGCGTTCCTGTTTGTTTTTTGAGACACAAATCCTCCAGCGCGTTCCTTATTTCTAATAGTCTGTTGTTACCATATGCAGCGAGCACCCAGCGGTGTTAACAGATGGTACGGCTGCCTTATCTTTGAAAGCTTTATAGATGTACATGTCTCAACGCAGCTCCTTTCTGTTAGTGCTGGTGCTAGCCACACACGCTCTCCCCTCTCTCTTCATGTTGGTACCAGCAATCACATCCTCTCCTCCTTGTACAAGCTGCTGCATTATCTATAAATTCGGTCCTTTTTAGACATAAGCCATCAAAGGCTTGCATTTTAAGGCATGTTTTCGTGGCAAGAAATGGAGCTTCTCTTGCTTCTATAGCCCAGTTTCCCAGATGTGTAAGCCAAGAAGGCAAAGACCTGTTTTCTAAGTAAAGTATTTTATTAAATGTTACGCAAACCTTTTCCCCTTCCGTGTTGCTCTCAAAAACGTATGCGCTCATGGATTCTTCTCCCAGAGTCTCACTGAGATGGACCACAAAGCCAATCAGTCGCCTGTTATCCTGATGAGCTGCAAACTGTGTCACAGTGGCAAGTTCAAACTGGAAGAGTATAATAAAGAATTTATTGTTTTTTAACGAGCATTTGGTTAACTTGATCAAGAGCTCAAGTTCATGTGACTGAGCATTCAATGCTGTGGTAGAAAACCAGATTAAAACCAAAAGTTACTTACACTTGTTCGTGTGACTTGGGTTTGAGGATCTATTAACCTGCAATTATGCGTAGAGGGAAAAAAAAAAATTTAAAAGTATTTTCGGCGATTCTCTGTAATTTTAAGGTGCTTTATAACAGTAGGGCAATCACTACAGCAATTTTACAGACGAGGAAACACATGCACAGAATCAAATGCTTGATCTGTGATTTCAAGTCGGTCAATGGCAAGGTTCAACTCTGGACCCTGACTCTCAGCTGCCTGACGCGTCCAGGTCATAGTACCTTTCTGAACCACTAATTTGGTGAGCACCCTGAGTGTAGGGGCTAATACACTAATATGCATATGGACACAAACGCACTCCAGCTAAAGTGAATGTCTTGTTTCAACGCATTCTGCAGTGACAATGCTGACAACAGGACAGCGATGGCTCTCTTGCCTTTACTGCATGAAAGGAAAGAGAATCTTCCAGTGCGGTTTTTTTTCATCTTTTTCCGTATCTTTGCGGGGCCTTATAGCCCCACTGCATCCTCTAAATTTTGGTAGGTCAGGAGGATGATCTATAGATGCTACACAGTAACAAACCAGACATTTTTACTAAGTAAAGCTGATCTTGGGCTTTTGCTTCCTCAAAGGGTGTATTGCTTGGAAAATCAAAACCAAAAATACTTTACTGATCACAAGTTGTATGAAAAGAGGAGAGTGTTGACGAGTTGAAGATTTTATAGTACCTCAAGTTCTTGCTGGTGACCATGAGATGGGATTCAGTCATACGGAATATGTTGTGAATGGCACGAGCAGCTAACACTTGTCTCATAGCTTCATAAATCACCTCACTTGTGTCATCGGACTGAACGGCCATAGATCCTAAAAACCGAACTACGAACATCTGCTGCAAGAGTGAATCTGGAAGATAAAAAGACGTGACTTCCTTCACTGTGCTACTTCAATTTTCCAGTAGCTGAAGTTATCAATGAAATAATTTTTTTCACTTTGGAAATTCAACAGCAAACCCGCGGGTGGTGACTGCGGGGGTGGTGACTTCCTGCCGTGAGCCCAACAGTGCCCTGACCCAGTTTTAAACAGTGCTTGAACTGGCAGCGAGTAGGGAAGGGAAAAAATAAATCACGGTTGCTCGGAAGCTTTATGCCTTTATGCCTTGTTTGATTACACAGTAAAATTCACTTGCCTGTCTTGTTATCAGGTGCACACAAACTGTGATAAATTTAAGATTGTGCACAAGCCGTGGCTTCCATCAAATTAACTCTTCTCTTTAAACCTCGTGTGTTCCTCACTTTCTTCTATGTCCTTCTGACCTTCCGTACAGCTGGTTCCAATGAGGTTTTCATTAAATCCTTCCTTGGTCATTGACTACCACCCTAAGACTCCTATTTACAGCTAAGTAGCCATTATGTGACAAAGCCATCATTTCGTCAGGCTCCCTTTATGGCTGGTGGTGAGCAAGGTAAAGCAGGATGGATGACTCCTGCTGAAGGTGACTGCTCAAAGGCCCCAACAGCCGTGTCTACGTTGCACGAGACGACACAAAGGCTGTTAAGCATCATCTGGAGCTGAGCTCACACAGATCCACTTGATCAGTCTGAGACGCAGGGCAGTCACCCCAGCACTGAACTCCCTGTGCTGCAGTGGAGCAGGGCGCTGCTGCTGCCGACAGCGCGGAGGTGCAGCTTGCAACCACCCCAGCACGCCAGGGGACAGCACCAGCAAGCCACAGTGTGCAGATCAGGAGGTTCTGCTTTGGTTCAGTGAGTAGTTTTCTGACAGGGGCTGTTGTTTCCAGTCAGCGGCTGTAACTGGCACATAGGGAGAGCCAGGATCTGAGCCCGGCGTGCGCTGGGAACGGAAGATTGGAACTGCTGAGTTTTACTGGCACATCACTGGGAGGAGGGAAAGGGGGCAGCAGTGAGAAACTCTCCCTTTGCTGAAAGAGACAAGCTGCTGCTAGTAGCTAAATCTCTGTGAGATTTAGATTGTGGATTTCAGAGAACGCGTGGGTAAGAAATGGCTTCTAAGCAGCCTCAAACTTGAGCAGAATTATAATACAGTCCCATCAAACCCTTTCTAAAAAAGTCAACAGCTACTTTTTAAAAAAAAAAAAAAAAAAGAATGAAAGACAAAAAACAAGAAACCAAATCCTTTTGCCTTTAAGCATTTGAAATAAACCTAATCTGGAATACAGCTTGGACTGTCAAGGAAAAAGGTGTTTGTTTTCACAGGCAGCGATGTTTAAAAGATTGGTAACTGCCTTCAACTGTACCATGGATCTGCTACCGCTGCTCCACGGTGTCAGGTGCTTTCATTACAACACACTGCATAGCTGACAGCTGAATCAGGCCTAAAATCATGGCTAATTTTATCTGGAAAAATGAAGCACTGACCTTCCTCCTCATCTTTGCTGCCATCTTCAGATTCCCCAAATGGGTTTGCACGCCTATGAAAGAAGAATAAAAACTCTAATTACAGATTCTGGTGTTGTCCCCCCCCACATGGTGCAATACCTAATTTTCTCCCCTGGAATCACTCTGCTAAAGCGATCAATCACAGTCTCTGGCCATACCTGCCACCTCTGTTCTGGTCCAGGAACTCTGTGGCAGGCAGTACAATATCAAATTGAATCGGTGTTCCAGGAGCAATGAGTTGTGTGGAGTCTTGAATGCCAGCTGATTCATTGGGAATTATTTTATCATTTTCCATATTCTTTACATTCTGGCTACAGTAAAAATGGAAAAAAATGTTTTAATCAGTCTTTGTTCTGGAAGGAAGACAAGATTATTCAAAAATCCAAAGCAGGACTGAACCACTATATGTAAACATAAATTAGAGTATTTTCCTACTTACCTGTTACTGAGGACTCAAATAAAATCTATGTTTTGGGGTTTTTTTTTGTACCTAAAATTACTTAGGAAAAAAATAAATGCTGTTATAGTAAACCTGAATGCAGATCTGAGTGTGAGCTGACTTTCAGCAATAGGTTACTTTTTGCCTCCCGGCCCTCGAGTGGTCGTATTTACAGCCACACTGTGAGTTGTCCTGGTTTGAGGGAAAGCAGAACCAACTTTCTGTTCAGGAATTTTACTTCTTAGCTAGGCCTCTTCTAACTCTCTGAAATTAACAGCATCTTGTGTCGAAAACGGTTCATTCTCAGAGTGATAAGGCCAATCCTTACAGATTGTGCCAAGGAATGGTACACAGAGAGGATCTTGCTTATATTTATTGCTATAACAACCAAGGTCAGCTAATTTTGTTATTTGCCCCATTGGAGGGTCGGAAGTGGAAAAGCGTAGAGACGTCCCACCTGCGGGGAGGAGCGGACAGGACAGGTGACCCAAAAATTGACCAACAGGGGTATTCCATCCCATCTGCCCCATCCTCAGTATAAAAGCTGAGGGATCAAAGGGTCAGCTCTTCCTTCAACAGCCGACGTCCAAGGGGGACCCTGTCTGTTCATCTGCCTTTGATCCCGATCCATGTGTTCCTGACTCCATCTGTGGAATCCAGTTCCCACCCATCGATGAGTCCAGTCTGGGACTTCCCCCGTGCCTGCTAGTGACATCATCCTGGGAGCTAAATACAGTTTTGTATATACTGTATCTATTTCATTATTTTCCTTTTTATTTTATTATTAATATTTCATTAAAGTAGTTTAGTTTCTTCTAAACTCGTAAATCTCTCTTTTTCTGACAAAATTTGCAGAGAAGTCTCTTCATGTTGGAGTCAGTGTGAGGTAAACTTGTCCTATTTTGTTTCTCACTCTGCTTCTGAAAGCAGGATTTTGGTCCAGCACTGGGTTTGAAAGCCAACTCTGATAATGAAGTCTGAAGAATTCCCACTAAGCAAGATGTTAGGATCATGTGGACACAAAGAAACTATATTAAAAATACATATTTTATGTATAAGCATACCCTAGAGAATTATTAACAATTTTTGAAGGAGGGGACCTTTACTGATTGACCTGAATGAGCACAAGAGAACAACAGTAATTATTCTGACAGTTGTGTAAGGCATATTCCCATGACAGACTGACAGGAACTGTTTGAGGCAATGTGCAAGAATATACTTACTTCAACACATACTAGGGACTTGCATCACAAATTTCTATTTTTGTATCACCAACATTACAAATCATTCCCTTACAGCAAAGCACTTACAAGTAAAGCACCGTGTCTGTTTCTGAAGAAACACCAAAATCCCAGTGGCGACCGCAAGAAGCCCCAAAGCTGTGATGCGGAGCAATGAGCATTACCCTCAACACTTACTATCTCTTACAGCTTTCAGGAGGAAACATCAGAATTTGTGGAACACACAGGCTTGTAAAGCCAGGGCCTAGAGAGGGCTTTCTGCTGGGTGACTGCTGCCTTGTACAAAGAGTGTGACTGAGCACACCGTTTCTAGTCCGTGCAAGTGAGAATGTTACCTGTGGTGGTGAACTTCGTGTTTCTTCCCAAAGCTGGTAATGGGAGTCACTGCTTGCAGGGCTGTCTGATTTAACTTGATTGCAGCTGCCTATGAAAACAAGACGGTACAGCGCTTTTACACATGTACTTTACATTGCCATGTAAAGAACAATGGGAAAGCAAGCTGGAAGGAACAGACTGAAAAATGGAAACAAGCTCCCACCTCTGGATTGTCAGTGAGATATATCTGTCTGGAGATGTTGTTGATGGCACATATCCACTGGAAGGGAAAAGTGAAATTGAACTCTTCAAGTTCACTTGTATACAAGAACAGCAGCATTAAGAAAATATTTTTACCTCCTCGTATTCTTTCTTGCTTTCTGCTTGAAGGGTTATACCCCTACAATATAAACAGAGCATATCAGTGCTAACAGTGGACACCATGAATGTTTGACTCCAGGTCTTATAACAACATCACAGAATCATAGAATCACAGAATGGTTCGGGTTGGAAGGGACCTTAAAGATCATCTAGTTCCAACCCCCCTGCCATGGGCAGGGACACCTCCCACTAGACCAGGCTGCTCAAAGCCTCATCCAGCCTGGCCTGGAACACATCACCAAGCTTTGTATCTATTAACCATCAAAGGAAGAAAAATCACAAATAAGCTGCAGCTAAAGGACACCACATATGCTGTTCAGGCAGTTGTGGGGGAGGATGGGAAAGAACATGCTTTTAATTTGGAAACAAAGGATTTCTGGATTTCCCTTCTGGAAATCCAGAAAGGCCTACTATTACAGCAAGCATGAAACAGCATCTGAAAAGGTAGGTGCGACCGGCTGTCCTCAAATAAAACCTGTCTCATACGCTTTGCCTGTAGGAGTAGTGATCTGGAAGCAGTATCTTCTGTCTTCGCAGTCTACAGCCATAACAGAGCAGTTGTCCAGATCCTGAATCAATCCCCCAGCTACTGCTCCCCTTGGCTGACACATCAAGTTGCCACCTTGAGTGAAGAAATAGAGTCTTTCCCAAGTTGTAGTCACCAGACCTGTTTTACTAAAGAGAAGATGCAACGATAAAGACTCATTACTATCTAGAAATTGCTCCATATATATGAAGTCATTTGTAAATAAATGAAACTGCAAACATATCCTGATGCTAATCTGAACTTTATGTTCAACCCTGGAATCTTTTTTTATGATGAGTCTCTGTTAAAAGGTAAAAGCAGCACTTATTCCTAGCAGAGACTAATCCTTAATGAAAGCTGAAGAATTAAACTATTTCCAAACATTCCAAGTTAAAAACATTCTCTGCAGTATCTCATAGTTAAGGAATAAAAGAATTATTGGTATTGAGTAACTGACGTGAAATACTATTAAGCTGGACTAAAAAAAAAAAAAAAAAAAAGTATTTTCAAGGTGAAGAGCAGCATGAGCAATTTCAGCACAAAGAATAATTTTAAAAAGCATCTTCTGCAAGTAGTTTCTCAGAGTCCATGTTCTCCCTAGAGTCCCGTTATATTGAAATCCAGCTCTTAGAATGCTACGAGAAATTAATAAATGTCCACTCAAAAAAAATAATTACTAGTCAAATAGAAATAAACTGTTATTTAATCAATCACATAAACAGGGTTACTTTATGCCACCAGTATACATAGCTCCCGTGGAAGCTGATGGAAGATTTTACTTGGAAAATCTGCAGAAGTACGTATGGTATACATTCAAAACTATGCACTTGCATTGTGCACAGAGCTTTTGTTTATGTGAAGGAGGTCATTTATGAAAACATGCATTTGCTACAAAATACAACTGTTTATTTTTGTAAAGACTACGTCTTCATTGGCCCCATCATTTTCTAATTTTTAGCCACGTGAATGCAGGAAGTCATCCTTGTAGGTGAATTCAACCAGAAATAAACTTCTGTTTTCAGGAAAACAGTTTCAAATGTCTCTGATTTAATTTAAGCTTCTAAAACACATTTCCAAAGATGACAGAGACAGTTAGGAGCTGAAGAGTACAGCTGCCACAGTGATTCAGGAGCCTCAAAAACCATTTTCTGACAAGTCTTTACAACCTAAAAAGAAATAAAATTACATCAACTAGTCAGCAACTAGTGGGTAGAAACAGTCTTCTTACTTTCTAAGATTAAGGTAGCCAGCCTTCTGGATGAGATTTCTATTGATAGCAGGTGAAGTTACATCAGAATCTGGGGTGTAAACAGATTCATTAACTGCAATTAAGTCCTGCTGGGATACCCTCATTTTTTCAGCTTCAGCATCCAGTTCTCCCTGTATGCTGGAAAACAAACACACAACACAACAAGAAACCCAAATCCATCATTAGTCAATTTAGGCCAGTATATAGCTAACACCTGTAACGCCAAAATTAACAAAAATACCAGTTGAGATTATATTGGAGGGTAGTGCAAAGATAAAGTTTATTTTTAGAATAGACTTTATAGGAAATATAATGCAAGATTCCACGTCCAAGGCTTTCTCTAAAGACTAGATAAATCAGTGCAGTTAGGAAAGAATGGCAGGAAGAGGCATACAATAGGGAACTACTCCCAGAAAATGTCATCTGAGCCTAAAGAGAAAAGATGCAACAGTTTAAGGAAAATATGGCTATCTTTGGCAGGCTGGAAGCAAAAGCACAGCCAGGATTTCCCCTTGCTCTTTATTCTGAAAGCCCAGCTTGAAGACGTCACTCTCAGTATGCTTCATACAGTAGCCACGCGTTCTTTTTTGCAACTTGTACTCAATGTAGTTATCTTCTTTCCCCAGACAGTATAGAGAGATAATGATCAAAATTATGAGATCATTTTGCAAGACTGAAACGAGCACATGAGAAATGCTTAGGTGTTGAGAGTGAAGAGTTAAGTTTATTTTTTGATAGAGACAGCTTCTAAAAGCAATGCTCGTACCAATCTACAATGCTGAACATATATAGATGTTGCCCTAGTATAGCAGCATAGTTCAGAGTAGGTTTTACTGTATCCAGGGTACCGGGAAAACTCACAGGGTGGGAACATAAGAATACTTGTCATTGCATACCTTAAAAAATCATTAATAACTGCACCTATGCAATAAGCAACTTCCTCCCTGCTTCCTGCCCAAGCGGTTAAACCTTTTGGAGAACATGAGCACATAACACAGGCTGTACACAGCAGGACAAGAGACCCATGTAGTCCACCATACTGTCTCTGACAGCGGCAAAAGGCCTGTGGAAAAGTACAGGGCAAGTACAAATGATTCTCCTCCTGTTCTCCTCCCCACTCTTTTGTAGAAGTTGGTGATACCCTGTAACTGTTGAAGTAATCTAGAGACACGGTGCCACATTTAAGTCAGCACTAAGCAGTATCCAACTGGACAGATGAAGAGTCACTCTTGCATTGTGGTGTTAATCTGTTTTCATGTTAGCTTATTTCCAGCTTTTCTGCATCTTTAGAAAGCTGAGACTTCCTAGGCTCCCACATCACCTCCAAAATGAGACCAGCTGCGTGCATCTTACCACCTAGACAAGACATGTAACAGGCTCAATTATAAAGGCTAAGTAATATCATTAGTTCTGAATTAAATTAGACCATATTTTGCAAGCTGGTGCCTTTCAACATTATCATTAAACGTCAGAGTAAGAATTATTTAAATTCCATTTTGAAATAAAATGGAACAATGCTGTCAGTTTTTACTTAAGTGCTACTTCAATGAATCTTTTGATCAGTCATTTTTGTTACACCACAAATTGCTTCTGACAAAGCTTCCCTGGCATCTTCACGGTGCCCAAGACTGGATTCCTCTTCCTAAGGCATGTTTATCTTATCTCCAAGGCAGAACGGAGAGAAAAGCTAACAATTCTGAATTTATATGCATTTGTGTCAATTAGACTAAGTGGTTACTGGGAGTATTTTAATGATCTGTCCTCTCTTATGTGTTTTCACACTGTTAGCACTATTCGTTGTATAAATGGTAATACGCACATCTGTCTCACTGAGGCCTTGTGATCCCAGCACTATAGAAAGAAAGGAGTGGGCAGCAGAGTTTTCAGTGGCTGCGTAATCTTAAGTCATGAAACCATGTCCTGTGTCAGTAATTGCTAACCTGCACAGTGTCATTCAGAATTTTGCAAGCTTCAATTTTGGTTTTTCCAAAGACATCGTGCTCCTGTACTAGTTAAATTTAAGTTGTACTTTCAAGCTTTGGTGTGTGACAGACTTAAAACACAAAAACCAGACTCAGCAAACCAACTGAGCAGTCTATTTTTGCTTCGATTTACTACTGTGTACTATGCAGAATTCAAATCCATCCAATTTTGGAACACAAGGGCTTATTCTATGATAAGGATCCAATGGCAGGATCCTCACTGTACCTGTAAGACACAAGCAAGGTGCTCTAGCCTTACTAAATAAAGGGCACTATTTCAAGGGAGTTTGAAATCTGTCCTCCAGTCTGTACAAGCGTTATGTAGACTGTGGAGGGATTTATTTCAGAAGTGACTGTGCAAAGATATATAAATAAGTATCGATGTACAGGAAGTAAAGTATTATTTGGTGAAAGAATCTACTATACAGGGAGATTCCTTATAACACTGTTCTCAAATTGACAAGTATGCATTATTTAAAATGCCACCGGAGTCCGAATAAGTAATGATTTGGATACAGTTCAACATGAAAGGTACGAAGCAGTAAAGCGAAGGACTCAGTTTAGTGTTCCAGCTGATTCAAAATAAATGATTAATATTCTGTCTAATATGATTACATTTTAAATGTAAAGTTTACTTTTACAGAGACTTAATTATAAAGAAAATGTCAACCTTCACTCCAAGTGGGCGAGCGGGGAGGGGAGAGGAAAGAAAAAATAATCCCAAAATTAGGAGTACAAAAGTGAGGCAGTTTATTGAAATAAGGACTGAACTAAAGCAGGTTGAACTCAGTGGACCGATACAGCCTATACTGGATGCAATTAATATGTTCTCTAAGGTGAAGAGTTTTGTGTGCCTTGTGCAGCTACATTAAACACTCTGGCCCCTAAATCCTTACTTGGGAGGTTAACGGGTTACCGTTACCATTACAGTATTATTACAGAAGACCCAGCAAGTATAAATACCCCTAATTCAGAATACACTTCATCTCTATTATATTAATTCTGTTAGCCCGCTTCAAGCCCAAATTCCATGCTTTTGTGTCCGTGAAGAGACATAAAGATGAAAGAATGCATGTGAACACCTTACAGATATAGTTCTTGACTATGCTGTAAAAACAACTCTCTGCAGTGCACTGGCAACATTTTCCTTTACATGTACAAACATACCTCCTTTCCACCTGCTGCTTTAACAAAATATACCCAACGATGCAATGCCGGCATGGGAGGACTCTCATGAGAAAGAAACAGGCACTCCCTGTTACATGCTGAAGGTTACAGTGCTATTGCTCAGAATTCAACAGAATGACAAAAGGAAACAAAAGTATTGTGTTACCTTTGAACCATGTCTGAAACAGATGACAGAAAGCTGTCCATTCTTTTGGAAAACATCTCTGCTCCTTTCTTAAAAAAGTTGATCTGAAAAATACCAAAAAAAACCCCGGGCACTGGAAGTTATCTTGGCTTTGGCAGACAAATTGTGGGGACTGTGTTAACAGCGATCCCACTATGACTGATACTTTGGGATCAAATGCATGGTTAGTACAGCTATGTTGCCTTTCTTTGTATTTCTCACTTTTGCCATTTTCCACCCTTTCACACACCCTTTTACACACTCGTAAGCTATTGGCTGCTGCAGGTATGTTTCCAAGGAACTTGCTAGGTGACTGAACTAAGGGAACAGGTCGCCTTCTCCCACACTAGCACTGCGGAACTGGTCCCGCGGAACTGGGTCTAGTGGCTTTATAAGCCACTGCGTGCAAAGCTACTATATCAAAAGGAATGGGACACAACTCACCCTTTAGATTTAGTAGTCCAACCTGGACTACCGACTCCAACCTGGAAATTTTTAAACTGCTATGGCAAAGTCAGTCAGGAAAATGATGAAGTGCAGCTGTGCTAGCTGAAGCCTCCAGGGCAATCAGTTATATCAACCACAGATTTACCACAGATTTTGTTCTACTGAAGGAGCTAAAAAAAGCTACCAAGGCCAAAGTGCACATTTTGTGACAGAAGATGAATTCACTTAGCTGGTATGGCTCAGCAGGCACGCAACAGCAGCAAAGCACTCGGTGTAGACTTGACCTTGGATTACCTGCTGCAGGGCACACAGTCATCGTTGGGATCTACTGTCAACTATGTGAAACATGGATAGTGCCTGTGTGCAATTACGTAGCTTTTTTTAAAAAAAATAAAATCAGTGAACTACTCCGGAAAGAGATGTAAAAGCAAATTCTTGTCTGTTAAGCAATTTTTTAGCTATTTCATCCAATTTTATTTGTGATCCCACTCCTTTTCCCTAGCCTTGGGATGTGGGATTCCTCTTACCTGTAACTCAAGATTTCTGCAAACGTGTTATTGACCACAGACTCCCTTCACAGACAAACGAGAGAAAGCACGCTCTCTTAAAGAATGATGCACCTATCGTATTTCAGAAGCCTACTTCAGGAGGGAACAGCTCTACATTCCACTGACTGACATGCCTAGCTTAGACACTGAGGTCAATTTTCAGTTAAACAAACCCTGTATTAGCCACTGCTTCTTCCAAAAATTCCTTATGGCCTGCTCATTCGTTGGAAATGTGAAATATGAGATGCATGTTATGAGTAATTAATAAAGAAAATATATACTTGGGCTGAAGGGCAGCAGTTCATAGTATTAATGCATCAATATCAACTGGCCTCTGGCTATTCAGTCATTCCCATGACAACCTAAGACTTTCCTGTATACAGCACTGAGATACTGCAGTTTTGCCAGATAAAATACAGGAAAGAAAGTGCTGTTTCGCTTCCAGTAAAGGAAACCAATGCAGCTCTTTCACTTGGTATAGTTACAGCAGAGAAGCAATGTGGACTCCCATGGTGGGGAAAGTGACTGAATTCTCCTTTATTACCTATTTTATACGGGGCACATGATCTGTAAAAGACACAGGACAATGGAGATGATGATCCACACTGCAATCTCAAACAGAGCACCGGATCCATTTTTTCTGTGTTCATAGCCCAATTCTCATTTTCCCAAAGCTTTCTTTCATCAAAGTCAAAGCACAACAGACCCTTAAAATGGGCGGTAATGAGAATTAAGTGCTCTGAAAATACTAGTTTGTTGATCCTCCTGACATCCTGGAGAGTCAGATTATCAGTATTACTACCGCATTTTACAGACTTGAGAAACGTTCTACCAAATTGCTGGCAGAATAAAGATTAGAAAGAGGATTTGCCAGCCTTATGCTCAATCCACTCTACTGTTCTGTCCTTCCAGTTCTCCAGTGTATGCTCTGTTCCCTATCGTGTACACTCCTCATCAGTATGCTGAACATTATGTGCCAGGAAGGGAACTGCTACATAGAAGAGTTTGTGCAGACAGAGTAAACAGTGGAAGTAAATGCTGCCACATTGATATCTTATCCATGAAAAATTAACCCCAAGCTGATTCTGTATGTAAGTGTATTGGATTATTTTTTTTCATTGATGTTTTTCCTGACTATCTAAACATTCAATTATCTGCCACAAACAAAATCAGTTGTTAGAATCAGGCAAAATGAATAAAAGTTTTTTCGCCCCTCTGTTATCATTTGTTAGTTCTCAAAAAAAACCAGAGCCACGATGTTTTACTTTTCTCAGGGACATGTCTAAGTGATATAGACACTTCACTGTCCATACCTGTCCTCGTGTATATCCTAGCATAGGTTCCATCATTGCCACTCTCTTCCTGTACTGCAGAGCATTCAGGGCACAGTAATATTGCAGAGATGAAAGGTGCTGCTTTCTTCTTGCATTTGCCACTTCTTTTGCCACTTCTGCCTTAAGCTGAATAAGAATTGATAAAAAGGTTGACAAAGTGTTACTGTGCATATGGATACATTTACTGCTTATTTTCCAGTTATCTTGAAACAACTCTCATTACAGAGCTTCTCCACGTTAAAATGAAGGATGAGAAACTAAGAAAGCCAATTCAAAACCCAAAGCAAGTACTTCAACAAGCCCTTCTCTGGCAAGATACTTAAGCATTGGGGAGCCCCTGTGACTATAAACTACATAACTACCACAACTAAAATTCTGGTCCTGATTTCAGTGCAAGAAATTTATTTGCATCCAAGATCACAACACAAGCCTGCAGGTGCAGAATTCAGATATGAATAATTCACAATAGGCTATATCAAGTTCTGTTCTGTACTACATTTCCTTTAAAGGACCATCCTGTAGAACTGATGTACTCTTAGGATAGGGCCAATCACGTTTTTTGGCACACGGGGATATATTTTGGAATACTGGGCAAAGAAGAAGAAATGTAAAACAATCCCACCAACACAGTTGCATGTACTATAAGTGGAATGACAATCCATACAGAGAAATTCAGCTGGAAGGTAGACGCCAAAAAATGGAATGCTTTATAAACAGCAGACACGAGGCTTCACGACAGTTCACAATGAACTGTACCCAGTGATACAGCATCACCACATCAGCTGTACAACAGTAGGCCTATACAAATCTATCTACAGCCATTTGGACTGCTTCTGTCTGAGGAGCTCCCCTGGATCTGAAGGGCTCTAGTTCAGCACAATACTTGATCACTTGTCTAACTTGGAGAAAACAGGTATAACTTTGCTGAACTGATGTTTAAAACCTTTGTGTCTGCTTGGAAACGAAATCACAAGTACTCTTGAGCTACTGTGAATTTAACTGATGAACTCTTCAAAGTTCTATCTGCATCATTGTTCACTTACGAACAGCTGATGAAAACTTTTCCCTTTCACGTTTGTTACCTTTTCATTTTCTTTCCTTTTCGGTAACCTGCTATACTTTGCCATGGACACGTCATGTTCTGTAGACAAGGAATATTATTTTTTTAGAAATGTGATGTGTGTGCGCGCAGATTAAAAAATGTCTTCTGTGATATAACAGGTGCACACCATTAGAAACAAACAAAACAGGGAAACATACCATTGCTAGCAAGGCCAAAAAGATCCTTCAGTGTGCTTACTTCTGAAAAAGAGAATTCAAATATTCAGAGTAAAAACAGCTGTCAACACTTCGTTCAACTGAGACCATTTATGGCACATTCAATGCCTAAGTCACTCCAATACTTTCAAAGCAGAGATGCATAAGTTGTGCCTGTCTTGAAAATGATGAACCAGATGAGAAATGAACAGGCAGACGGCACATTACGTCAAGTGAGTTTACTTGACTGAGCAAGTTATCACTGTGAAAAAGATTCCTTATCTGCCAGTGTCATTTACCCAAAGAGGCACCATTTCAGTACACTTATTATGACAAAAGGCCCACCACTACCATAAATGATCGGCAGTTCTGAATAACTTCCTGAAAATGCTTATCTGATATGGAGAAATCTAAGTCCCAGAAACATACGAACTAAGCCCCCTTCCTGTACCTGAATCTTCATCAACGTTCCTCTGTGAAAAGAAACACATCTGAGTGCTGGCTATGATGCTCACATAACAAACACTGGCCATGAGTTTCTGATGTGGGTAGAAGGAAGAGAAGGAAGAGAAAGTAAACAGGCGACTCAACTTTCACAAGTGTTTGGCACAAGCTACTCTCAGTGTCCATACCAACGTATGCTGCAACTGGCAAAACCCTTCTCAAAAAGCGACAGAGAAAGCACATTCACAAGAACAGACATTATGCAACTGTGAAAAAACAAAGGGAAATTGTACGATGTCATCATGGTCTCTGATTATTTGTAACAACCTACATATTAATCAGCTTCATGCCACCTTTTTCTCCCCAGACCACTACTTCGTGACTCTAATGCAGAAAGACAGAAATTCTTCCCAGGTGTGACTAACTTGTACCCAGAGGTTTCTACAGTATTCAATACATACACATAACAAGATTAGAAGTAAAAACAAGAACACAGTTAATCTTCCTTGCTTAATCCTATGGTGAAATTTCAATATGGCCAGGCCTCTACTAAAAATGCTGCTGTACAGACTGTGTTAGAGAAAAATGGAATTTGTGATGGATAGAACAAAAAAAGATTCTGACAACCAGAGAAGCTGAAGAAACTTTTGGGTTTTGTCATGAAGCAGTTGAGGCTTTGGTTGCAAGCTTCACTTGTATTTTGGGGGGATTTTTTATGTCTTCTTTTATGAACCAGGAGGCAGAATCACTGTATCAGTGAAGGCACATTAAAGAGGTGGGAAAGTGTTTATAGAACCAAGATCTTACCATCCAAATACTGCTTTATATTTGACATTATATTATAAACAAGACAACCATTGATGCCTTCACAATTTCAAATGAGATGTTATGATATAAGGAACCTTAACTAGTCACTATTTTACTGTAGTTGTATTGTCTCCCATTAAAATGATGTCTTTAGAAAGTACATAAGCACAACTGAGCTTAGTGAGTTGAGAAGTGGGCTTTTAAAAAAAAAAAAAAAAAGCAAGCACTGCAGTAAAATCTCATGTTTCTTTTGCATGAGTAGGTTAGAGTGTCCTTGACCTTGAATATGAACTTCTTTCTTTTGAAATTACACCAAATATTTGCATTATTGCTCTGCTGTTTAAGTAATGAATTTCCAAGTTTGTGCAATCAGGTTACTTGCATCTACCCTTGGATGGCAAGGATTTAAAGCAGACCGAATCGTTAAAAGAGAGAGAATATACTATACTCTGAAGTTAAAAAAGCATGTGCTTTTCAAACAAGCCCAAACTTCTGAAGTGGGATAAATACTGCTTGCAAGCCATTTTCCTTCTTTAGGCCACTATAACATCAATGATTTCAGTAAAATTACACTAATGTAAAAGCAGGGTGACCCAACAAAGAAGAAAGCTGTGTATTAACTTGTACCATATGCTGTATGAAATGTTATGTGGTGAACTTGCACTATTTAAATCTGAGTAAAAGCATGCACCTGTCAATGAAATTCTGTAGTAGAAAAAATAACACAAAAAACTTTTCTGTGAATCAGCAAAGAAGAAACTATTACATGACATTATGTCTCTGTTTATTATGAAATAAGCAAAAGGAACACATGAGGAAAATTAAAACATAAAAATACAATTTACCTGTGAGATCCTTTTCCCGAAATTGTATTATTGGTAGAACCATTGTATCTGCAAGCTGTTTCGCCAGTTCAGAATGAAGAATATTGAGCTGAAACAGAGAGGAGAGGAATGCCCTAAGACACAATGTAAATAAATTAAAAATAAAAATAACAGCACTTTACAGTTGTACAAGAAGCAGACCTGTCATCTGTGCCCAGCAGACAAAAAAAGCATATAATGTACTTCAGTGTACTTCACTGCTTACAACACATTTCTCAAGATACTTGAGACACATGGGGATTTCCCCCTAAATGCTTAATTCCTGCCCGCTGTTTTCCAAGGATCCAAGAACTTTACAGTTCCCACACACCGTATTAGGGCAGTTCATTTGACCATTAATGCTAATGCTTAACACAACAGGATTTAATCTGTAATTAGCCTTTATTAACCAGTTTTTGTTAGTCTCTACACCACAGGGTTACAGTCCCACCGCCATGACTAGAATCTCTTTCCATTCATAAGGGTTACCCGGGACACAATCACAACAGGGGGCAAACACAATGAAAGGTCCCATTCAAATATTTTACCTTCAGAGCAGTTTCCCATTCCTGTTTTTGTAAGCGTTTCTCTAAAATCCGGCACATCAAGACATATTTCAATGCACTTGTGTGATGCTGTTTAGGATGAAGGCAAGGCTCTCATGTCAGCAGTGGCATGCTAGGAATATTAGATGGGTTCAGGTAGCACAACTATCAATCACACTGCTGGAGTGCCTGATACTACAGACTAGGAGGGCACCACACGCTGACGTGATATACTGCCTACTTGCCCACTGGGCCCTGGAGGCCTCTAGCCAGAGTTATGCAGGTGAGGATGAAGTCAAGATTTCCCACTAGACAATACAAAACTAAACCAGGACAACTCATTGCCTGTAGAACACAGAGCTGAGAAACAGGTACAGGGGGTAGCTAACACACGGAAAAGGAGGCTGAGGAATGGAGTAAGTTCTTGTGAGTGGAAAATGTGACAGAGAGAACTGAACAGAGCTCTTAGCTTTCTGCTCCCAAATGGGATGGTTTTGTTGTACCCAGGAAGGAGAAAGTTCTTGTTTTGATTTATTCGTAATTCACATAGACAAGTACAAGACTTGTGAGAATAAATGCTCCTTTCAAGTATCCCCTTAGAGCAGCTGTGCAGCAGGAGATGCGGAAGGGAAAAGTTAACCTTTGGGATTCCTCTCACTATATTGTTAGAATTATCCACGGGCTCTAAAAATTTTAACTTATTTTTTGCCCCACAACCCTCCTATCTCCTCTCCTCTCCTCTCCAAAAAAGTAGACCTCACTATAGCCATTTGCCTTCTTAATGGAAGTTGAAAGTAGACTAACAGGAAGAACTACACTTTTCTGATGGCACAGCCCTGCTGACAAGAGAAAGAGTGATGCGACAAATGATATTTAAGCAATAAGGACCTAGATACTAAGATTATATAGAAACATTATATGGGCAGGTCTAACAAAAGCCTACAGAGAGTAGAAGCGTTCAGCACACGCAGCTGTAGTACCTAACCTGCCTTCAGCAGGCATTTCTGCAGCCACCTCCCAACGCCTCTGGATTCTGCGTGACCCCACAGCAACTAAACTGCAACCTTACTAATTCACAGCTGCCCTGCATCCATCCCTGGCAGGTTTTGGCTCAAATTGCAGCGCTTAGAGCTTAAAAATGTAAATGTCATTTTTTAACTTAATTCCATTTAAGATGGCCCCAGCCTAGATGAAATGTCCTGTTTCAGTCTCTTTTCTAATTCCCCTATTTAGGAAGTTCAGCTTTGCTCTGAGGACAGCATGTGGGACAAAGTTACAGAAACAGCTCTGACAATTACAAAAGGGTGATATTATACTTCCCCCCAGTTAAATGACTAAAAACCCCAGGCACAATCAGTGGAAAGGCTGAGAATCAAAAGGACAGTGACCAAAAGAAAAACCACCAGTATTCTATATTGTAAAAATAGACTATTGTAAATTCAAATTACCTCATCCACAACTTTTGAAAAGTAATGAAGGGTGGATATCACTTCTTCATCTCCTTTACCTAAGGCAAAATGCTGAAAATAGAAACACACATTTGGTCCGTAAATCAATAAAGGTAAGTATAAAATACAGCATGTGTTTTACTACAAATGTAATGAATACTCCTAGAAAATGCAATAAACAATAAAACTAAATGGAAAAACAATAAATCACTAACACATACTCTTTTACCTTGCTCCCCCTGTTTTAAATGAATGGATTTTGAGCAACATATAATTAATGCTCATTTTAAAGTCACAGTCATACAATAGGAACAAACTGGTTTGCATCTTCATAAATTTATTACCTCACATTTTGCCCCCCCCCCTTTTTTTTCTTTTTAAGATTCTCAGAAGTGACCTAACTCCGTTGAACACTATGGGGAATTTTACAACAGCCTTCACATGATACCAAATGAAGCCAATGCCCTAAGCACTTCTGGAAACCACACTATTTAGACAGACTTCTTCCCAAATGCTGAGGCTGAAAAAAAAATAAAAATCAAAGGCATATGTTGAACATACCTGCTTTTCATAGGCAAGGAGCTGCTTCGAAAGCTGTTGTGTGGCAAGACACATTTCATTCTACAAACAAAAGTGACATGTTAATAGAAATAATGAAAGGTCTTTAACTCTACTGTTTCTAGTACTTTGTTACCAGCTTCTTGACTGAATCTGCAACTACTTAACTGAAACATTCAGTTGTATGTAAATAACCAGTCCCAAAATACCTGCATAGAGAGGCAGAAAGAAAGCACATTTCAGACTTAACCAACACACATTTTGCTTAACTACTTCGAATACAGGTAGGATTTGGGGTTTAGCTTTGAGTTTGGCGACCCTCCCCAAATAACAAAACTGGAACAACCTCAAACACGTAAGCTGTCATACCAGCATAAGAATGTTTCATACTGGTTAATCATCTTTCCTCATATTCTACAGCAATAGAGAGAACCAGTAGATGTGTCTTTATATAACGCATTCACGCTCAGGGAATGTGGTGAGATAATTACAGCGCTTTAAGTTGATACAGGAGCACATAATCCTGTATTCTCATGGCTAAACTGGCCAATGAAAGTACACACATCCTTAAGACATGCTTACTCAAAGCAAGACTTGTAAGGACGTTGTATAATTTTGCTTGACAGCTGAAAAAAAAAACCACAACAGACAACCGTTTGGATATGTCAGTCTTTACTCAGTGTATTCCTAACAATAGTATATCAACTCCTCTGTTCCTGATGTGTTAACAATGACTTAAAACTGGAATAAAAGAAAAAGCGGAAGCGGGGAACTAGGATCTGCATTAACCCCTGTCAAATCCTTCTCTTCCTCAGTAATGCATAAAACCAAATCACTTCTCATTTAATTTCATTTTAAACCTTAACATAATCTATGCCTCTCTCCAAATACATAACACCATAGGGAGTTTGTAAAACTCAGAGGAATCTCTGAACTGCTTTAATAGCACCCTTTATGCTGGGGCTGGTACAGAAAACCATTAGAACTGGGCCAGAGTTTGTGTGCTTTCTTGTTCTCCCTTGTCGTCCTGAGCACACAGAGCACGGCACAGCTAACTATCTGGGCCAGAGATTCTGAAACACTCTTTACTTTGGCCTGATGCCATCTCCGACACACTGCATTACAGCCCGGTGCTTCTGCACCACTTTGGCATGCCAGGAAAGAGGGCTAATATGGACAGCAAGGCCCTAACACTTAGCCAGTCTTAAGTACGCCCGAGTGCTCAGAAAGAACAAAGAGACATAGCCACAGCCAAGGTGACAGCAGCTGAATGTGAACACGTGGCAGAAAAAGATGGGTGGACAGCTTAAAACACTGGTGGGTGGAGATGGGAGAGCAGAGGTCTTCCAAGGTGCAAACGACGGCTCAGCATTAAGTTAATCTGGGTCCGAACTCACATCATGTGCACTCTATGACTATTCTCACCTCACAGTGATGGATTACTCTTGTTTCTTGTCTCAGACAAACTAGCAATGAGAATTACGCTTTCATACAATAATAATGCCAAGGACTCACCTAAGACTTGCAGGTCGGTTATTGAGACTGCATAGTTTTTAACATGAAAAAGCCTTACACAAACACTTGGCATTTAAGTATTTCCCAAGCCAGTGGATGAAAAGGATGTTGTGCTTTACAATAAATTAATAAACCTTGTTAAGGGCTCAGGCAAGGATAGGAATGAGCCTCAACCATCTTCCCCCAGGCTGTAAGAACAACTGAGAGACTTTGCCACCTTCAAATTGGGAGCTAGCAATCAATGACAGGAAGGATGAGACTCCTGCGCAGACTGATGACGCTAGAAGGGTTGGTTGGTTGGTTTGTATGCACGTGGGCCGAGTCAGAAGATGAATTTTAAGACTGCAAAAAGAAGCAGGCATTCTCAGACCCAGGATCTTTTTCATAAACATAACCTCAAAGATAGAGCTGAGTAAGAACTGCAAGAAGACTAAGTCCTCACACAGCAACTGTGATGCCATCTGTCACTGGTACAGTTGGGTCAGGGTAAGAGAAATCTTTTGAAATAAACTGACTGTTAGAAACTTGCCTCTTTTTTTTTTTTTCCTTTTTGTTTCAGTTCACTTATTCCTGCAAAGTCTGCAGCTGTGTGGTCTGTTCTGAATTTGGAAAATAAATGCTTCTGGCTTAAACTTGCTAACACCAAAAGAAGCTTCAGAATAATGGGCTGACACCAAAGGCACCCTATTCCTTTGTGTTAGCCATCCTCAAAGCTTCCACCAGTTTGTTTTTTAAAGACTACCAGATCCCCAATTTCCTCACCCAATATCCAATGAGTAACAAAGAGCATCATTACTCATCTATGCAGGACAGTTTGAGGACGGGCAATGCAAAGAGGTGTGTGGAAGAAGCATCTTCCAGTGATCATCACCGCTCAAGAGCCGCCCCTAGTATGTGACAGGATAATGGGGGAACACATAAACTCTGAGGGTCTCAAAGGGGGTGTAAGTTAACATCATATCACGTATATGAACAGGTGACAACAGTCACATATAGACCCCAAGCAGACATTCATGGCACGCTACTCCAGGTACAGAAGAGATTGATGGAAATGCCTGACATAAAATTTACTTTGTGATTTTGGGCTGATTTTGGGACAACAGTTCCATGCATCACTGATGTCCCATTGATGCCAGCAAGTCACATTTTTCATTTATAGGCTCGGTTCTTCGTGTCAGAACACCACAAACAAACTTGTAACTCGCTCCCTGAACACATGGACGCGTTAATCCTGAGTCCTTCATCCTCCCTCCCAACCTCTGACAGACTTTGTTCCCATTAGAGGTACAAAATCATTCATTATATCACTGGGAAAAAAAGGCCAATGACCAAACACCCCCCCTCCCCAAACAGCTGTAAACAAATCAAATTAAGCCAGCAAACTGAAACACAGTCACATTACATAAGGAACAGGAAGCAGCCAAAGTGCTCTGCTGACCTAGTGGTAATACTGCATTGCTAAACACGCTAATCTGGGAAAGTTTGGTTTAATCCTCCTCCCATTTCTTCCTAATCAGCCTTCTTCCCCCCGTTCTCCCGGTACTAATCACTCTCAAGACTTAAAAGTTATTTGCATTACTTCAATTGACATATCCACTAAATCCAGGCAAATTATTTTAACAGGTTTTAATCTGTTTCCAAGACATTTTCCCATGGAATACAGCAACATGCACTTCTTTCACCCTGAAGTGACTAAAATTCAGTATACTACAGCAAAAGAAAAGCTACTACA
Source organism: Larus michahellis (assembly GCF_964199755.1). NCBI lineage: Eukaryota > Metazoa > Chordata > Aves > Charadriiformes > Laridae > Larus > Larus michahellis. Next base: position 60,441,496 of record NC_133896.1, on the reverse strand, counting down.
GGGTCACTGCCTGCCCACATCTCTTCCACATTACTCAGACACTTCAGAATTCATCAAGCATTTCTGGAGTGGGAGAGCTATTGATGAGATGATGAATCAGGCAGAAACACAATAAAATCCCGAACAGAAATCAAAGTATTCTAAATGAAGGCAAAATTACCCAGTACTAGGCCTTGCATTTCATTCATTTTCATTAGATTATTTTACTTAGCAGGTAAAACATCATTGCAGCATTAATGTAAAAAAGTATACTCGAGGGAAAGAAGAAAGGCCTGTAGGCAAATAGGTACCAAGCAATCAGTTATGACTACAGATGTGCTCACTTTTGTTCTGTTTTGGTTTTTTTTTAATCTTGGTTGGCATGCTAGGGCATGCTAGCCCTAGGAAAAGATTTTTATAAAGTTCACGAACACCAGTTCACATAGATAATGTAATGGAAGTGGTGTCTTGCATCAAGCATTAATCTACCAGAAATGACAAAACAACAGATTAAACCCCATTGTTTAATTCTCAAGTTATTTCAGTACCTCATTTTGCCTTCAAATAAGTCAGCAAGAAAATATCCAACTGTTATTTCTGATCCAGTGCCAAAGCAAAGGCATGTGATTTTTCTGGGTTGCTTCCACCTTCTTTATTATCACCTTTATTGACCAAGCTGTTCATATCATCAGAAGAGAGTATGATTTTTCTGTAACCCACTTGTAATAAAATCTCCATGCCGTTAACTATTTACCACTAGTGATGCAGTCCATCCCCTTTTATTTAGGATCTCTTTTTGTATTTTTCCAAAAATAAACTGTGAAGGCTAATAAACTGAAGTCATAAGATACCTCTATAGACAGTCGTCTAACAGACTCCAATTTGAGGGCATGTAAAGGATTAAGTTGAGCTATAAATTAACTTCTAAACACAGAGAGCTATTCCAGCACGTCCAATTCCAATCCCAATATAATGAAGCCTTCTGCAAAGCTACTTTCCTACTTCAGCTAAAGCTGGCATTTTTAAAAATCTGCAAGCAACCAGCACTCAGAACTACCAAAGGCTTCTTCATGTAAACAAGCAAGATACTGGTAAAGGTATTGATTCACGCACCCTGTACGTGCAGAATGACACGTAATAAAATTTGGCTTACATCTGGGAAAGCTTAATGCCTCATAAAGGAGAAAAAAAACCAAACAGGTAAGCGGTTGAAGGAGGAGGTCTATGAGCAGTTGCAGCCTTCTCATCTTTACATAACGAGGGAACACATTTACCTTCAAAACCAGACGCAGCACAGAAAGAACTGGGTCTTGATACGACAGTTTTATGCTGCTCTGTCTACATCTGCATGTCATCTTCGTACAAAATAGAGTTCTCCAGCAATCTAGTAAATGTTACAGGCTTAGGTTTGCATATTAAATAGCTCGGAAACCTGAAGCCAAGGGTGAGAGAAGCTAAGCCTCACCAGGGTGCTCAGGCTGCCCAGCACTTTACAAGATGAGGCTAACATATGGCTTGCCCTGCTGCTGATTCACAGCACGGCATTCAGTCCTCACAAACACAAATGGTTCAGCAAAGGATCATCTAATAGCTTCAAGAAATGGAAGACACTAGTCAAAACTCTGCTGTAAAACAGCAAAAGCAGGCACAGTAGGATGGCTAGTTCAATAGGGAAAGAATCTCTTCAGTTTCTTGCAAAACAATTACTATCAGCAGGGCATCCATACATTTCTGCCTCCTTGTAGTACTCAAATGTCCAGATGCTGCTTAGTGCAATGTTAACTTGCTTCTGGGCATGGTGACAGCTCCAACTTCACAGGCAGTATTAAAAACAACACCCATGACTTTGTAAATACATTAGTTCTCATGTGATAATGCTCTGTTTACCTCTGTTAGCAACATATGGTGAATTTGCCTCAGGAAGTGCATAGATATATGATGCAAACTTACAATGAATATGGAACAATAATATATAGGGTATTTCACAGAAGTCACTGTTGACAACTGTAATTTATTGCAATTGCTTGTCCTATCTATTGATAGGACATCCAATGTCCAATGTCCGCTATCCAATCCTATCCTATCCTATTGAAGCGACCATATGTGGAACTGAAAGTTTACAAAACACTAACTTAAACTTCATTATTTCAAAAGGTTTTGGGGAAAAAAGCCTTATCATCTGAAAAGGCAATGCAATTGTTCCCTCAAACATGAAAAGAAAGCAATTAAAAGAAAAACCGTTATCAGTGCTTACTTGTTAGTTTAGTAAGAAATAGTTTAAGAATTCTGAACACTTGGGGTTATCTATGCAACATAATAAATATGAAAATCTATGCATACCCTAGAGAGCTTCATACCTATCTACTGAGTTATGGCCTAGTGAAGTCAATACACAGGGAGATGAAACAAGCAGCACTGTTGAAAAATGTAGACACAAGCTGTCATGAATCTGGGGAGAGAAATAACACTGGTATAAAGCACTACCTAAACAGGCCCGGACAGATATGAGCTGTCCCAATACCTATGAATGTGGTACATATAACCCAAGACTATTCCATAATTGTCAAGAGTTTCCTTGAGAGTCTGGACATAAAAAGGCAGTGAGCCCCAGGGTCGCTGCTGCTTAGCCCATGTGGCTCTGGAATCACAGGACAACTGCTCAGAGACACTGATGCTAAACAGAATTACACTTCACAATTCCCATGCTGTTCTCTCTCTGGATATACTGATAAAGGCAACATGGGTTTCTTTTTATTCCTCTTCTGCCATCCCTGCTCTTAGTATCTAGACAGATTTGTCAGGAATAATGTGATGAAACCTCTTTCCAATGAAACCTCTTTCCAATGCATCTTACTTTCCCCTAACCTGCTTGACTGTTTGTCCCTTCTAATAGCGAGTAGAGACATAACAGTCTCCTGAGTTTCTAAATAGCTTGTTGTTTCAAGTGAAGATCCCAGCTAAGGCATTTCTATAGTATGATGAAGAACTGGAGATGATAGTAAAGCTCTGAAAATAATTTACTATGGCAGTGAGAAGTCAGGAATATAAACTGGGCACACTTTGCTCATACACCATTGCAAGAGCCTCAGCACGCAACTGAAGTAAATGAAGTTTTCTAACTTCTAATGCTTGCTGCATTACATATTGCTCAGGTAATAAAATGTCCAGAATGATGAACACAAAATTCACAGAAATCAGACAGCAGTAATGCCAGATGCATCACCAGAGCTTGCTTGCAAAGAGGAAGAACTATGAGAACAAATTCTGTAAGGAAAATTTCCTCTATAAGACCACTAACATGATAACTACTTCAGGGTATCACAGCACAGATGGGAGAACTACAGTAGGAAGTACAATATGTACTCACCGGGATGTGGTTTATTCAATGAAGAAATATAAAAATGCTTCACTATATTTACCCACGTGGGCTTGCCAGATCAACCAAACCTCACTCCTCAAGCACAGCTCACACATTTGGTTCCTGTGACTTCTCCTTGATCACGGCATCACACACTGCAACTGCCTTGTAGCATCACCACCTCTTTTTCACTGAAGAAATCCACGTGCGAAATAGTCACCACCCCATTACATCTGGTGTGGGTGCCCAAAGAGGTGAGAGCACTGTCCTGATGCTGCACAGCAACCAGGGGCTTGTCGCGCATTAAGGCCTTGCACCCAAAGGCAATCTGCTAGCGGTACATCACCCAGCTGCAGCCTAGTGTCACAGGCCCTTCTGCACCAAGTGGCTCCAGGTGCCTAAGACACGTATCCACTGCAACACCCTGCAACGCCTCCACCCTGCGACAGGATGCTGCAGACCCATCCTTCCACTCTTGGGACAAAAGCAGTTTCAGGTCATTTCAAAGGTCTGTCTGCATTCTTTACTGGGTGCATTCATTGGGATGGGCTTCATCCCAACAACCACCCTACTGTCATTAGGAAAGTTAAAGGCATGCAAGAAGTTCTGCTTGAATACGTGGAAGTCTGAAAAGTCAGGTACCCAGCACCTAGCCAAAATCTGTATCTTAATAGAAAAAAAAACAAACGAGTGTCAAAAGGATTCCTACTTTTCTAAGTTTAAAAAAAAAAAAAAACCCTGGGCAAATATTTCTACTTTTTTCACATTCTTTTCAAATGCACTGATGCAAGTGTTTAAAGCAGCTTGAGCTGTCAATTTACAAACTTACTGCTGCTCTGCACACAAAGCAGTGTTTTGGGACAAATATATGCATATATCCACATGGATAATTAACAGCTTGCAGTTGGTACTAATTGCTACTCCCCTGAGACTTTGCACTGCATCCATTCAGAACCACCAACTATTGTTATTTGATCACAAGCTACAGTGGTTTGAATTATGTGAAAATCTGAGTTTTCATCACAAGAAACAACAAATTTGTAGTAAACTTCTCCAGAAAATTTTGAAAATATGGTTGACACACATCTGGGAAATTTTAAAGTTCAGAACGTAGTTAGGAAGAAAGCAAGATTTACATTTTTAAAACTGTCCTAACTCTTTTGAGGGGGCATAAAACCTGATTTTTCAATACTGTGGACTGGTACAACCCACTGCTGTTTTGTCTGACTGCCATGGCTGTGATTCCAGACATTTTTATGGCTGTGCAAACAGAACTTGTGTCATTGCTTCAAAGTAGGTCAGTAACTGTAATTCCCATTTTACAGGTAAGGAAATCAGAGCAGGGGATGGCAATGACTTTGCAAAGACAAAATTTAAGTCAGGAAAATAAAATTCAGAACCTGGCTTCTCACTACTCTCCATTTTACACTCTACTAAATCCCATTCCCTCTCAAAATGAAAAGGGTTGGTAGCACTTCCTAGTATGCTGCCAGTGAGGTCCAGACAATGCATCTAATGACACATCAGCACAAGTTGATTTTTCTCTCAAGTTAGGCAGCAAAGAAATATTACACACAGATTTTTCTTAACTGTTCATTCATGTTTAGCAGGCAATTCAGCATTACACTTCTCTTTCTGTGGCAACTGCAATCATAAAGTTTTGCAATAAGGGGTATGCCCCTCAGAAATTGAGGGTGAGTTCAGTCAGAACGCATGTCTCTGAAATATTCAGGAGCGGTTCCTTAAAAGGATATATTGACATTTGCAAAGCTTAGTAAAACTAGTCACAGAAATCAATGTTAGCCTATAAAACACTAACGATGTCTTGGGAACTAACCACCATATAGGGCTGAATTAATTATTTCCATTAATTTTTATTTAAAAAACAAAATTTTGCCCCAATTTTAGTGTGTTCTTTCAGGCATCATGCAAAAACATGAAGAATTTTTAAAGCGCACATAGAATAAAAACCACAAAAAGTTTCAGTTTTCTTTTCCACTTACATAATGACTATGATCTACTTATGCTTTCTTGTTACTGCAATGTCATTTTTTTGCCACTACTAGACCCCGAAAACACAAACCCAACTAAATCAACTAAAGCAGGAAGCGTGAAGGAAGAAAGTGGCCAAGAGGTGCTGGGAAAATGAAGTAGATTCAGGAGTACTGCAAAGTACAGATGGGTAAATGCGCTGAGACAGTGAGAAGAAAGAGGAAATGTCATAATTGTGGGGCAACAGAAACGGAGAAGGCTAAAAACTGAGATGGAAAGGAAGAGGCAAACAAAAGCAGACAAAGCATTTTTTCATGAATCACAGGCCAGAGTAACTGCTTCCTAAAATGGCATCAGCCAGGCAAAGTGACACGTAGTCCACAAGCTGAACATTTAATAATCAAGCCATATTTATCCTCTGCCTTCTTTCACCTATTTCAATCCTACCTGCTCTTTGGTCTCAGATTTCTACCATCCGACGTGCCCACGCTCTTGCTACTCTTAAAAGCTCAGTGACTCCACCAAAACGCCCATCACTGACTTTCAGTGCTGGTTTCGTGTCACCTCTCCAGCCTGTGGCTATGTGCTATATTGTTTTCCAAGTACGTGAGCTGTGCTGTAAGGCTCTGATCGCTCTGGATTTGCACAGGATCCAAGACAAGTCTCCAAAGCTGGATCTTCCAGGTGTAGGTAGCTACATCCTAGGCAGATGGCTCTTTCCTCCAAGTCATACTATCAGTCACCCAAAAAGAGCAATCCCATCAAAGAGACATACACTTGCAGTAGTTTTATAGTTGAACTGATTCCTGATAACATAAGAATCAGGCACTCAGTCTTACAGTAAATTCAGAATACCCTCATTCTCCTCATCGCTCTGTGTCCTCTGATTTACTGGTCTGAGAACAGAAAAGCTGTTGTTTCTTAGGAACTTAGATATCTAACCTACACAAATACTTGCCAATGTTCCATGAGATACTGTGTATGTCTTTAAAGACCTAGATACAGTATTTTGAAATATCTAGTTTTATGCACATGGGAATCCCAGCTTCACTGAAAATCCCTCAGATTTATAATAATATTTTCCAAAGCACTGGATATGATTTACCTTACAAATTTTTCTTCCAAAGGGATTTAGTCATCTAGATCACGTAAGTGCTTCAGAAAGTGTTATTTTTTTTCTGCTCCTGCTCCCATATTTTTCACACTAACCACTTTAGGTACTCAACTTCAGTATGACTCAAAGTGTACATTCTCTCTAATCAATGGACACAGATAGTTCCTTCCAAATGGTGAGTCACAGCATCTAAGTTAGATGCCTAAAGTCAGCATGAATACCTATCTGTGTATTGTGTCTATGTTTAGGCAAGCAATTTTGTCAAGGCTGGCCTTCCAATGTACCACAAAGTAAGGACATACCACAATTTTTCTTTTATTTATTGTTTGGAGACAGACAAAGCAGGTAAGTTTTTTTTCATGCATATGACTCTTCTCAACATCAAAGATGGGAAGGGACTGAGATATCAGATGGAAAACATCCACAACTCCTCTTAAACCACAAGAGGTGCAGGTATTTGGCAACTTTCATGTAAATAACAGCATCATAATAGCAATTTATTTTCTACTGCACATTACACAAAAGAAACACAAATGAAAAATTACCTGAGCACCATAGACTCGTTGCATTGCCTGAAGCAACTGGTTTGTATATTCAGTGAGGGTTCCTGCATCTTCTTCAAATACACTGAGCAAAGACCGAGTCTTCAATAAAAGAAAAAAAGCAAATGGTTTCAGTTCAGAGTGAAAATATTAAAAGGAATCATAAATGACTGTAAATAGATGGTAGCAAAAAATATAAATCAATCAGAAATAATAAGCCCTTAACTTTGCATGATTCTTTTATTCAGAATCTCCAAACATGTAGAAATTGGTCCTATTATGGATAGGTAAACTGAGGCATAAGGAAGTAAAGTGATATGCAAATATGCAAAATGCTATGGCCAAATCCTCACTCCCAGTCTCTTGCTCTAACTAACAGACATTCCTTCCAACATAATCAGGAATGTAAAAAATCCTGAATATCTGCCTGCTGACTACAGTAATCCAAACCACGCTAAGGACTCTGGGTCAAACACCACTGCTTGCTCACTTTACTTCTCCGATGTCAGACTGTATTGAAAGCACCCCTTTCCATGAGATAATTTACAGACTATTCACTCTCAACTATCTTAAGCAACTCTTAAAGGGCCACTGCCAAAACTAGCTGACGTAATGGGACCAAACAACTGAGTGTTCATCTACAACAACAGGCAGAGAAGTATACACCCACTCAGAGATACCCCGTACTTTCTCCATTCTGCTAGCTCATCCTTGTCAGCAAACAGGGGGAAAAAAGCGCAAAATTACTTGTGTTATCTTAAACACATGAATTCGCTTGGTTTGTTTTGATGGAATCATCGGGAACAAAGAATTATGTTGCTGACACAGCTCCTGAGATAGGAAACAATGATATCTCAGAATAATGCCAAGCTCCAGGATTTGCTAGATCAAGACAATAATGAAAGAGGGAAGGCTGTCCCTTTAACAAAGTCATGATCCATCCTTAGTCTCAACTTCGTAAATCCAATCTATTTGATGCTAACTGGCAATGTCTTTCCATCTGTGCAGCTAATGTATATGACATTAATTAGTTTCACCTGCTTACATGTGTTGCACGTATAAACTCCAGTACTTTCGTAATCACATCAGCCCTGTAACAGAGGAAGTGCTTTATCTTCTATCCTCCTATTACAGGAATCTCTAATGTACCTGAAGTATCCCGGTTCAAATCTGGGAAATGTATTTCAAAGATTTAAGATAGTTTTAAGTTGCTCCACTATTTTAACAGAAGGCACATGTACTTCCCCAAGGCATTTATTCTTCTCTTGCAGAACTCTCTGCCCAGACTTTATGTTTGTCCTGAAAAACTCAAAATCAGCACCCTTCAAGAACCCTGGCCTAAGATTAACTATCATTTCATCTCTGCCAAGAAGTACCTAAGCCAGAAATTAGTTTTGCTCAGCAGTTAAGGTACATGACTTGGGAGTCAGTGCTTGGGTTCTGTTCTAGATGTTGCACGGGAGTACTTCCATGCTTTGAGCAACTCTAAAGCTCTCAACATTTCAGTCTGCTAATGTGCCAAGCTGCTACCTTAGAGACACTCCTACCTTTGAGGCACTGGCAGTCAATGCATTTGGGAAACTCACTTGAGACCTTAGCATGTAAGGAGATCCGAACTACAAAATACTGTTTTCAAATAAAGAGAACATAAAAACCAAAGAATGGAGAGAAGGCCAAGTCAATGAAATGGATACCAAGAATCCAAACTTATAAAGGACCTTTGTGCTGAACTTCCCTAGAAGGACAGGGGCATGATTTTGAGAGTTTTCCACACTCAGCTATTATTTCAGTAATTGAAAACACGTTGCTTTTCAAAAATATCTGGTTTTAAATGTTTTATCTTCAATGATACATTAAAATAAGCAAAACTAATGTCAGCAGTCTTCTATCTATACAGTGCTCATCTTCCTTGTTCTGTGTTACAACATCACATGAAATACACAGGGTATGAAGATAGTTAAAAAATAAATCTAGGGAAGGCAGAAGTGATAAAACTTGACACAGTGTTTATCAAGACAAATCTCAAGCCAAGACTAAGTTGTTGTAAAGAAATTGCCTGAAGTAGGCTACAAATCACACATTTCTGCACGCTGGAAAAGGTTTGCAAACACAGGAATGTCAGCTACATTCCTAAATCTTACTGAATTTTTGCAGGTTCAGTTTTTCAGATGTCTAAATATGGATTGAGGTAGAACAGCTCTGGGAAATAATTTCTAAAAGTCTTGGCCTCAGTTATTAGCACATTGTTCAAAAATAATAAAAACAATAAATGATTCAAGCAGTTTGGAAGTTATTCTTGGAAACCATTATATTTAAGAACACCATTTTAAATCACTGCAACAAAATACCAGCATGTGTATATTTTCGTTGTTGCCGTTTTGACAAATTCTGGAATAGCAGCTAATGCTGCTGAAATAAACCAGTAGTCCAAATATTAAGCTAACATTGACAAGGCCTCATTAAAAGCACCATTATCGCGGCTTTCTGCAAAACATCGAAAAAAAATTTCTACTTTTCTGTAAGTACTTCCCCTGGTTTCAGCATGACTGCTTACGTACATTTCTCTCCTATTTTGAGGCCAAACACTTAAAAATTAAGACACTTCTTATGGCCTTTTTCAGCCAGTGCTTGGAGACAAATGAAAACAAAAGTACTACATTGTTGGGGAAAGAGAGGTCAAGTTTCAGAAAACTGATGAAGGACTAACTTTAGCCTAATTCTCTTCTGCGTTGTCCATAGTTTACATACTTCACACAATTCATACAAAGTGAGGTTATATCCTCCTTTTACCATCCCTTTGCATTGCTGTACGTGACTCCACTGGGCAGAGGAGAATCAGGTCACTTTACACAGAAGTAAATGATCCCATCAGCTGCTATGCTGTACATTCTGTGGGACAAGACTGCCTTTTTGATTTGATTTTGCAGCACCCAGCTCACAGAGGGACCCTGTTGCACTGTGAATCTAAAGCTCTCCCCAAGAAAAGTAATAAAAATACAAAAGACTGAATCCTTCCGCTCCCATTTTCTTGCATGAAAGAATATATTTTAGCAACACTGTGCCATTATAAAAATTAAACAATGTCCTCTCCTCCCAAAGTTTTGAGACTTGAACAAAAAGTAATGACCGAATAAAGCCAAAACATCCTGCAAATACTTGGGTTTATGCACAGCCTGGTATTTCCAGTAATTACAAAGGAGATGTTAACAGCCTTTATTTCAGGTCAGAAGAAAGATGAAGACCTCCAAATTCAATTCGGTGCATTGTTCAGCTGCTTTCAGTCACTGTTACATTTCCAATCATTGAAGGAAGTGTTGACTGAAGAGGTAAATGAGTTCACCTGTACTGCATGTCAAGTTCTTCAGCTCCAGAATGCAGTGGGGAGGTTAATACTAAAAACGTCAATAACTGCTCATAATAAATCTAGCACATGTTGGTAAACTGGAACACACAAGAGTTCGGGCTGGCAAGAAACTCTGCATGTCACCTTGTCCAAACTCCTGCTGAAGCCAAGGCCGACTCTGACACTACATCAGGTTACTCAACACTTTTCCCAGTTGAGTTTTGAAAATCTCCAAGGATTCCACAAACACCATATCAAACAGATGATGAAAATATTTCTTACTAGGATGGGATTTCATGGAATCACAGAAAAACAGGACAAGAAGAGGTGATCAAGATGAGCCCCGAGACTCATTAAGTCCTCACAGGTGCATGTTGAATCTTTCCTTTAAAACATCTCACGACAGACTCCGTAACACCTTTCAGCAATCTGCTCCACAGCTTACCTGTTCTTTCCTCCTCCTGATCCATCAGCAGATGAGTTAGGATTACAACACAGGGCTACTTGGGAGAAGGATTCATGGTGATCCACCTTGCCCTCCCCTCTTTCCCTGCTTCACCAATTACTTTTGTATCTCTGCATCAAGCTTTGTCTTCAAGTGCATCTTCCCCGCCCTTCTGTGAAATTGCCATTTTCCCCTTACTTCACCCAAACTTCCCTCCTTCCATCCTCCTTTCCCAGCTCTCGAGGCCTCACACCCCTCTGCCCCCCAAAAATATCATGACATGGCGTGTTCTTCACTGTGGGGTGTCCACGGTCCTCAGGGGTGACTTCTGCAGCTGTGTCGCATTGTGGTTCCCAGCAGTGGGGCACAGGGTGCTACGCGGGGCTGGGCGTAGCACAGGGGTGAGGGGAGAAGCGTTCTCCCCTGCCTGCAGGGGTTGGGAAGGCAGCAACCGCCTGTCCTTGTTTCTCAGACTCCTTCAGCAGAAGGTCATCTTTGGTGGGATCCACGTCACCTCCTTGATCTTCGTGGGAAGCCCCTGTACCTGAACTACCACCCTTGGGATTCCTCACCAGGAGCGGGGAGGAGCAGGCACGCTGCCCCTGACATTCCTTCAGCCCACTCCTCTCACCGCGGCCAGGTGACTCACAGCACCTAAGTCCGCCTTGCCCTCGGGGACCTCGAAGGAAGCCAGGGCACCCACCCATGTCCACCCAGCCTTCCCCGACGCACCTCACCTCTCCGGGGCGACCCTTACGGCCACCCAGCGCACACCCCCTATAGGGCTGCGTGAGGGAAAACCCGAAGGAAGGGTCACTCTGAGAAAGGCCTCTGTGCCCCAGCCCCCTCACACCCTACACTGGGCTGCCACCCTCTTCTCCAGACACCCCCCAGGAGCAGACACAGCCTGGTTTTCCCTGACAAGACGCCCCGTTGGAGGCCAAAGCCTCCCCTCGACGCCACACAGACGGGCGCCGTTCACCCGCTTCAGAGCATCCCCGCCGCCCGACGGCCCCCACCGGCCAACTCGCCCTGACCCACTTCTCCGCCCGCCGGCGGCCCGCCCCGCCGCCCTGACCTCCTGCACCGCCCGCCAACACCCCTCTCGCCGCCGCGGGACGGCGGCTCCCCGCACCTCCCGAGGTGTCAACCCCCCCGCGCCGCCCCGGCCGGACCCAGCGGGCTGCCCGCCGGCACCACCGCCTCAGGTGCGTCACACCGGCGGGCGGCCGGGCGGGCTCTCCCCCGGGCAGCGGCCGCGGCGCGGCTGTGCCCCCCCTCACCCCCGCCCCAGCTTCGCCCCTGGCAGCGGGCCGCTACCTGCGGGCTGTCCTGCAAAGCCTCTTCCAGGAGGAGTTTATCGACGGCGGGCATGTTGGCGCGGCGGCCGGGCTGGGCGCAGGGAGCTGGGTGCGCGGTGGCGATGGACGCCCGCTGGCACGCCCCGGCGGCGGGGCTCGGCGGCGTCCCTCCCCGCGGGGGCGGCCGCGGCTCTCCGTGGGCAGCGGGGCACGGCGGCTGGGCGGGCGGGTTTGGCTCCGCTGGCGGGGTGGGGGCGGCAGCCCGGGGCTGCTCACTCCTCCCAGTTCCCGTCGGCCGGAGGAAGCGAGTCACGGGGAGGGCCGGCGGCAGGAGGGAGCGCGGCAGGCGGGGGGTGGCTTCCTGCCGCCATTAACTCCGTCGCCGCGGCGGCCTCGCCTGTGGGGACGAAGCCTCAGATGGGGGGCGCCTGTTCACCCGCGGGCGGCAGGGGCTGGAATGGCTTCCCACAGCCCCGCTCTTGGCTGCGTCCCCTGGACAGGAGGGTGGCGGGAAGGGGGGATGCAGCGGGGGCTGCGGGATCCCCCCGCAGCTGAGGGAGGCCTCCCTGGCTGTGAGGGTGCCGTGGGTGGGATGGAAACCAGGGGAAGATGGCATCCTCCAGCCTAGGCTTGTGGGGCTTGAGGACCTCTGGCTCTGGGTGAGGTCCTTCGGGGCGTCATGGCTCTCCTCAGGGGCTGGGGGCTGCCAGCAGGGTCGGCCCCCCTGACGGAGCCCCGGGTGGCTCAGAGAAGGACCCCTGGGCCTCATCCACCTAGGACCAGCGCAGCCGCTGGCTAAGATGGGCCTGTTTACAAATGGCCTCCTTTGTGGCATCTGCATTTGTTTTTGTTCATGGACGTTCTGCAAGCAAAACTATGTGCTCTAGGCAGGTCAATCCCCACTGTGCCATATCCCTACACCTGGGGGGTGAGAAGAGATTAATTGTAAGTTACTAGTCCTTCATGTGCAGAACCATGTTTTTATTTTTTTATTATTGTCTCACTGCTGTCGTAATTTGTTGGATAACTTCAGCATTTGGACATTAACTCGGATGCTTAGTTGAACAAAGCTAATGTTTTCAAAGTAAGCAGAGCCTTGCTTGACCCGTGAGTATTTCATTATGTTCATGTTTTTGAAGGGTGGCCACCGTTTTAGGATGCCTTGGTTTCTCCAAAAGTCCAGAGTTACAGATCTGCAGATCAGTTGCTTTGTGCTTGTCATCTGCAGCTTTGCTGCTCCAGTGTGGCTCAAGGCAAAACCAGAATCCCATTTAAGAAAAAAAACATTTCTAAAGAGTTGAGGAAGAAGCCTGCCAATTAAACAGAATACGCAAACAAAAATATTGGCTGTAAAATGATGAGATGTTATCGTCTTCAAAGAAATTTCACAGTCTTCAGATAACTCGCTGCCCTCTTTTAAAAGAAGAAAAATAATTTTTTTAACTGCAGCTTGAGTTGTAAAAGAACTCCAAACATTAGTATTGGCTGCTTTGCCATTATAACAAGTGCTTGCTCTTTGCATCTAAATCCCAGTGGATTTTTCCACTTCTATCATTCTTAAACAATAGCGAACACTTTACATGGCATGAAAGGTGATTGCTGATACAGATTTTTCTTGTTGATTAAAAGACTGTACACAAGCAGGTGGCCTTAGGACAATTTTTCAGATCAGCTGGATGATTGTTTGGTTTAATTATGGGAAATGATCATTGAACCCTGTAATTTTGGCTAAGATGACAATTTTGGCTGTGGGTCTGACATTGATTGGTATTGCTTCTGAAGCTTGTGACAGGACCTTTAACCTAATGTGCCAAGCCTGCCTTGGTCTTACTCTGCTCTACAGGTCCCAAAGCTGGGCTCCCTGTTCCAGGCCCTTGAGTAAGAACAGAGGTCTCACGTTCAGTCCACTTTTTCTGCCTGAATAAAGACACTGAGCCATAATAAAACTCACTGGCTAATACCAAAAATACCGAGTATGACAGTATGTATTTACATAATGAGAAAACAAAAATAGATACGGCTGTATCATAATAATGTTGTTTCAGAGAATTTTAGAATGGTGGAAAGAGGTCAGAGAATATTTTTTGCCTACGGAATATGAAGTAAGGCAGTAGCTAGGCATTAGACTTAAGAATTCATGACTGCTTCTGAGCCAATTTTGTTGGTCTGCATTAAAGTCTTATTTTTCTTTCATCAGAAGTTTTGAAAATGTTATTTGAAATTCACTGAGGAAGAGAAGACCATGCTTTAATCAGATTTTCTGTATCTGTTAAAGTAGCTTCAGGGCATTTTTTAATCTTTCCCAAATACTTCTCTTACAACTCTGCCCTTTCCTTTCTCCCTCCAGTCTTGAAATAGTTCAACAACAGTTCTTCCGTATTGGGTTGAGGTATTTCCTTCACCAAGAAAACATCGTCATGGTTTGTGTTTTTATTTCACATTGTCTTCCCTCCCAAGTGCTATAAGCCTTAAGGTCTTTTCTTGTTCCTCTTGATGGCTTTTAGTCTAAGGTTCAAGTGTGGAAGCCTGTTGTCATTCTGAAATTGAGGATAGCTATTTCCAGAACAGGTTCTACTAGTTTTATTTAAATAAAACAAAAACCACTTCAGTAACTACTGAAGGGTCACACTTTTATTGTATGTCATTCTTTTTTGCAGCATTCCTTACACAGCTATAATCTTGGTGGATTCCTTATTTATAGTGATGAAAAATTTTGTATTGAGCTTTCCCAATACAGTCCAGGTGGTGTTGAATTTAAAAAAAAATAATCTTGCCTACTAATAATTGAAATTATCTTTTCCTTGTATTACTGATAATTGCAATTAATTTCCCAGTCACCTAGTTTTATTAAGTCTGAAGAATTATTTTTCAGCCTTGGTAACTCCAAATAATGTTTCTAAAATAATTAAAATAACCCATAGTACTACCACCAAACATTTCAACAATTTGTTTATACAACAGTAGTGATATCATACAAAAAATTAAGTACCTTTGTGTATAGGAAGACCTTTGGATATGGGGTGTCTAAGCCTTTGACACAAGAAGACGCTGTCTCTGGGTTTCATGGGTTTCTGGCCAGGTTGGCTCCAGGTGGCATGCTTCTGGGGCACTCTGTGGTACCTATGCTGCGTCTGGTACCCAAGGAGGCTTCTTCAGAGCTGTCTCGGTAGCTTTACATTGCACAGTATTTTATCCCTGTCTGGAAGAGAAGTGGCATGGCATTTATCCTGTCGTGTGGTCCACGAGCTGCTCACTGCACTGGGCAGTGCTAGCAGCAAACTAACAACATTGTCTTCTAAATTGAGGTATTGAATGCAATACTTGGTTACTACAAAAAGTCTTGCTAATGAAAAGCACTCTCCTAGCTATTCTTCAAAGTCAGATTTAATGCGAACATTGTACATACGGAAAGAGAACAGGGAAACAGCGGACACAGTACCTAGAATCAATCACCTGAATGTTCAAAAAACCTGTCACGGCAGTATGAGCTGAGCTGGAGAACATTTCCAGTAAGCAGCCCAATTAATTTTTATGTGCGTATTCTGTAATCTATAGATTACTTGGTTATGTTAAGATAAATGCTTCTTAGAATGTGAAAACTTAAGGTAAAAACCCTGGAATGGCCAAAATGAAATAGATACATACTGCTTATAAAACTACTAAGAATTAATAGTATCAAATAAAATCAATAAATAATTGAGTGTTGCATATGAAGTAATTCTTTATGTGGACTAATTGTACTGTTTCTAAGAAAAGATGGTGCTTCTTTCCAGCAAAAGCATGTATATAGCCCAAAAATGTCATAGTTGAGAGAATGAACGATTTTAAAAGAAAAAGTTTGGATTGATCTGTAAGATTGAGATTCATCTGCTATATGCATCTCTTGGCAAAGTTATGTGAAATCTTCCAGTACTACTGCAGTTTTGCAGAAATTAGTGCATCTTCAAACCTGAATTTGGGGTTTTACATGTGACAGTCTTGTTCCTGTTTGAGGCTGGTCAGGAATATCCCTTGGTAACCAGCCAGTCAAGTATGGTCCTGTGCAGACTGCCTTTACTGCTGTGACAGAAGGGGCCACAGCGTGAGATGACAGCTGGGGACTGTGCCTTCTGCGGGACTGGAGGGTCTCGGTGCCATGCTGCCGGGTTTGCCCAAGTGCTTTTCCACCTAACAGCCCAGCATCAGCTCAGGGCTGGAAGGAGGAACGCTGAACCTGGACGGTGCTGTGCGTGAGTTAATAAGCCCTGCCAACTTTAATTGGCCTGTTTGGAAACAAGGCAGCTGTTGTGCATCCTTAGCACAATTTATTTCCAAATTTGATAATCCACCCAGTATTAATGGAGAGCTGACTGTAATTATTTTTTCTGGTTAGACTAGTTACAGGGTAAGTCATATTGCATTGTGTTTTCTTTCTCATATGTTCCATTATAACTTTAAAGAACATATTGCGTTATACTTCCTTTTTGGCTTCATACCTTATACTTTACAAGAAATTTCTGAGCAGTAGTGTGCTAGTCACATGTTTGCTAGGTCAGCA
This sequence comes from Larus michahellis, assembly GCF_964199755.1. Taxonomy (NCBI): domain Eukaryota; kingdom Metazoa; phylum Chordata; class Aves; order Charadriiformes; family Laridae; genus Larus; species Larus michahellis. The sequence goes on along the minus strand of NC_133896.1, from coordinate 60,424,885 downwards.
GAGTCTATTTATGCATTTAACACAGTGTCTTAATATTCTTATTCTTCTTCGTGCTCAGTAAGAAAGAAATCTTTGAACTACAGATGACTTTTAGAGGTTTAATAATTTACCCTAGGTGTGCAGGTGTCCTGCATAAATATAGAGTATATTAATACCTATTTTATTAATACCTATATTAATAGGTATATTAAATGATAGTAGCAATAAATTGCTTCAAATGAATTCTTTACAAGTGAACAATTTGAAAAAGACTGTCACTACTCTCACTACGAGAAACATCCCAAAATAATTTTTTAATAGTATCTGAATAAATTACTGGTTAAATAACAGGGCATCTAATGTACAGGAGGACTCTTGGACATGTAGAAAAGGTGTATCTTGTGATTTTGTGTATGACCCACAAGATAATACCAGGTTGAAATAAAATTCCATTGAAATTATTAATTGCCATGTAGCCAAGATCTCATGCTCTGTTTTAACGTAAAACACATGGCTTTGTTTATTTCCATTAAACACATTAGTAATATGCCAAAATGGATATGTACAGATGTACTGGCTAGTGGGATGGATCGAATTAAAATCTCTTTGAAGGTGAAGAGTGTAACTGCCATCTTTAATTCCATGTAATTTAAGGTCAATTAAGTTCCCTCATGTAACCCGGTACAGCAGCAGCCTCCATCCAGATCCAGAATAAGAATATGGTTTCAAAAGCCGGAGTCTCTGGTGACAATACTGGCTAGAGGTGTTGCCACCATTTCTGCCACCGCTTCTGCCCTGTGGTGCCTGACCTCCGCTGGCATTGGCACAACCCTTTGTTTGGGAGCCTGCCGGATGAAGGGCATCTGATTTAACAGTTTCCACTCGCTTTGCAAGCAGAGATGGGTGGTTCGTTGGCAGGAAGAAGTACTGAAATATTTTAACCTAATATTACTACTTTTTGTCCGCAGTTTTTGCAGTGCTTGGGCAAATGCTAAGATACAGGCTTCTTTCTCCTTTTAGCTGTGCTTTTCGTAATGTATGTTGCTCCCTAACCTAGCAGATGCTTCTCCTGTTTCACGTGATGGTCCAATGGATTGCAGCGGTACCTGAGGTATAGTGAAAAATTTCACTCTGAAATACAAGTGACAGAAAGAAAATACAAGTGCTTCATAAAAGAAATGCATGTGTGGTATGATTCTGTAGATTAAAATAGGAGCCATCTAACGCCTGGCATATAATTGTTTTATGAAATGCTAATAAGTAACCTGTTAGGTGTAAACGTTACCAAAGGTCAGAATACCGTGTTGCAAATGCAGGTTGTGTCTGCAGGTAGGACTGTCAGTTTAGTGTCAGAGGGAATGCTGGCTCAGAGCCCTTCTTTTGTAGTATTTAAAATACAAGATTAATACAAATATCAGAAGCAAATGCACTTAAGGTTGTCACTGTGTCTGAAGCCAGTTTTTAGCCTAATTTTTTTATCATGAGGTCACCTGAACCAACCAGGCCCTGTACTGTTGTGTTTCCTTCTGAGCCACAGAACTGAAAAGTTGATGTTGTCTTAACTCTGATCACTCCCTTTGATTTACCTTCCCTTGGCATCTTTCTATAGCTGCTTGAGCTAAAAAAGATGAATGTTAAAGTCATAACACTTACATACAGTAGAACATATCCTAAGGCCTATTAGAAGTCCACAAAAGTCTCCTAGCGTTACTATATCCCTTTGGGGCTCTTGTTCTACGGACATGGTGTAGCACAAGGGGGTTCTGGTCCTTAACTGAGGCTACTACAGGCTACAGAGGCCCCCCATGCCTCTCCTGGTTGCTGGCCCCTAGAGCAGAGCTGCCTGAGCTGCCCCAGACAAAAGCAGAGCAGGACCCGGTGGTGCAACAGAGTGTCAGTTTGTGTTTTTAGAGAAACAGCAGGAAAAAACGGGATGAGGCAGAAAGCAATAAGGAAATTCTAGGCAGTGCCCAAGTGGGCATTGATATCACAATCTCTTTGTTTCCTGAAGGTGAGTGAGTGACTCTTCCAGGCGGGCTGCCAAGGCAGCGTCACCAGCATGCGTACACAGGCAAGGGCTGGCATACCAGGAAAATGTGCTGCGCAGGCAGAAGGTTTGGGCACCCCCAATCTAGCTCAGCAGGAACCATCTCACTGAGCTCTGTGTTCCTCCACAGTGCTCAGATGTTTCCAGCTTCGTGAGATCAGACGTTTCCAATTTTTCATCCCGTGACAGCCACTTAGAAGTTCTTCTGCTGTCTGGCGAAAGCCAAATGCTGGAAACCCTTTCCTATCATATGACTGGACCTGCTGTTGCAATTGCAGGGCTTGTCAAACAGCCAGAATTGCGCAGTGTGTGCACTGAGACCGCGTCCAGCATTGCTGCTGGTGGCAGGATCATCCCCAGGGCGTGCTGGTGGCTTGCTTTCGTGGGGGCCAGTCAGGAGTACAAGGGCAGCAGAGTTGAATGATTATAGTGGAGGATGCAAACCTCGTGTTGTTATTACCTTTCATAGCGTTGTAGCTCTTGGAGTGTCTTGTCAGAGATGCGCTGGTCTTACAATGTGGGCAAGAGCATGGCCCCCAGGAAGGCTTGGCAGCAGGGCCAGATTGATGCTGTTATCAAAGTAATTCTTCCAGTCGGCAAACCTCTCTTTGTTTTTTTCCCAGGATAAAGGGCACTGTAAGCAAGATACAAGCAAGATGAATTATCTCACCGGGCCGAGGGCAGCTTGCTGGCTATAAACTGCCCACCTCATGTGACTGACTGAGCACCTCACACAAACTTCTCCAGAGTTTGTGTTGCAGCGGAGAAGCTGTCCTGCCCTTTGCTTTCAACCATGAGATCTGCCGTGCAGGCAGGTGTTTTGTAGCAATGCCATGTGTTACCTGTGCACTTGACTACCTGGCTCCAGCCCTGCAAACATGGAAACTTGTGTTTAGCCTGTCAAATTCCTGGAGATTAATCAGGTGGTTAAATGTTGTCTGGATCAGTAAGTAGTTTTCCAGTTCTTTCAAATTCATTTAAGGTAACACATTGCTTATCTTTGTTTTTCTTTCACTTTTTAAAAACATTTTAAAACCAGAACATTTAGTTCAAGGGTCACATGCAGTCATTATCTTTAAATACTCTGTAAACATAAGTGCTGACAAGATCCTAGGTCAGCAAGCATCTGTCTTTGTCAAATGTTCAGACAACATGTACAGCAGACGGAGTCAGTAGGACCTAATAAAATACATCAGTTTTTCTTAGATGGGACCAATGGTTCCTAATTAGTTTTTCATCCTCTCATATCCAACCTGTATGAAATCGCAAAAAGAAAAAAGCCCCAATCAGAACAGCAATGCGTACCCATGACTGGGAGAACATGAATAATAATGCAATGGAAAATGTTCTCGTCAGCATCTAAACCAACTTAACTGCTTTAAAAGGAATCTAAGACAAAATAAAAGTCTGCAGAGTTTTTCAGCCCTTGCCTGAACAGAACTGCTTGTGCATACGGTACTTCGGAGGTCTTGTTACATTTGATTTACACCGTGTCGTAGCATTGCCAAGTGGAGCAGTGTTTAGTACTTTGAAAAGTAAATCGAGAAAGAGGGGCTTGGTTTCAAATAAGCGCTCTGGTTGTTGCTGGGTTTGAGTCCGGATCTCTTCTTGTTTACACTATTGTACATTTGGCTTTGTGCTGCTGGCACACATGGTTTCACCGTGTCGCAGCCTTCTGCGGCAGGTTTGCTGCGAGGGGCTACCGGGGCTGTCATCTCCCCGTCAGCACCTCCCCGAGCGACGTGTGCTTCTTCATAGGAGATGAGAGAGATTTTAGGTTTGCTGGAAAAGGAATAGGGTGCTATCATTGTGGAGGAAAGAGCAAATGCAAGTCCTCAAAACCTAAATGTTCGGTGATCAGAAATCAGGGAAGTAAATCTTCACAGCAATTATTTTAGGCTAAGTTCATAATTTTTATGCAATTCCATGCATTTTAAGAGCCACAAGTCATGATTTTTGGACACATTTACAGATGCAAATACTAGTAAACAAAATACTAGTGTTCTGGGAGTAATTCCAAGGATATATTGAGGAACAGCTGGTCTTGGGTTCTGGTGTGTTGCCTCCATTATGCTGTTAAACCTGGAATGAATGAAACTAGATGAAGTGTTTAATGTAGAGATTCCCAAAGTCCATCCGTTTCTGTGTCTCTCTCTCCCCTTTGCCTCTATTTGTGGATCCAGAAGCTGACTCCATGTTAGAACAAGGGTGAATTGCTTCATCTTTATTAATATAAGTGAGAGGAGATTGTCACCTTTATACAGGTGCTAAAAGGATGTCTCCTATGAGAACATCACGTAACTCCACATACTGATTGCTTACAGTTTGTTTTATTTCATGCATACAAATACTCTGCTCTTAAAAATATTTCAAATTATCTATACAAAAGCCTTCTTTAAGCTCTAAAAAATTACTAGTATTTTATCTGTCAAAAATCACATTCTGATTAAAATTCAGTGTTAAAAACACACTTTTGCTCTTTGTCAGTCAATGCAAAATAATATAATTGACATGCGTGGGTGTCTTTTTTGAATAACCTAACACACGCTGCTTCCATGTTGCTAATTGTATGAACAACTTCTTTTTACCGTATGCCTAATATGACAGAAGTTTCAATTAATCAAAATGATTAGCATCCTCTTGTATTAAACGCATGTTTAGATAAAGAGGTGCTGTTTTGATGGATATAGGATTTTTTCTCTTTTTAACCTAGCTGGTATTTGCTGAAGCAGAATTCCATTTTTTCAATAAAATGGCACATGAAGGTTACGAAAGTCCCACCCAGAGTGAATTATATATAGCCTATCTCTGTTTTCAAAAGATAAGGTGTTAAATAATCAGGTACACAGGTCTGATACAGATATTTTTTGTCATGAGGATGTGTCGCCTGTTTCTACAATCTGCAGGTACTCTGCACACAAAAGCAAGGCAGTGACTGAGCTATTTGGCTTCGTTACCAGTATAAGGCAAAAACAATTACTATGTGTGGAAAACTGTAATGAGAATCTCTATCAACAATAGAGGAAGAATTTGCATCTGACAAAGTGGATGAAAATGAAAAGAAAATAAAGCAGGGACGCCACCTTCCCATGAGCGAACAAGAGCCCTGAGTGCAGAAGAGCCTCTCAAAATGAAAGTGTGGGGCTCCCTAAGGCAGAGCAGGCTGTTGCGCAGAGCACCGGCTCCTGAGGGGCGTGCCTTTGCTCATACACATTTTTGAGGCAAGGAGAGTTTTCTCTCGGGCATCTAGATGAGGTTGTCTTACACCACTTGAGTACTGGTTTAGGCTTATCAAATAGTGCAAGTGAGTGTTAAGTACACATCAGTGGGATTAAGCACATGCCTGAAGTGAAGGTCATGCTTTGTTTCGAAGGGATGCACTGCTGCACCGGCACCTCAGTGACATCTCAGTATAAAGGTCCTTCCTCTAGCATTTTGCCATTTTTTAAATCTTTTCATTTTTATGAGCCCTTCTTTGTTTGTAAAAGCTGATTTAGCCGCGTCTTGACAATTAATTTATGTAGTGAGAGACAGGGGAAAGAGATTACTCTGTCTGCATAGCATATTAAAAGAAGAGAGTAAGATGCTTTTCTCCTCCAGAACAGAGCTTCGGGAGACTGTTTGTTATCAGTGATAGTAAAATGAAGGTTGAGTGACCTCAGAGGTAGAAATTGCTGTTACGAATCTCCTGTATTTTTATAAGACCTTTAATAGAAGGATCTAATACAGCGTATAGTCAACCTTTTGGGCACAGAAAGGATTCTAACCTGTTTCTGAGTATACAGTGTAAGCATTTAGCCATTTTCAAAGGCACCTACCTTGGATTGTAGCAGCAAATGCAACAACACGAAGCCAAGAATCTTTTTGAAATGGTAGGGGAATTAAGAAAAATGTGCCCATGAATTTAGAATTTTATTACCTAAAAGTCACAGAGGTCCTCTATTTGTATTTGTATTGGAAAGGGAAAAGGCGAGGTAGTTACCTAACTGATTCTGAAGAAATAAGACATGGGAGGTCAGAATTTGCATTCGGGTAAAAATCTCCAGGGAGGTTTTCTTTTTTTCCTCTGCCTTTCCCAGGGAGGACTCTGATGTCTGAAATGTAACCATTTATTGAAAGCTGGTAAGTCACTCTCCTGGGCCTGAATGTGCTGCAGATGTTGGAACAGTATTTCACTGGCACTGATGTGAATGCAGCTGTTTAAGGACACTGATAAAATATACCTTCTGAATCAGCTTTGGGGTTGATATAGTGATCCTCACTCAGACAGGGATCCCGTGAGCTTGGAGAATATTTGGTTTCACGGCCCGAAACTGAATCATCCTTATGGCTCTGAAAGAAAAATCTCACAGGGAGTGGATAATAACTGAGCTCAGGAGCAAATTCTTCAAAAGCTTTGTGCAGGTCTGTGTGCTAAAATCTAGATGTTTTTAGGAACAGGCGTGACATTGATGTGAATATGCTAGTGTTGAATTATGACTTATTTCTTCCCCATGAACTTACCTTTGAAATTTTTACTCCTGAACTCCATTTGTACCTTGTGAATCAGCTAAGAATCATATGCCCTGGACTGTTAGCTTTTAAAAACAAAAGGGATTTTCATGACTATGCACAATAATCACATTCAGAAAGAATTATTGCAAAATTAATTACTGTTCATTCTGTCAGAGATTTGGGGGGGATTTTTTGTAAAGCTGGCATATTTGCTAACCAAATAGTCACACTTGTTCGACATGTATTGGTCCTCCACTTAGTGATAAGCTTGCATTTCTCCTTGGCTGGCCAGTGTGTTCCTTGTTCATTTCTTGCCAGGTGTTTTAGGGAATGCTGCAGTTTCATGGATGTGATTGATTTTGTCCCGGTCCATGTCTGACTTGGCCCAATAAAGGGAATTTTATTTGGGACTTCTATGAAAGCAGGAACAGATAGATGTATGAAAATGTTCTTGCCTTAAGAAGAAAAAAAAACCTTGTTCTTGACAAATACTCTTTTCTCTAAAGTGAAAAGTTTAAATGTTTGAGGTTTTTTTTAAGCTAGCTTCCACGGACCATTATAAAGGAATATGTTCTACTTGATTTTGTGTTTGAAATAGAAGGAGTCATCATCTTGATTTAAAAGAAATCCTCACGTCTCATTCTCCACTATCACTGCAAGGAGAAAGGCAAATCACTTTACCTCCTCTTTTAAGTTCTTGTAGTTTGATTCTGTTCTCTGCTGTGTTGCCGTGATAAATAATGTCACGTGGGTGATTTAAGGCTAGCTGGTAGCTGGCCCACTTGTGGTCTGCTCAATTCAGTGGTGGGTTCAGGGTAAGGCAAGAACAGCTCAAGGGTCAGAGGAGAGTGGGGTTGGTGCCAAGAAGCTCCCACAGCGAGCGTGGGGCTCCCAGGCAGCCAGAGGAAGGAAGAAGGGGAGATCATATAGAAAGCTCTTTATCCACATTTTCTCATTGCTCACAAGGAGTGCAAGGGAGGGGACATTGCAAGGATTACAATAACTCTGTGATGGGCAAAGCAGTTTGGCTGCTGCCTCCATGCAGGATCCCTGCTCTGCTTCTTGTATAAGCTTGCTGTTACTAGTAGAATTTATTCTCTAGAATGTTTGGGGTTTGGCTTTGGTTTTTGTTTGTTTTTTTTTTTTTTTTTAATCCTTTCACAGAAAATCTCTTTCAAAGTATTTTAGCCACCTCTTGATACAGCTGCCAGGAAATGTCAGCTTACCGTCAGTGCTGCTAACTAAAGATTAGGATGGGGGTTATGGCATATTGATTCTTTGCTATTTATTCTACCTTGAAGAACAAAAATAATGAATAGTGTGGAGCGGGGGATTGATTCTTCAGCCTTTATCCTGATACAAGGAACAAACCATCAACAGCTGAAGTGGGCAGGAGCCAGGGTCAAAGCAAGCAAAAGGAGGTTCATCAGATCACACGTGGCTGAGAAGGGCAACGCAGGATGCTTTGGCTCCCAAGGGCTTGCATGGGTTCAAGGATGGGCAGGACAGGCTCGTAGAAGAGAAATGCTAAATATATAGCAACCATGTCTGTCTCAGCAAGACTGATCTGCAAATGCTAGAAGATGGGAGAATATTGGGGGAACATATCATGAGAGTTTCCTCTGTTCTTTCAGCTGCTGAGAGAGACAGGATCCTGAGCAAAATGGATCTTTGCTTTGACCTGATACAGCTTTTTTATGTTCTTTTTAAGCAAATTCATTTTTTAATAGTAAACCTACCCACTGCTTCCTATTTTGGCTTGTTTGCTGTCTCACACATCAGCTATTTCTTGTCTTTCTGACTGCCATTAAAGATGGAAATTCATTATATGTCCAAGTGATACCTTGCACAGCTGGGGCCAGATTGGTGTCATCATCAAGTGCTATCACAATATAAGCATTACTAAGAAATACTACAGAAACATGGGAGATTTTAGGTTGTTTTCTTTTTGGTGGCCTCTGGGTTTTGTTAGAATTGTCATTTGGCTTCTGTTCCCCAAATCAAATTTGTTAAAACTTTTTGTTAAGAATGCAACGGGTTTTCTGAAAATGTTCACAGCAGTGCAGAGATCTTCTCTGTATATAAAATTCTGAAGCATTTCCCACTGCCATATAGTGGGCACCTTCGACGGTTGTGGAATCATGATAGCTTTTACTAAGTAGTTCTTAATCTGTTTTTTTCCCCCATCTTCATATCAATGAAAATAGCTGAATATCTTGATACATTGGGCTTTGTTTACTGACATGTAAAAGCAAACAACCTCCAGTTGACCCAAGTGCTTTTGTCCGTGGTGGTCTGGCGCTTGGACTATTGAATTTTTCAAGCAGAATCATCCTTGCAGGTTTAGTGGGAAATTGGGGTGTAACCGGCTGACCTTTGGTGGCTAAATGATCACAAGCACCATCTGTGCAGCACCGTGATATTTGAACAAGTCAGTAAAAACTACTAGCCCAGGTTGCTAGCTATAAAACAACAGCACTGTAGCAAGACTGTAAAATTGTCCAGGCAGAAACATAGTACAGAGTAGCCTGAAAACACTGGAATTTGGACTTGAAAACACTGGAACTGAGAATCCATCATGAACAAGGTGGTTGTGTTGTTTAACTCCGACAGTGGATTTGTAGTGCAACTCTTAAAGTGGGAAATTTTTTGTCTAAATCGGATCCCTGTTGTAAATTTGATAAAGAAAAAATTAATCTCGGGATATAACTACTGCTGGAGAGCGGACATTTATTTTTCAGGACACTTGTGGTTTTGAGAACATCCATATTTAAAGACATTCTTCAAAAGAAAATACCCAGAAGATGGTAATTAGCACTATATGTTTTCTATACTTGCATAAGCTGAGATATAAGCCTTTGGAAGTAAGTGCTTTGTTAGAAAAAATCATGGGTGGATAGGGTTTCTATATGGATGCCTAGATAAAAAAGAATTTGGGAAAGTATACATTCATGTACAAATAAGGGCTGCTTCCTAATTCCCAGAAGTAATTATGGGATTTAAAAATCCTTCTCCATAGACCTGCGTACAAGCTTGACAGACAGATTGTTTGGATTTCAAACACTCAGGCTAGCCAAAATGTCCAAAAAGAGAAAATCATTGGAATTTCAGATTTGGATAATCCTATTAACTAACCTGCTTTCCCAGCTGGGTAAATTTTAGGTTGATTTAGGGAAAGAATAACAAAGTCCTTTCTCACTACACCTTCTGAAATACTTACAGAAGCTCATATCCATACATCTCCCAGTTTTCCTCAGAGAAGATGGAGTACGTGACAGCAGTCGCGGAAAGTTCTTTGACGCAGGGAACATACTGCTCTGAGGACTCCATTCCTTTAATGTAAAGCATTTGTTTAATTAACTTGCTTATGTGACTGTATTTTGCTACCAGTTATTTTCAGTAATAAAGTGAAAAGCTCAGTTTGTGTAGAACACAGGTAAAGTTGAAACTAAACTTGTCTTCTCCTTTGAAATAGGAGGCACCTACAATACAGCTGCCAAGAAAGTTTGCCTTGGGGCCCTTCTTTTAAAAGGTTCAGGAGGGGCTGACTCATTCCAATCCCAGGCAGCGTATAGAGGAATATATCACATTCCCTTTGTCCTAAGTCCCCTGGAACTGCTACTAGCTCCAGCTTTGGATGGGTGTGCTGGAAGTGTCTTGCATTATTGAACTCAGTGCAGCCCTTCGTTTGTGCACAGAGGGCACTCAGCATGTGTACTTACACTGAATTCGTACGATGAGTGAGAGCACTAGGAAGGAAGTGACAGCATCCTTTTGTTATCCTTAATACTACTGCAGGTTTTTGGACCAACCTCATATCTTTTCCTTGCGGCCAGGGTAGTGGCTCGGTGTGAAGGCGTCTCCAGGGGATTTTTGCCTCCCAGCTGCCTCTTCTAATACGTGAGGAGATCGCTCGGTTTCTGTGCTCACCACAACCGCTTCCTCCCAGGTAAATGATGTACTAAAACCATATTCATAGATTATTCCACAGTGTGGCAGGTCTATGGTCAGTGTGGGTTACTGGGATTTTTTGTTTGGTTTTGTATTAAAAAACCATACAGGATTTTATGCAGCATGTCTTGCTGCACGCCTTGCTTTCATAGCACCCCGTCTTCCTTCGTAACTCTGCTATTAAAAATTTGCTTTGGGATGATGCTTGGCACTTGAAAGCTCAGCCTAAGCATTTACTTTTCTATATGCGATTTTCAGAAAATTGGTCATCCAAAAATTGTGTCTGTGAACCTTTGTGAGATTTTTTTCTGAAGCAAAATGCACGCAATCGCACTGCCTGCGTTACCGGGGGGCTGGTGGTGGTGAAGGAGGAGTGTAGCCATGCCTGTGTGCCTGATAGCCCTGCCTTATTAAATTTTGAACCAGTTGTTCAGGTTCAGGCAATTTGTCAGGAAGGTATAGGCAAAGACCCTGAAAATACTGACTTTCTATAAATGTCATGAAAATAGGTGGCCAGCCACAGGAGGCAGACCCTACCCATGCCCACGCTGCTGTGAGGTGGGCTCACTGGTGGTTAGACATCAGTGAGGCCGTGCAGGTGTGCCTCCCCAGGGCATAAATCCATAGGAGACTGGACATTGCTGACTCCGCTGCTTATGGAGCTGCTTGTTTTTAATATGTGCTTTTGGGGAAGTCTGTAAGAGAACTCTGCTGTCTTTCTTTCCCTTCTCTGAATAGACTGAAAGATCAGGCAGATCAGGCAGCAGCATTTTGTATCTGATCCTTTTGTGGTAAAGAAAGACAGTTGTCAGTCATATGCAACGGTGATGCTGGTACTGGTGTTTATATGACACCCCTGAAACATCTTTCTGAGCCCTTAAACGGATTTGTTGTTAACAGTAATATCTAGCTAGAGTATTTCGGGTTGTGTCTGGTTGTATCCATTAGGTTTTGGCTCCCTGGTCATTTGAGAGGACTGAGCAAGAGGAAGGTTTGAAAGTCTTTTACTTCTTTGTGTGGAAGAAAGGTTTGGGTTAGAAGAAAATAAGTCAAATTATTTTGAGGGAATGGTCCAAGTTATGAATAAAAAAAAGGTTGCTTGCAGGCTTTGCAAACTCATCTTGCCCATTTCTCAGTGCTGTTGACGTTAATTGGGGAAAGCGAACCTGCAGCTCTTATCAACTCAGTGGGTTTCACCATCATGTTTCTATAAGAACAGAAATACTGAAAGCAGCCAATAAATACTTGCTTAAAATAGTGAACTGGGTGTTCTTGGTAGCAGGTGTAGGGGTCGCAGCCTGGACCTGTGGTGACACCCCTTTCCCCCGCGGGGATGTCCCAAAGCTGCCGTGAAACAAGGGGCATCTGCTCTGCCCGGGGGGGCTCTGCGCTTGCTGCCCTCCTGAGAGGGTCGTTCAGGGTCCTGCAGGTTTATGCCTGTGTGGAGCCTTATCTCCGGCTTAACTGTCCCCGAGGGGACTAGGGGAAAGCCCGGGAAGGTAGGGGGTGGCTTTCCTTGGGGATGGACGGGCGCTGCAGTGAGGGGCCGAGGCTGGTGCCGGGCGGCGGCGCTCGGGGCCGGCGGTTTCCCGGGCGATGGGTGGGGAGAGGGGGAGGAGGAGGAGGAGGAGGAGGAGGGGTCCCCGCGGCTTTATCTCCCACCGGGCTCCGCCTGCCGCCGGCTGCTTCCCGTCGCCGCTCCGCACCGCCGGGCTCCGCACCGCCGGGCAGGGCAGCGCCCATGGGCTGCGGCAACTCCACGGCCGGCGGCGCGGGCGGGAGAGGTAGGGCGGCGGCGGCGGCGGCGGGCGGTGCGGGATCGGGCCAGGGGGGAATGAGTGAGCATCCCCACGGGCAGCCCTGCCGGGGGGCTGCGGGTCGGGGAGAGGCGAAGGACACGCAGCCACCCATCCCTGGCGGGGCTGCATCCCCCCAGCCCCACCCCGGTTTGGGGGATGCCGGCGGGGGTCGCTGCCCGCGCTCCCGCAAGAGCATCTTCCTTTCCCGAGGCTGATGCGCTTGCCCAGGGGAGAGAGAGAGGGTGATGTGGCCCGCTGGGGGCGGCGCCGGCGGTGTTCTGGTGCCCGGGTTGTGGCTGGGGTCACCACCTCCAACAGTAGCCCTCCAAGGCACGGTGAGCTCAGGCCAGGAGCTGGACGTAAGGATCCCGCCGGGGGTGTAAGTTCCATCCTCTTTGCTTCCCTATAAGGCCATGAATGCCACTTCTGAAATGAATTTGTGCCACTTCTTCTCCTCTGCTTGCCGGAGAAGTTGGAGGATATTCCAAGATTGAGGTTTCTTGCGTGTTACTGCGTACCGCTGGCTGGTGCGTTCAGCTGCCTCCCTTATTTGTTCATTGTTATTTTTCAAAACAGATAAGATCTGGGAAGATGGTGTTGGTTGTGCTCTTCCTCCCCCTAGCCCCCACAAAAAAGGAAAGTATATGGAAATTAGGATTAAGTGGACTTTCACCATATAGTTACAAATGCGAGAATTTCTCGATCATTTTTCATCCTAACTGCACTTGGCAAATATTGCCACCTGTTTCGGTACCTGCAGTAAGTCTTCCAGATACACTTGCTAGCTTCATAACCTCTTGAAAATATGCAGCAAAATAATGGCCAGACCAGTTAGAATTACTGGGTCTCCATCTGTTACCGTTTTGACTTACTTGATCCAGAGCTTCAGTGGTGCCTCAGGCGGTGCCAGTCCCGATTTGTGGAACTGGGCGTATCTTTGAATGTGAATGATGATGCCTTCTCCAAGTTGTGTGTACGTGTGTATGTTTGTGTGGTGTGTTGCTGGTTTCTCCCCTAAACCCTGCACTTCGCACTCATAGGAGTAGAGGAGGCTTTTCTGCCATTATTGCTTACTTGATTTCTGTTAAAATAATTATAAATTAGGTGTTAGGTATCACGTACCTCTCATCCATAAAGAATGCACTGTATGAATTTGCTTGATCTTCCAGCACTCTTATTAGAGCTGTCCTGTCTGCAGATTTTAATTCTCTCCCATTCTCTTATTAGAGCTGTCCTGTCTGCAGATTTTAATTCTCTCCCATTCTCTTATTAGAGCTGTCCTGTCTGCAGATTTTAATTCTCTCCCATTAGTTGACTCCTGCATTGCTGAGACTGGAAGTTGTTTCAGTGTATGACCAATGTAGCTTCATATTGCCGGGGTGATGCTTGTTCACATCCTGTTTCTGTTTGCTGGGTAAAGGCACCACAGCAAGTATCAGAGAACTTCAGAGGAAAATTTTGGGTTGATTATTAGTCCCTTTGTGGTAGCTTCACAATTAATGTTGATCTGGCTACCCTGTGGAACTTGTACCAGGGCACAAATGAGTAAATGAATGTCCAATAGACCAAGTCTGACAGCATTAGTATTTAGTGAATTGTGTTGAATTAGAAGTTTGTTAGTTTAAATAAGTGTGACCACTGTTGCATTAAAGGCAGCTGTTTGCAACAGGTTTTGGCTTGTAGATTCAATTAGTTTTACTGAAGGTACGGCCTCTTCAATATTGTTATCCATAATACAATTGAACTTGCATTTTGTGGAAGCCTTTTGCATACTTTTTAGAAATAGTCCACAGATCTCCAATGGCTTAGTGCAGGTAAAAACCAACAATGCCATGTAAAACACATAATAATTATAATGGAATTATTACTGTTGCCCTGATAAACCTTTCCAAAGTAAATACAGCTCTTAAAGGTCCAGTTCTTTTCTTACTTTCACCACTGTCAGTCAGGAATAACTATGCAGTCTATGGTGTGATAATAACCAACAACTGGTAATAAAAGTAAGAAGTCAGATGTCTGCTATTTAGTTTTTTCCATTTGGCATTCCTTACGAAGTGTGTCTAGTAAAAATAAAATTATTTTATGTTGAGGAAGGAGAAGATGGTTTTTAATCAGAATTCTAGAGCTCTTAAGGGAAGTGTAACTCTCAGTATTATCCCAAAAGACGCGAATACTGTGTATTCACAGTGTATACTGTGAATGCTGTGTAAATACAAATTAATTTTGTAGCTTGCACAGCAT